>NW_020174698.1:14719947-14765023 GCF_003031525.2 Neophocaena asiaeorientalis asiaeorientalis
AGATAAGTTAAAAAAAAAAAAAAAAAAAAGAAGAGATCAGTTTAGAGAACTTCTGGAATACTTCTTAAAAATATTGATAAGAAGAATGGAGATTTAACTACTTTTCTTAAAGTCTGTGAGAAAAATAATAGCCAACATTTAGTGACCTCATAATTTGAAGCAAGACCTATTCTAAGTACGAAACAAAATTAAGATTTATTTCTCACAATAGCATTCACAGAAAGTTTAACTCACTTAAGTTCATTCAGCTAGTAGTTGGTAGAAGTAAAATTTTAATTTAGAGTCTGATTCCAGAGTTAGTTCCTTAAGCCTCTAAAGTAATACTGAAACTTATTTATTTATTATTATTATTATTTTTTTTTTTTGCGGTACGCAGGCCTCTCACTGTTGTGGCCTCTCCCGTTGCAGAGCACAGGCTCCAGACACGCAGGCTCAGCGGCCATGGCTCACGGGCCCAGGCAGTCCATGGCATGTGTGATCTTCCCGGACTGGGGCACGAACCTGTGTCCCCTGCATCAGCAGGTGGACTCTCAACCACTGCGCCACCAGGGAAGCCCGAAATTTATTTTTTAAATCACCTTTAAGAAAATTTATTTAGAGTAAGTTAAAAAAATAGATGGAGTAAGTAAAATTAAAATTAAGCTAAGCACTGTATTTATACTGGAAGCTTGAGGAATGTTTCCTAAACAATAAAAATAAATCTAGGGGATGGCACGAGCAATAATTTAAATTGGACCACCAATATCAGCTAAGAGCCTTCAGGAATCAATGGTAGAGCTTGAGCTATTAGCACTCAGACAGTTACAATGTCCTCAAAGTGTAGGGGATGCTGGTGGGCACTGATGATCTCATTAACAGGGCTAGCAATGAGGAAATCGGATCTAGGAAATGGAGAGGCAATTTTAAAATATTTAAACCTTGGATAGGATAACTACCATAAAAGGTAAATATTTATTCCAAAGCTACAATACACAACCTGCAATATCCAAACATTTCTCACTCCAATAGCAGGCAAGCTTTATAAGATTCAAAGCAAGCTCTATGAAATCAAGTTTACAGATTTAAAAAATCAGTTGTATACAAGTGGGCAATCAAGTACTATCTTGGCCAAAATTCCTGCTTCTAAATGTTTTCAAGTATATCTCTCTATAGTTGTTCAATTTATGAAGGAAATTTATGAAGGAAAAATACTGTTATACTTTCATATGTTTGAAAAATTATTCTATAAATGGCACTGTGATACTCATAAGAAAGACTCAATCAGTGCCTTTGAGGCAGTCAAGTGAGACTTCAGAAAAGGATTTGGTTATTTTTAATTTATAAATGGATAAGAGAACACACACAAAGGCATAACATGTGAGTGGCTTGATGTGGTCAAGAATGATAAGTTTAGTGTGGTTAGAAAATATTTTATATGAAAAAATTGATATGAATAGAATTGTCAAGGTGAATTGAAATCAGACCAAATGCCATGATAAGAAGTAGTAAAGAAATTTTAACTTTACCTTGAGTTCTATTTTAAGATTTATCACATACTAATTATAAAATTGGTATGAATTACTTAAATTTTATAATTTCTATAATTAGCAAAATTATATGATGGAACTTTGTAACTATTTCTCAATCATTTCTGTACATTAGGATAATCTGAGGAAATTTAAAAAAATAATACCAGTACCCAGGTTCATATCCAGAATGTCTGATTTAATTAGACTCAGACAGGGTTTCTCAACTCTGGAACTGGATAATTCTTAGTTGTATGGGACTGTCCTTTGCATTGTAATATGTTGAGTACCACCCTTGGCCTCTACTCATTAGATGCCAGTAGGATCCACGTAATTACCCCCTCACTTGTGACAACCAAAAATATCTCCAGACATTCCTTAGAAGTCATAATTCTCCCCTTTCCCTCATTGAGAACCACTGGTTCAAGTTATAACTTGGATTGGGTTTTGTTGTTTTGGCATGTAATAATTTGAAGTTATATGTGCCGTGTCAACTTTTAAAACTTTTCTTCATCCTACTGAAGAAAAATTTACATACAATTAAATAATACGCTTATATATTTTTATGAATTTAACAGTTGCATACCATATCAGTAATATAATCACATCAATCAAAATGTAAAATCTTTCAGATTCTGAAATTTACAAGGAAACTCCAGCGGGACCTATGCTCCTACAGATGGTAGTTATAGACTCTGGACAAAATAGAAAAACAATGATTTAAAAACACTGGAAAATGATTTAAATTAAGAAGACTGTAGAGTGTAGTAAAAGCTTGGAAGAAAGTACTAGCACAACATGTTTCCCATTTTCACAGTATTTAGACTGAAAGCAGGACGAAGTCAGTCCCATGTGGAGAAACGAAACTCAGAAAACCCAGAATCATTTTTTGCCTAATGATTGAAAGAACAGAATTCAGGTAATAAGAACCACTAGAAAGTAGAAAGAAATGCTGGAAAGCAGGGGTTCAGAGAGAAGGGGCCACTGATTTTACGTATAAAGTTGGCACAATTCTCTGGTGACCATTAAATAAACAATCATTTAATGGAGATCTGAACTGTCGCCCAAGACCTAAAATTTAATATTTGAATTCAACCAAGTAAATTGCTCACTAAAACAAAAACATAGATATACTTTGGAAAAGTAGAATGATCCAGAGTTTCCAAAACATAACTTTCACAACATTCAAGATACAACCCAAAATTATTCATCACACAAAACAATCATGAAAACACATCTAACTCACAGGTAAAGATAATCTAATGAGATCAAATCTAAGATGATATAGATGCTGGAATTTGCAGACACAGATTTCAAAGCAACCCCTATGACCATAAAATGAAGGAAAGTATACCTGTAATAACTGAAAAGATAGAAACTATTAGCAAAGAAGTTAAAACTAAACAATAACAAAAATACGAAGTAATCACAGAACTGATAATTATATTACCTGAAATTTAAAACCTGCTGGTTTAGTGGAACAGCAGAATGGGGAAAGAAGAGAAAAACATCAGAGAACTTGAAGATAGACATTATCCAACATGATGATAGAAGAGAAAAAGATTTAAAAAAAAAAAAGAGCTTCAGATACCATTTTGGTACAATAACAAAAAGTCTACTATATGGGTGTAGTTTGAATTCCAGAAGAAAAAAAAAAGAGCAAGTGGGGCAAAAAAAAAAATAAAGTGAAGATGTATGTCCTAAGAAATGTCACAAATTTGGTTAAATATGTGTATTTACATATTTAAGAAGATCATGAATCAGAGTAGGATTTTTTAAATGCCTGGGTACGTCACAGTCAAGTTTCCTAAACGTAAAGTTAATGAGAAATTTCCAAAAGCAATCAGAAAAAAAAAATGACAGTACATACAGGGAAACAACAATGAGAAAATTGCTGACTTCTCATAATATAAGACACTATGGAAATCAAAGACAGTTTCACAACATCTTTAATGTGTTGAGAAAAATAAATAAATGAATGAAGTACAAATCCAGAACTCTGTGCCTAACAGTGAAGGCAAAATAAAGACATTTTTATATAAAAGAACATCAAAACTATCTGTCACCAAAAGACCTGTTGTATAAGAAAGATTAAAGGAATACAAGTAAAAATATACATCTTCCAGTAGATATGAAGAGTATGATATATATATATATATATGAGTCATTGTTGTGTAGGGATTATAATGTATTTAGATGCAATACATATGAAAACTATAGCACAAATGACCTGAACAGTTGCAAGTTTTCTATATTTGATGGAAAGTAGAAAAATTAATTATAAGTAGACTTTAAAAATATAAGAATATATATTGTAATTATCAAAGCAACCAATGTAAAGAAGGTATAGCAAAGGAGCCAAAGACAAATTGAAATAAAATATAATTTTGATTTTTAAAATTAATA
Source organism: Neophocaena asiaeorientalis asiaeorientalis (assembly GCF_003031525.2). NCBI lineage: Eukaryota > Metazoa > Chordata > Mammalia > Artiodactyla > Phocoenidae > Neophocaena > Neophocaena asiaeorientalis. The sequence goes on from NW_020174698.1 coordinate 14,723,859, forward strand.
TACACTTTTGAGTATAAAACACAGAAATTTCAGGAAAGAGTAAGAGAGAAACAAACTAGCAATATGGACAAAAAATAATACTATGGTGGAGCTATATCCAACTACATAAATTAACACATTAAATGTTAATGGATTGAACACTCAAGTAAAATTCAGAGATCGTTTTCTACCAAAAAGAGATGTAATCTAAATAAAAAAGACACAGGGAGATTTAAAAAATGAATGGAAAAGATACAGCACGCAAACAATAAGCACAAGAATACCAGAGTAGCTAGATCAGTATCAGACAAACCAGACTTTCAGATAAAAACATTCCCAGAAAAAAAGAGACATTCCATAATGATAAAAGGGTCAGTGCATCAATCATAAGTGTGATAAATGTGCTAATAAATCATAAGGGTTTTGGAATTTATAGAGCATAACTTGACTGACTCAATGGGAAAATTAAACAATTTTACAATCCCAGTTGGTGGTTTTAACACTCAGGAACAGCAAGTAATAGAAAAATCAGAAGAAAGTTAATGAAGTTCCAGATGATTTGAACAAGTTAACCAAAAACTTTGACCTAACAGATATTTTTAGAACACTAAGCCATGTAACTGTAGAATACGTATTTCTTTCAAGAGCAAATGCTGCATTCATCAAGATAGACCATATACTGTGCTATAAAACAAGTCTTAATATACATAAAATGACTGAAATCATATCTGTTCATAACAGTGGTAGGTTAAACAATGGCCCCCAAAGATATCCAGGTCCTAATCCAAGGAACCTGTAAATGTTATATCAAAAAAGTGACTTTTCACATGTAAGTAAATTAAGAATATTGAGATGAAGAGATTATGCTGGACCACATACATCCTTATAGGAGGGAAGCAGTGGAAGACTTGACTATAGAAGTAGAAAAAGGCAATGTGACAGTGGAAGCAGGGGAAGAAAAGGTGATGTGATGCAAGGAAGAAGTCATGAGCCCAGAAATGCAGGTGGCTTCCAGAAACTAAAAAAAGACAAGGAAACAGATTCTCCCCTTGGAGTCTCCACAGGAACTAGCCTCACCAACCCCTTGACTTTAGCCCATAGGACATTTTTAGACATCTGGCCTACAGAAATGTAAGAAAATTAATTTGTGCTGTTTTAACATATCAGGTTAATCATAATTTGTTACAGCAGTCATTGGAAACTAATTCAGTAATGGAATTATATTTGAAATTAATAATAATAAAATGCAGAGGAAAACACAGGGTATTGGGAAATTCAACAGTATAATTCTAAATAGTGCATGTGTTAAAAAATCACAGGGAAATTTTAAAATATTTCAAACTGAATAATATGGAAATATAATATATAAAAACTTGTAATATTCAGCTGAAGAACTGTTTCAAGGGAAAGTTGCAGCTTTAAATGCTTATGTAAACTCAAAGATCTAAGGTTTAACCTTAAGAAGCTAAAAGAAATAAGACAAAGTTAAACCCAAGTTAGTAAAAGGAAAGAAATAATAAAGAAATGAGCAGAAATCAATCAAGTAGAAAACAGAAAAACAATCAAGAAAATTAACAAAGCCAAAAGTTTGGTTACTGAAAAAGTTCAAAATAATAAATAAGTACTTAGCTAGACTGATCAAGAAAAAAGGAGAAGAGCAAAAATGATCAGTATCAGAAATAAAAGAGGGCTTATCAATATAGACGCTACAGACATAAGGCAGATAATAACATAGCATGAATAATTTTATGCCAATAAAATAAACAGCATAGATAAAATGAACAAATCCATGAAATATAAAACTTACCACAATAAAAATGACATAATATGAAACAGTACATCAGAATATTCCTTTATATACACAGGCATACCATATTTCTTACATGTTGAAGGTTTATGGCAACCTGTGTTAAGCAAGTCTATCAGCACCATTTTTCCAACAGCATTCTTTTTAACTAATGTTATTTTTAAATTGTTTTTAGACATAATGCTATTGCAGACTTAATAGACTACAATATAGTGTAAACATAACTTTCATATGCACTGAGAAGCCAAAAAATTTCACATGGCTCACTTTATTGTATTATTTGCTTTATTGTAGTGTCCTGGAATAAAACCTGCACTATCTTGGAGATATACATATATATATATATATCTCCTTCCCACAAAGAAAACAGAAGGCATAGATGGTTTCACTTGTGAATTCTATTGAATAAAATATTTGAGGAAGAAAAAATAGCCATCTTACACACAATATTTTAGAAAATAGGAGGAGTGTAAACTTTCCAACTCATGGTATAAAGCTATCACGGTCCTACTACAAAACTTGGCAAAAATACAAAAAAGTGTATCATAGGCATGTCCCTTAGAACATAAACAAAAAATACCAAGATATAAGCAAACCAAAGTCAGAAATATAAAAACGATATATTATCATGATAAAGTAGCGTGTATGCCATTGGGCATGACTTTATATGCATGGCTCAGATGATAATATTCAATTATTCAGACAAGAATTTGAAAATAATCTAAAATAGAGGCTCCACCTTGTGAACATGATGTTTAGCTTACCAATAATATCCCCTGGGTTGCTGAAAAAAGAAAGCATGAGTAGTGCTGAATAAAGAGGCAAGCATGGTTCAAGAAAAGGCCATGGGTTCTTTTTATCCTTAGGCCAGTAGGATTTAATCAAGAGTTAACTATTTTTGCACATTAGTAAAGGCAGCCACCAGAGAATATTAGCTGTAAGATTTTTAGCAAAGGAAAAAGGATAAATGAAAATGTGCTATCAGTGCTCCTAGCTTAAATAAGCTCTTTCAATTTGGAGGTCATAAAATGATCAGTCCCCCATGATTTTCCTACTTATGACTCAAAGATAAATTGTTAGATGTTTTCTTTGATGGAAGCAGGATCCAAAGTAGATTAATTTTCACCAAGCTTCGAAGAGATGAAGTGGATGTATTTTGAGTCAATCTAAGTGAAATTCAACTGGTTTAGTAAATACAAAATAAGTAAGCTCAATTGGGCTAAACAAACTCTTACCACAGTAATCCTGACTTTGCAATTTGAACTAGAAATAACTAACCAACCACCAGTTTTCACTTTGTTTCCCATGCAAGAGCACTGCCCTAATACTGCTTCTAACACATTTTGGATTTTACAAAAATCAGATTTTTCAAATGGCTGAATGATCCACATTAGAGTTGTCAGTCCTCAGGTAAAATAGGGTCTTTGAAGAGTCAAAGATATACTGGAGTCACTAGAATGTATGCAGAGTGATGATAAAAACAAGAGGGTTCCCAGTTATATTAAGAAAAATTTTTAAATGTAGAAAATATTAATAAGATTCACCTCTGAAAAGACATAGAATAAGAAACTCTCAAGAAATAGAAGGAAATAAAAATAATACAATAACCATAACAAGATCTGTACTACACTTCAAAGTTTACAACATTTTTATTACATGATTTTTGCCCATCCTTACAGAAACCTTGTAAAGTACATATTATTATACTTATGTTATAGTTGAAATAACTATAAGACTTAGGAGGTATCTTGCCCAAGGTAACAGATGTGCCTGGAGTGAACGAACCAAACCCAGGTATTCATTTTTCATTTACTCTGTTAGGTCCTGGGTTTTCACGGACCTCCTGGTACAATAAGGATCCTACTGCTTATTATGCAAAAACGCTTTCATTCTATCTCTTGTAGAGACTCACAGTCTACAGTACAGCTTGATACTCTTGTATATGATTGACTCAGGTTCTCTACTTAGATTTTAGCTACTTACTATCCTAGGAAAAGCTTCTCTATATTCTCATTACTTCCATCTTATCACCACTACTCCCCTCAGCTATTACACACTGTCCTGGCTAAGGGTATTGCTATAACTTGGACCACTCTCCCACCCCACCACATACATTGTTAAAACACTTAACTACTGACAACACAGATAAAGTGTGAGTTGCTCACATTCTCATAGACATTTTCATTTGGATTTATAGTCATTCTCAAAGGAGCCATACCCGAATCCAGGCAAATGCATCTATCTGTCTCACACTTGCCATTCCCCAGTTTATACAAGGTTCTATTTGCGTGTTGCTGCAGTTCCAGTTGGTTTTGCAATTAAATAATAAAGAACTTAATGTTTATTGAGTGCTGGCAAAGTACCAGGCATTGTACTCTTCCAATGTTTAACTCATTCCATAAAACAGAATACTACAACATAGGCATTACTATTGTCCCCATTTTACAGATGAGGGAACAGAAGCAAAAAGAGGCTGAATTTGTTGCCAAAAGACAACAAAGCCCGGATTTCAATCCGGGCATTCTGACTTCAAAGTCTTGTAAACTTATAAACTCTACATTATACTCCACAGAGTGAGACTATTTGAATTTGACAAAAGTTATCAACAGAAAAGCTATTTCTTTAAGGGAAGAGTGGTCACCTCTGCAACAATAATTAGAACTGTTAGACTAAGTTGTGAATTGAGACAGAGTGAAAAGGTTAGATCTGGCAAAAGCAAAAAACAAAAATCAAAAAACTTGACTATGTGCCATTTGATTGTCCTTTCCTTCTGTTCAATTTAAAGCAAAAACCAAACTCAGCAAGTCTATCTGTATTCATATGATTGCCTTATCCTTGTACTCATCATAAGGAGATTAGGAGTGACAGCAACATTAGATCACCACTGGATGGCACCGTCCACCTCCCTGCTCTAACCTACACTCTTCTTAACACTGTCTTCACAGCCTTCAACACTCAGCTCACGTATCATTGTCCCCAGGAGGCCTCACCTGAGCCCATGGGCCTGCCTAAGTACCTTTCCCATACGTAATTATGACCCCTCTATTTTAGCACTGGTTGTTCCACCTTGCTCTGAAATCTTCAATCTATGTCTCTCTGGCCTGAAACTGAGAGCTATTTGGAATATTTCTCTACTTGAGAATGTCACAGCACACAGTGCCTAGTACTTTTTAGGAACATAAAGAATTATGTGCGATGATGGATGCTAACTTTCATAATATATAAAAATATTGAAGCATTATGTTGTACATCTGAACTAATATTATACGTCTGTACCTCAAAAAATAAACAGAACATAAAAAAGAAAAAAACACTCAAACTTCTGAATTTATGTAGTAGAGGATGAGGTAGTTGTATTTATTTGATATAATTCCCTTTGTGAAACCAGAAACATAAAAGCCTGCAACTTAATAAATTTATAGTTGTAATTACAATGATAGCTTTTAATCATGGAAAGATTAAGCATCCTCTACAATCCTCAATTTTCTCATCTGTAAAATGTGATAATTCATGGGATTTAAATGAGGATTGATTGAGTTCCTTGTAGAATTGTGTAAACTTTAAATAAGCATTTAAGTATTATTATTAAAACCTACGAGGTTATAAGTTGCTTTCCAAAATGGAGCAAGGAGTGCCTTTTCTGGCTATGTTTTGGCAATGTAACACTGGAAAAGATGGAGTAAATCACACCTTCTTTAATGTTCCCCTCTATTCATTCTGAAACCAAGCCAAAATAAGCCAGTAGAAATCATGCAGAACAGAAGTAGGAGAAAATGAAGAGGAAAAAATGACACAACTTCCTCTGTTCTGTTAAAGTTAAGTGGGTTTTCCTGATTCTTCAATAAACAATTTATTCCCTTATTCAAGTCTGATATAGTGCTACAGTTTCATAATTTTAAGTTTCAGTTTGAACACTGAAAAAGTCTGATTTGTAATACTTCAGGTGAATCTGTCCCTTTCTGTGACCATTAGCCACAAATTTTGCAATGACTTACAAAGACAAGATACTTCACAATCATTCTGATGTGCCTGCCACTGCAACAAAATTTGAACTACCAAAAGGGATCCCAAGTGTTCCCTGGAGACAGATCTTTCCCATAAACAAAAGAAGCTACTTTATATAATGATTCATTGTGTTGAATTATGAGGGAGCCAGAGGTGAGTAGTCATATGAAATAATCAGTTTATCCATAAAATTGCCCTTAATTTAAAATTTAATAATTTTGGTATCTCAAGTAAGATCAATTTTAGTCAAATCATTTATTACATAACAATTTTGAGTTTCATTAGTTTACAGCTATTTTTCTTCCCTTTTATCAAAATAAAATATAAAAATCATGGTATAAATTTCTTGATGTTAACTTCTTTTGTCACAAACAATAAAGCTTTCTTCTATAGACCATCAGAAAAAACGTACAATGTATCTTCCAGTATCATTTTCAAATGAAATAAAGCTGAACTCAAAATAAGTAGGAGTTATGCCAGACATAGTGGAGACTGATCTGGATCCAGAGCTCTGGGTGAAGCAGAGAAGACCCCTGTGGCTACATATTTGGGAATGAGCCAGAAAAGTTCATTTTCCCACATGCAAAAGCAAAAATTGATTTGCAAACAATTGCATAAGGGTACTCTACTGGCAATACTTCCCTGGACCCATCTGGTTCCGTAAGAAGCAGAAAAATTAGGAGTAAACATGAAATCACACAGAATATATATATTTACAGGAAGCAAGCTTTCCTTATGGCAGCAGGATCAGAGGGCAGGAGAGATGAGAAGCTCTGTATTACTTTGATTGTCTGTATCAAAATTTAATTTTAGTGAATCCAGACACAAAATCCTGCTAGCCCAGAATATGTCCCTGGCTTCTCTCTTGCAGTGAGCTCACGAAATTAAAGAATTAAAAAAAAAAAAGCTTTCAAAAGTCAGATCCTACCCAAGCTTATTAGCAGTGTTTGATACATCTATGTCTTTTGACCCAGGAGAAAACTCTCTCTTTGAAACATTATATTCACTTGACTCCCAGGATAACATCTTCTGGTTCTCCTCCTTCATCACTGGTTGCTAACTTTCTTAGTTTCCTTGGTTGTACTGTTCAAGGATTTAGCCCTTAGACATATTTTCATATCTAGGGTTACCCACTCCCCACATTCTATTATCTGCTCTTAAAAGGGTTTAAATACTACATATATGCTGATGAGCTTCAAATTTACATATTCAGCTTACACTTCTGACTATATTTCATATTTAACATATTTAACAAGTTAAAACTTCATATTTAACATGTCCAAAACCAAATTAGTTTATTCTCTCCAAACAGCTTCCTCCCTTGGTCTTCTTCATTAAATAAATGGAAATTTGAGTCAAATTTATGTTGACTCAAAACAGAAACTTAAACATCACCTTGACTCTTCCCTTCAGACTCCATATACAATCCATAAACAAATCCTGACAATGCACTTTCCAGATATATTAAAAATGTAACAATTTTGTGCTGTTTTAACCACTGCCACCCTGGTTCAAGCCAGCATTATGCTTCACCTTTCACAGTTTTGCTTCTATCTTTTCCCTGCTTTTCTTCATTCTCAAAATAGAGCCAGAGTCACAAAGTAAAACTCTTCTATTCAGAGTTCTCCAACAGCATGTAAAGAAAGCACAGCCTTTTCAGTGGTCTACCTATATTAGATTCCTTGCTGTTCTTTGAACACACTGAACTGCTACTGTAACTCCTTCTGCAGGTAATGATTTAATCTCAGATATCCATGGAGGTTCTCCTCTTCACTTTCTTTAGATCTTTCCTTAAATATCACTATATCACAGAGACTTCAGACTACGTTAAAATAGCATCCCACTTTCATTCTCCACCCACTCATCCTGCTTAATATCCCCTTACACTTCTCAACACCCAGTATATTACACATCAATTTTTTCCTTTTTTTAATCCCCTATGCCGTTCCCCGTAAAACGTAAGGACTTTTAGGGCAGGGAAAGTATGTTTGCCGTCATATTCCTTGTACCTAGAACAACACCTGATATTTGCTAGATTCTCAAAAAAATATTTAATGAATACTAGATACAAGAAAATATGATAAAATTATTTCAAATGAGTATGTCAGAAAGAAAGAACTATATATACAGTCAACATTAAGTGCGCTTTAATTGCAAGTCAGTTTTGTGGATAAGTTAACATACCAGGTACCTGACTAGACTGACTCTTAAGTGGGAAGAATGATATGAGGATAACCCAAGTTAGCATTCAGTCTGTGATATCAATGAACTAGCATATATACAGTTCTAGAGATATTCCTCTAAATCTTATTCCAATGGATAACAATAATATGAATCACTAAGTGGAAGCTTATCATTCTTCAGCAACAACAAAAAATTATATAAATTTTGGGGTTACAGAAAGGTAAAAATAATAGTTTGTATTTTAAATTATTTCAACTAAAATACACTAATAATTTCCAGATATGGGGAAAATTCCACACATTCTGATTTGCAGAAGTGGAAAAGTAAATAGGGCCATTTATAGACATACATAAACTTTAGTAGCAAATATTTCAATCATTGATTTAAATTGTGCATGAGTATTTGCTTTGTCAATTGATTAAATAAAGAACTTTTATCTGAGCCTCACCTATGTGTCCTGCACCTAAAAATGGAAAGGCATGTCCTCCCCTTAAACCATAGGAAAATGTAAATTAGTACTTTGAAAGAAGCCTGCGGAAATCAATTAATGTAATCCACCACATCAACAGGATAAAGAAGAAAAGCCACAGATGATTTCAATGAATACAGAAAAGCCATTTGACAAAATCCACACCCATTCATTACAAAAACTCTCAGTAAATTAGGCATAGAGAAGAATTTTCTCAACTTAATAAAGAATATCTACAAAAAACTTACAACTAACATTATACTTAACAGCGAAAAACTAAAAGCTCTCCCACTAAGATCAGGAACAAGGCAAGGGTGTTCCCTTTTACCATTGTTTTTCAACTTCATACTGGACATCCTAGCTAATGTAATAAAATAAGAAAAGAAAATAAAAGGTATACTGCTTGAGAAAAAAGAAATAAAACTGTCTTTTTTCATAGATGACATGATCATCTACGTAGAAAATCCGAAAGAAGAAGAACAAGGAAAAGAATTCCTGGAACTGAAAAACATTTATAACAAGGTTGCAGGATATAACGTTAATATACAAAAGTCAATCACTTCCCATATAACAACAATGAACAAGTGGAATTTGAAGTTAAAAACACAATACTATCTACACTAGCATCCAAAAAATAAAATACTTAGGTATAAATCTAACAAAATTAAAATTACAAAACTCTTGAGGAAAGAAGTCAAAGAAAAGTTAAATAAATGGAAAGATACTCCATGTTCATGTTTAGGAGTACTCAATGTTGTCAAGATGTCAGTCTTCCCAACTTGATCTATAGATTCAGTGAAATCGCAGTCAAAATGCCAGCAAGTTATTTTACGAGTATCAACAAAACGATTCTGAAGTTTATATGGAGAGTCAAAAGACCCAGAATAATCAACACAATATTGAAGGAGAAGAAAAAAAAATAGAGCTAACACTACTTGACTTCAAGTTATTATAAAGATACAATAATTAAGAGTGAGGTATTGGCAAAAGAATAAACAAACAGATCAATAAAACAGAACAGAGCCCAGAAATAGACCACATAAATACACTCAACTGATCTTTGACAAAGAAGGAAAGGAAATACAATAAAGAAAATGGTGATGGAACAACTGGACATCCACATGCAAAAAATTTAATCTATAAACAGATTTTATACCCTTCACAAAAATTAACTCAAAATGGAACTTTGACCAAAATGTAAGACTCAAAACTCTAATGCTCTTAGAAGATAACATAGGAGAAAATCTAGATGACCTTGGATTTGGTGATGACTTTTTAGGTATGACACCAAAGACATGATCGATGGAAGAAAGAATTGATTAGCTGGGACTTCATTAAAATTAAAAACTTCTGCTCTGTGAAGACACTGTCAGGAGAATAAAAACACAAGCTACAGAGTGGGAGAAAATATTTGCAAAAGACAAATCTGATCAAGGTCTGTTATTCAAAATATTTTTAAAAACTCTTACAACTCAACAATAATTAACCAACCAATTAAAAAATGGGCCAAAGACCTTAACTGACACTTCACAAAGAAAAAACACTGATGGCAAATAATCATATGAAAAGATGTTCCTTGTCATATGTCATCAGGAAAATGCAAAGTTAAACAATGAGATACCACAACACACTTAGAAGGGTCAAAATCCAGAACACTGACAACACCAAATGCTGGTGAGGTTGGGGGACAACAGAAACTCTCATTGATTGCTGCTGGGAACAGAAAGTGGTACAGCTGCTTTGGAAGAAAGTTTGGCTGTTTCAACAAAACAAAACATTCTCTTGCCATATAATCCAGTAATCGTACTCCTTGGTATTTATCCAAAGGAGTTGAAAACTTATGCCTACACAAAAATCTGTACACAGAAGTTTATAGCAGCTTTATTCTTAATTACCAAAACTTGGAAGCAACCACAATGTCCTTCAGTAGGTGAATGGATAAATAAACTGTGGTACATCCAGATAATGGAATATTATTCAGCCCTAAAAAGAAATGAGCTATCAAGCCATGAAAAAACACGGAGGAAATTTAAATGTATATTACTAAGTGAAAGAAGCCAATTTGGAAAGGCTACATCATGTATGATTTCAACTATACAGTGTTCTAGAAAAGGCAAAACTATGGAGACACTAAAAAGATCAGAGATTTCCAATGATTAGGGGTTAAGAAGGGATGCAGAGGTGGAGCACAGAGGATTTTTGTTTTCACAGAACAGTGAAACTATTCTGCATGATATATAAATATGATATATATTATCTTATATACATATAAAGTGGGGAAATTTGTTTGAGATTGGAAAATGATGACCAGTAATTTGTGGCTCAGTAATAAAAACAGCACTGAATGATATTAACCATGCATATATGGAATTAGAATTTAATTGATAAGTCATGATAGATTCACCATCTAAACATGTTTTCTTCTTCCTTGGTTACTTTAATAAGGCACTTTGTTTATTAGTACAGACTCAATTGTTTCAAAGCCCCAGTCATTGAAAGAAATAAATGATTATCCCCTTAGTAGCAAAAAAAAGTGCAAGAATCATTTAATGAGTTTGGACTAGAAATTGTAAATTTTTTATATTCCCAAAGTTTAGTTTACCTAATTGCAATTGGTAATTTCTCTTAAATTTTATAATATAAATCAATCATTACACAGCAATCTAACATACAAAGTCCTGATATATCTTAAAATTTTTCCTCAATATTGACTGTATCTTCTTCTAAAACAATCTCCAGCAAGGAATCTGCACTACCTGAAATTATTTTTGATTGAACATATGTTTCTTAAAAAAAGCAGCTATATTGGTACATACTTTGGAGACCATAATATATAAAATGGAAAAAATGCTTAAACAGACATGTAAAGTAATATAAAAACAGATTTTGAAAAGTTATGAATTTTTTTCCCTTAAAGTTTTGAAAGTCCTAATGGGATTGTTCCTAATCACACAAAAATGTCACATATGTATTATTTCTTACTTTGAATATCTGTTAAATTTTACCTAAAAACATGACACAATATAGGTTTCTGTCTTTTGGGTTTTTTTTTTTTTGGTCATACACTGTTTTTTTTGAGGTTTTAGTAAATACAATAATCATCAAAATGAACTTGTGAGGGATATTTGGTAAGAAAACCAAATTGACAATTTTCATATTAATATGCCTGCACTATGGCTACAAGTCTACTGAAAGACACTGAATTTAAGTCAGAATATGCACCTTACCAATCTCCTGTCTTATTTACAAAGTGACTTTATAACCACTTTCACTTACTCCTTAATTCAGAAAAGCAGACCACAACTAAACAGTTTAAGTGTTGCATAAATTGGCAACAGTGGAAATCATTTAATCCCAAATTATTATGGCAACATGCATTCCCAGGTAAATTACCTTATGCCAAATTCCACTCATTAATATTTTAGAAGTTCAAGAAGATATCTAGACTAGTACAGGGACAAACTCACAATAGTACCCTGCAACCTAGAAAGCAAGTTGTCAAAGGCAAGACTATAACTACTGTAGATAAACTAAATGCAATAAGCTAAAAAACAACTTCTATAGTTGATTGATACAGAATGTTATCAGCAATGTTGTTTCATTTGTGTTATTACAGAAGGTTTCACAGAGATGAATGGGATATTGAATACCTATAATTCTGCCAAAAACAGACTATTACATAACTCTTATGTGCAAAAATAAACATGTACTTTAGACTCATGGAAATTTCTTAGTAACAGCAACCAATTTAGAATAAATACCTACATTTATTGAATGAAAGAGGAAAGAGTCCTAAGGAAAAGGAAAAACAAAAAGAGTACAAAGTGAGAAGAATAAGGAGGATGTCTCCAGCTATAATTTCCATGTTTTAACAAACTTTTTCATCTATAAAACATAGATCCACAACATGCCCAAGTAAATGATAAAAAAAAAAAAGTATCATTCCTACCTCTCTTTTGTACTGGTTAAAAGGGAGCATCATCTAGGGATGTTTTTCTGTAATCCATTACTCTTTTCTTCCTAGTTTTCTAATTCATGGAGATAAACCTGTGGAGAAACCAGCAAATAAAAATACATTATCCAAATGGCCCCCTTAATTGAGAATCCCTTAGAGATTTTCTATTCTTCAATAGAGAATGTCCAAGTATATTTATATTCTGGCAAGTCACACACAGTACAGCCAATAAGTTTCCATGATTGTTATATTATTATTATGAAATTCACAGTAATTGAGATTATTTTATAAAAGAGTGATCAACAAATTATAGAGAAAATAAAGGGCATATATTAAACATACTTTTTAAAAAACACTCATTTAGAAACAGTAATTGTAAACTAAAAAGGATTTAAAGTCCCTCTTCATATAATATTAGGAAAGTATATTCTACAATTTAGTATAATTCAATTATTTTCATAAAAGGTATTTTGAATGTGTGTTATGACATGCTAGAGAATGCACAAAAAGCAGCTAAACAGACAAATCTCTTATAAGAGTGCACCTATTAGCATAAACACATATATGAAAATCATGTACAAATATCAAAGCTTTGCTTTAACACTAGTGAGTAGTTTGTGTAGTCAGAAAAAAGGAGTGCACTGTGAGTTACAAGTTCAGGCAAGGCGAAAGGCAGCAAAGTTATTTTCCAGATCCAAGGAAATCTATAACACTTGAAGATTACTTTTTCACAAGATGAATAATTTGTTTGATTTTTATAATTTCTCCAACACTCCAGAGGATTCGTGGGTCCATATTCCCTCAAGGACATTCTGATTTAGACACTTCACGTTTTTTAGCTCTTTCACAGAAATACACATGCAGAGAAAATGCCTAAAGGCCTGTTAGAATATACCCATTTTATTTCAATCCATAATGTCATCAAAAGGTTAATTTGAAAAGTGACTTCATTTTAACTGCTTTACATATTAGGGCAACCAATGTTTTGGAGAGTTTTTCGTAGACGACTAATTTATGAAAAATCTTAATTTAAAAATTATGTAAAAGGTAAAACTCAAATGTCTCAATTGTTTTTCTGTACTCTTTTTTATGATATTTAAACTTATTAAAATATTATTCACTTATAAAAATGTCAAACAGTACAAGGGTGTATTAGGTAAAGCTTACATGTCCTGTTTCACCAGTCCTCAATACATTATTTTCTGTGTATCACAGATAATATTTGAATAACCATCCAGGGCTTTTTTCTGTGCAGTTGCAGAGACTTTTATGCACACAGCCATATGGATATTTTTAAATAAAAATGAGATCATACTATAGAAATTTTTTGTAAATTAAAAAATTCCCTCATGGAACAAAAAATCATGAATATATTATTCTCACATTATCACAAATCTACCTCATTCTTTTTTAAAGGGGGAAGATGTACTAATATTTATCCAAATATTTCCTAGAGATGGATATATACGTTGCTTCTGAAAATTCCTCTTAAAATATGTTACCTGGATATTCTTATAGAGAAGGAGCTGAGCACATGTACAAACATTTCTTTAGTTTGAATATTTCTAAAAGGGTTGCTAACCCAAGGTATGCACATTTAAAATTTTGTTAGTTATTCATAAACAGACCTTAAAAGAATTTATTGTTTATATTTCAGAAATGTAGGAAAATATACATTACCACTCATGTTCAATTGACTAGATATCATCAATCCTTTATTTTTTTCCATATGAGATGTAAGAAATCGTATTCGTTGACGTGAAACATTTTGCCTTTAATGATTTTCAGTGAGTCCGAACATTTTATATAGGTTTCTATAAGCTATTTATATATAATGGATGATATTTTATTTAGCAAGTGTTTTTCATGTATTTATTCTCAACCTGTATTTTACATTGTACCTTTTATATTTCACCATGCTGATCTGAAATTTTGCATTGCAAAACCCACCAATCTTTTGCTTTACAGTTAAAACTTAAGTAGAAATAGAAAGCCTACCTTGTCACTAATTATGAAACAATTTTCTTATATTCCAATCTAGTGTGTGCACATTTTTTCCACATTTAAGTTATTTGAACATCTTCAACTTTTGGTATAGTATTATCCAGGGGGTTAACATTATTTTTTGACCCAAACAGATAGCTAACTTTTCCAAAAGCATTTATTTAATAGTTTATATTTTGCCTTCTGTTATAATCCCTTTAAAACTCAGTTTTCTTTAGCCTTTGAATCCATCTTAATAATGTATTTATATTTCCTCCTTAATTATACCCTTATTTTGTCTTAATTTATTAACCAAGCTATAAAAATAAAATGTTTGTCTACAATTAAGTAACACTTGTAGTAAAGAAAAGACAGGCAGACACAACTACACAATCCATTGTTTTCAATTCAATCCCTGTGATAAAATATCCAGGAGTTTACATGGCCTAAAACTAGAATGTGACTTACAGCCAATTATATAAATGCGAGATATTTAAAATAACATAAAATATGTTCAGTCAATATTGCTCTGTAGAACTCTAAAAATAGCTGTTGATATTTTCCAAAAAGTCAGAGTTAATATTTGTCACTACAGGTCTTTAAACAACAAATTTTTAAAGGAAATGGGGAAAGCAAGCCAGCAATCAATTCAATATGCTTGTGCATCCCCCTGCTATGCAGAGATATTCATCATTCAGCAGTGAATATACTCCTCATCCTGCTTCTACCAGGGGGCATTATTGGGCCTGACAGTGAACATTAAAGAAGCGAATTGCAGCCTAGAGAATTAACAAGAGGAAATGAGACAGAAGGAAAACATTGTTCTAATCATTCTTTGAGTCCTTATAATTATGAAGTTAAATCCCCTTGAGGGTTATTATGGTGATAGCCATATAATGGAGAGGAGGCTGACGGATTAGGATAAAATATGTTGTGTCTGGGCTTGTATAAAAGGTAAATTTTTTTAAAAGTAGCAAGAAAATGATTTCTTTTATAGAGAAACATCATTTTGACTTTAGTAATTTAAGTTGTTTATTAAGAGAAAATTTAGAAAAAGAAGCCCTTTCCAAAGCAATTTTGAGGAGATGTGTAGGAAATAGGAACAAACTTATTGTTTTGGTAATTGTTAATGGAATTGGACCCTTGACGATGTATTCTCCAGATGTTTATTACTATTATTTTTATTATTATTGAAATTAAATGCCTTTGGCATTGTTCTTTGTATTTAGAGCGGTTTAATCTCATTTTCAAATCCTACAATCACAGTTCCTAAGACTCAGCAACTAGTTCAGAAAGAAACCAACTTAGTCTTAAAAATAAGTTTAAGATCTCATCCAAATTCTGCCATCATCCCATTCCTTAAACTCATTTGCATATATAAATATTTGTCAACATTTATATTTTTTAAATAACGTGGAAGTGAAAGTCACATAACACAAAATTAACCATTTTAGAGCGATTCGGTGGCATTTAGTACATTTATAATGTTGTACAACTACCATCTTTATTTAGTTCCAAAACATTTCATCATTCCAAAGTAAAATCCATTATCCATTAGCCCTCTTCCCCTTTTCCTGGGCAACCACAAATCTGTATTCTGTCTCTATGAACTTACCTATTTCTGGGTATTTCATATACATGGAATCATAAAATACGGGACCTTTTGTGTCAAGTTTTTTCATTTTGGAGGTTCTTCTATATTGTAGCTTATATAAGTACTTCACTGACTTTTATGTCAGAACAATATTCCATTGTGTGTGTGGTGTGTGTGTGTCTGTGTGTGTAATATATATATATATATACTGCAATTCACTCATCCATTCATTTGTTGATGGACATTGTGCTGTTTCCACCTCTTAGCTCTTGTAAATACTTCTGCTACGAACATATGTGTACATGTACTTGTTTGAATGACTGTTTTCAAAATTCTTTTTGGTATATACCCAGGAGTAGAATTGTAGGGTGATATGATAATTCTATGTTCAACATTTTGAGGAATCACCAAACTCTTTTACACAGAGGCTGAACCCTTTCCACCAGCAATATATGAGGATTCTAATTCTTCCACATTCTCACAAGCATTTGTTGTTTTTTATTCTTTGTTGTTGTTATTGCTCTTTGGTGTGTGTTTTTTTTAATACATACCCTAATTCTTAGTGGGTATGAAATGGTACCTGATTGGGTATTTGACTTGCATTTCTCTAATAACTAATGATGTAGACGATCTTTTCATGTGTTCATTGGCCATTTGTTATGTCTTTGAAGAAATGTCTATCTAATATTTGCATTCATAAGCCCCATGAAATGGAAAATAAAGTTTTAAAATTTAGTTTCTTTTTAGTTTCTTTGCTGTAATTCTTCAAATGGCCATTCTATTCCTTTATCCTAAGAGCAAAAAAAGGTTTCCACTGTTTTATTTTCCATGATCTTTTATTTCAATTCAGAAGATGTAGGCAAAATGCCTCAGGAACACATAATTTGGAAAGCTGGATAGGTCTCACATATTGAAAAAGCACTCAACTAAGTCTTTGGAGGCTAAACAGAAAATTGTGTGCACTAAAAATGGCTTTACCCTATATGCCCATGTGGTGAAATGGAGATGTAATGAAAGGAATTTAAGTCATAAGTGAATGGTAACAACAGCTGAGTGACAACAAATGTGGCATAAATCTAGCAAATAGCCTTTTGTTTTCCCTAAATTTTCATTTCCTTAAGGCATGTCTCACTTCACAGTCAGAGCAGAACACTGGAAAACCAAATCTTGGTTGAGGTCCACCCCCACATATTCCTAGAAACTTAATACTTACTAGATACATGAAGTTTCTTTCCATTAATGAAGTAAATACATTAAACATATATTAAGTCACAACACAGGTCTAAAATGCCTATCAATATAACAAGGAGAAGCCCTTTCTAATGTCTCTTTTCCTCCAAAATTCTATTATCTGAAAACATCCTGGCTTCCAAGTTGACTTAATGACTCTTCTAAAGAAACAATCTTATTGGTTTTTAAAATAACCTTTAATTGACTTGTTATTTTTCCTTACTAAAAATGTAGTTACACTTACTAGCCTAGGTAACAAAGAAGCTTTTAGAATTTCAGTTCATCCATTTACTTATTCACCCAAAAATATTTTTAAATGTCTCATACGGGCTAGACACCATTCTAGCTTTGGATATTTGAAATGAATCCAACACAATCCTGTCCCTTAGGAAGCTCACAGTCTAGTCAAATAAACAAAACAAGAAAATGGAGAGTTATAATATAGTATGTTAAGTGCTAAGATCATTATAAACTCAAGGTGCTGTAAAAGAAGAGGAAGAACAAGTATTCTAGGTAGGAGAACTCATGAAAGTTTTCCAGGAAAAGGGGACCTTGAACTAAATCTTATAGAAGAGGTAAAGCAGGGAAATGCAACAGAAATTCGCTTCATGAATACAATGCCTTTGCTGCCCAAGGATGTTTGATATGCTCTCTCTCATCAGCTACCACAATGCATTGACTTTTACTGCATATCCTGTCTTCGGCCTTGAGATTCCCACTGATGGCAGCCGTAGCACACATTTTCACCCAAAGCATACAGGGTGATAAAATCTATGGTCACAGTTGTTTTTATTCTTACCAAATTCAAACTCATTAATTGAGTGAAAGCTTTCAGAATACATAAACTGCCACCAAAGTAAACACACATGTTGAAAATATAGTATTTTGTCACTGTTAACATATTACTAATGGATGAAATATTAAGACTATGGACCCTTAAAGCAGTTATATTTAAGATAAAACATATCATGCAGAGCAATTTCTTACGGATAAATTTCAAACTTTTATAGCAAGTCAGTATTATTATTAAAAAGTTATTTGCTTCTAATATTAAAATTATTTGATTAAAATCAAAATTTTTGAGTATAAAGTATATTTTTTCCAAGAAATTTAACATTGTCATTACTTTTACCTGAATTTGGTCCCTATTGTGTCTGAAATCCTTTAGAGAAATCTTTGAGTTTTCTAAATGTTATTTTCTAGATATTAGTGGATCCTTGTTTAATCAATGTGGGTGCTACATCCAAACAATTTTACTCTGCTGGGAAACATTTCTTTCTCTTAAGAGAATGATAGGAATTTATTTGCCTTTTTAAAAATCCACAATGCTAACACAAACGGATTCACACAAAATAACAGCATCTCTTTCTTTCACTCATCTATTGCAAAATCTAATTGTACTACTAACCATTAGTAGCCTTCAGAGTAAATAATAATTTGTTCTATATTATTATTTTCCTGAAAACATTAAGTAACTAATACCTATAGCCAAGCTTGGGGAGTTCATGTATGTTTGTGATTTTTTTACTTCAAATTAATGTCATAAATTTATAACTTCTACTTGCCCTGCAGCACGTTCAGCTATGATATTTGTTATTTATTCAGTGGGAAAATCTAATCGCTGTCAAAGTATTCCATGTTGTAAATTAAGAGTCAGAACAGATATCTTCTTTGAAAGGAAGATTAACCCCACGCAGAAAACTGAAGCAAACTCATAATGGTTTATAAGCTCATATGGTTTACTTTACACATCTCAAGCTGCCTAAGGCAACTATAAATGGCAAATGAAATACAAAAGTCTTGAGGTAAAAGACGAGCGAAAATAAAAGGTAATAGGACAAATAGGGAATATATGAGTAACATATTTGTTTTTCTTGTCTTGTATAGAACCAAAAAGTAATCAATGGATTGGAGTAAATACAGTCTACAGATTGTATATGAGAAGCATTAAGCAGAAATATAGTGTTATTTTATGAAGGCTGATTTTTTACTCAGTGATACAATGATAATGACAATATCCACCTAGAAGTGTTTTTTTGTTACCAATGATGATATGATGTGGATAAACCACTTGTAAAAGGGTATGCACATAGTAAATCGATAATTATTTTTTATAAAAATCATTGATAAATAACTCTTAATGAAGTACTTAAACTATAATTTTCATTAAAATGTCTGTTAATTATAAAAGAGTTATTACAATGACTCATAGATTATCTGACCAGAGTTTAAATATGAATGAAATATGAATGGTTAAAATTCTTATTTATAGCCACAGATAAACTGTGAGAAAGAGCTGATAAAGTTAGCAGAAAAGAGGAAAGCGAATTTGTATGACCGAAAGGAAAAAGTAAGATGTTTACATTTCATGGGAAATAAAATCTTGGTCTTTTGGGGGAAAATTAAGAAGATATTTGTATTCCTACTTCCGAAAAGATAAATATTATTTTAATGGTGGATGGCTACTGTTGATTTAGAAAGTCAACACAGTAAAGGTGGGTGATATTTAAACGTCACTGCTCAATTGGCCTGGATAAAACATTAACAGGACTTTAGACACTTCTATTAGCAGTTCATGGGGAAAAAATGGAAAAAGTATATGGCATGGGAGGAAAAAATCTCTCAGAGTAAAGTAAGGCTTGAAAAGTAGCAAGTATAATGTCTTAGAGCAAGAATAACCAATGATTTGGTAGGTATGACCAAGAAGGTAGAGCTTACTGTTCCCCCAAATTCCAGTCAAGGGCTACAGTATCTCTCGGGGAGAAGCAGGCCACCAGCATTTCACATCAGCCTGTATTTCACAGGCTGAATTCCAGAGAAGTGCTGCTGAGAAACTTTCCTTTCCCTAACCCAGCACTCTCCTGTATGGTAGAGTTTCTGCCTCAGACACAGCAAACTAAGAATACTGGGTCCTGATTGCCTAGGTCACTTGCAGGATGGAATATCCATGCTGGGTGAAGCAGCTGAGAAGACTATAAACTAATGCCTCTGCCTAGGCTCTGCTCATAAAACAAGAGTATCACTCCCAGAGATGTGGGCCAGTATCCCTGCCACCAACTCTGGGGTAGTAACTAAGAGATTTTGCCTAATGATAGAGGCAAATCATAAGACGAGAGAGATCCAAAGTTCTCTCCAAAGTAACCAAATTTATTTGGAACAGAGTGTTGGGAAGTTCATGTATAGAATACTTTTAAAAACTATGTACATTTTAGCAGTAAGCAATTAAGAGGAAGCTAGTAGATCTGTTAAAAAATTAAGCTTATTTGTAGGTCAAACAGTTTACCAAAGACAACCAAGAAAAGAAAAAGAGATAACTAAGAGTTCTTCTAGGGTGAGAACAAACCACAAAGACCAGCCTCAAGAAATACTCCTGCAAAGGGGCAAATATAGGATATATATCCTATTGATTCTGTTTCTCTGAGGAACCCTGACAAATATAGAGGCTATCTATAAACCAACGAAAGAGGCCTCAGAACAAAACAAAACACTGCCACCTTAACCTTGGACTACCAACTTTCAGAACTTTAAAAAATACATACTTTTGTTGTTTAAGCAACAAGGTTTTTGGTATTTTATTATGGCATCCCAGAAAAACTAATACAGGGGATTAACCAAAACCACCCTCAAGTTCAATAATTCACTAAAAAGACTCACAGAAGATAAATGCACAAATTATATAAATAGTTATATCAACGCAATGCTTTGTTTGCAATATATATGGATGTAATATGTGTTATAATAACGACACAAAAAGAAGGAAAAGGAAATAGAGTTATATAAGAATAATGTTTCTATATATTACCAGAATTAGTATTTCTGAACTAGATTCAATTAAGATGTATATGGTAAGCCCTAAAGCAACCAGTACTAATAATTACTCTAAAATACAGTGTAAAAATCCTTAAAGTATTTAAAATGTTATTCACCTAATGAAAGAGAAAGAAATAAAGGATGAATAGAGGAACATAAAACAAATGAGTTACATAGAAAACAAAATGTAATATGGCAGAGATAAAACCAAATCTATTGATAATAAAATTAAATGTTAATGGATTAAACAATCCAATCATAAGCAGAGATTGTCAGATTGAATATTAAAAAGATGAGATTCAACTACATGCCATTTACAAGACACACAGTGCATTTTTTTCAACTTCATTAAGGTACAATCAATGAATAAATATTGTATATATTTAAAGTGTACAATGTGATGTTTTGATATATATTGCGGAATGATTACCACAATCCAGCTAATTTACATATCCAACATCTCATACAGTTACCTTTTTTGTTTGTTTTTAATGAGAAAATTTGAGATCTACTCTCTTAGCAAATTTCAGTATAAAATACATTATTATTAAGTAAATTTCAGTATAAAATACATTATTATTAAGTACAGTCACTATACCATACATTAGACCTCCAGAACTTCTGCATCATATAACTGAAAATTTGTACCCATTAACCAACATCTCCACATTTCCCCTAACCTTCAGGCTCTGGTAAACACCATTCTATTCTATGTTACTATGAGTTTGACTTTTTAAGATTGCACATATAAGTGAGATCATACAGTGATTGCCTTTCTGTGGCTTATTTCACTTGGCTTAATTCCTCTAGGTGTATTCATGTTGTAGTAAATGTCAGGATTTCCTTCTAAGGCTGAATAATATTACATCGTGTGTGTGTGTGTGTGTGTGTGTGTGTGTGTGTGTGTGTGTATCACATTTTCTTTACTCATTCATTCATCAATGAATACTTAGGCTGTTTCCTTATTTTGCATACTGTGAATAATGCTGCAATAGACATGCAAGTGTAGATATCTCTTTGAGATAGTAATTTTACTTTGTTCAAATATTTACCCAGAAGTGGGATTGCTGGGTCACACAGTAGTTTCCCTTTATGTGGTTTCCTTTCACATGGTGAGTCCCTTTTTCTCTCACTGTTTTCAAAATTCACTTTGTCTTTGACTTTTGACAGTTTGATTATAATGTGTCATGTGAAATCTTCTTTGGGTTGAATGAATTTGGGATCCTTTGAGTTTTGTGTACCTGGATGCCCATATCTCTCCCAGATTTGGAAAGTTTTCAGCCATTATTTCTTTAAATAAGCTTTCTGTCACTTCTCTCTCTTCTCCTTCTGGAACTCCTATAATGTGTATATTACTATTTGTATGGTGTCCCATAAATTCCATAGGTTTTCTTCATTTCTTTACTTTCTTTTTTTCTTTTGTCTCCTCTGACTGGATCATTTCAAATGACTTTTCTTTGCAATCACATATTCTATCTTCTGCTTGATCAACTCTGTTCTTGATGCTATTACATTTTTCATTTTATTCACTCTATCCTTCAGTTCCAGAATTTGTTTGGTTCTTTTTTTTATTATTATTTCTATCTCTTTGTTAAACTTGTTTTGTACATGTGTTCTCTTCCTAATTTCACTGAGTTGTCTATCTGTAATTTCTTGTAACTCATTGAGGGTCTTTAAAACAATTATTTTGAATTCATTGTTAGGCAGTTTGTAGATCTCCATTTCTTCAGGGCCAGTTCCTAGATAATTATGGTGCTTCTTTGGTGTTATAATGTTTCATTGATTTTTCACATTTCTTGATGTCTTGCAGTGCTGTCTTCACATATAGAGAAGCAGTCACTTCCTTCAGTCTTTACTGACTGGCTTTGGGAGAGAAACATCTTCATCAGTCAGTCTGACTAGGGATTATGAGGCTCTCTCAGGTGTTTTCTATGAATGATCCCACCTACAAGAGGGAACTCTTGTTCCCTCTTAGGGGGTAATTTTTAAGATTGTATGCTGTCTCTCAATTCCACAAAGCCAGACCAAGTGCTGAGAGCATCCCATTTATTTTCCTTAGGGCAGGACCCTGAAATGCTCAAGATTGTGTGTTTTCTCCCAATCCCACAAAATTGGGCCAGCTTTCTGCACATGCTCTCAAACTATCTGCAAAGGTTTACATGCACCATCCACAGGGGCTGGTACATGGCGGATTCAGCCACTGGGTTGCGGGTGAGGTGTGCCGAATGTCAGAAGTGCCCATGGGCCAACCTATGGGTTCTGAAGATAAGGTGTCCCAAGAGGCTCATGGGTCTGATGGAGTCTGTAAAGTGATTTGTGGGATACATGGACCTTTGATGAGTTCCAATCCTTGGCTGCTGTGCTCCCTGCCTTTCCCAACCCCTCAGCCCTGATGATAACCTCAGTATTCTGAGTGTGGTTAGAAAGAAGTAGCCCTCTTGGGCAGCATTCTGCACAGATAGGGAAGCCAGACACTCACTCACTCTGCTCTCATTTTTCCAATGGGAGAAACTGCAGACTAAGTGCGGGAGGTCTCTCTTCATATTGAGCTGCGCCACCTTAGGGGAGGGGTGACACTAGTTAAGTGAAACTGTTTTTCTTACCCTCTTCAATTCATCTATTTATGGATTTTTCACTCTCACGATGTACTGAAACTTTTCTGTTAAGACTCCTGGATTCCTACAAAAGTATTCTCATTTGTGGGTAATGGTCAAAATCAATGTTCTTTGGGTGGATAATAACAGAAAACTTCTATACCACCATACTGCTCACAGGAGACACAGTATAGAAAATAAAAGGTTAGAAAAATAATATACTATGCAAACAAAAACCATAACTGAACTGGAATGACTAGACTAACAGACAAAATAGACTTTCAAACAAAAAACTTACTAGAAATAAAGCTGTATTATAATGAAAAAATGTTTAATTATCAGGAAAATGTAAAACATTACATTTGCAGCTAGTAGAAGATCATATATAGAGATATAGAGATATAGATATGTTCTATACAAACAGAATAACGGACAAACAACAAAATTATCTCAACAGATACAGAGAAAACATTTGACAAATCCAACCTCACTCAGTGATCAAAAAAACTCAAAAAAAAAAAAATCAAAAAACTGGTAATAGATGGACTTTTTCAATATGATAAAGGACATCTGCAAAATCCACAACTAAGATCATACTTAATGGTGAAGAACTAAATGCTTTCTGCCTAAAATCAGAGACAAGGCGAGGATGTCTGCTTTCACTACTTCTATTCAAGATTGTAGTAAAGGTTCTAGCCAGTGCAATTAGTCAAAAAAAAAAAAAAAAAAGAAAAAGAAAAATCATCTACATTGAACAGGGGATATCAGCTATCTTTATTTTTAGGTGATAAGATCTTATATACAGAAAATCCTGATAAATCCATTAAAAATATATTTAAACTAATAGGCCAATTCAGCAAGTTTGAAGGGTTAAAGAGAAATATGCATTAATCAACTGTACCCACAAAAATAAAATTCAGAGAACAATTCCATTTATAATATCAAAAACAATAAAATATATAGGAATCAATTTCACAAAAGAAATGCAAAATCTGTACTCCGCAAATTACAAAATATTGTTGAAAGAAATTAAAGAAGACATAAATATAAAGGCATCTCATGTTCATGGATCAGAAGACTTAGTATGACCAAGAGGGCAATACACTCCAAATTGATTTCTAATTCAATACAATCCCTTTCAAAGTCCCAAAGGTATTTTTTACATAAATGAAAAAGCCGATCATATAATTCATATGAAATTGCAAAGGAGCCCATAAAGCTAAAATAATTCTGAAAAAGAGGAAAAAAGTTGGAGGATTCACATTTCCTCCTTTCAAAACTGACTGCATATTTATATTAGTCAAGAAACTGTGGTAGTACTCCCATAAAAATAGACATATTTTCAGTAGAATTAAGAATTCATTTATATACTTACACATTTATGATTAATTCATTTTGAATAAGAGTGCTAACACAATTCAATGACGGGAAGGGGGAATAGTCTTTTCAATAAATGGTGCCTGGACAACTGGATATTCTATAAAAGAATCAAGTTGGACCTCTTCCTCATACCACACATACAAATTAACTCAAACTGTATCACAGACCTAAATGTAAGAGCTAAAACTATAGAAATCTTAGAAAAAAGTATAGAAATACATCCTCATGACCTTAATCAAAGGACTTCTCTTATGACACCAAAACCAAAAGTGACAAATGAAAAAAGTATAAAAGTGGGACTTTTTTTAAATGAAAAACTTCTGTGTTTCAAAGGGTACCATCAAGAAAGTGAAAAGACGACTCATAAATGGGAGAAATGTCTTTAAATTATGTACCTAGTAAGGGATTTGCATGTAGATTAAGTAAAGAAATCTTAAATTCAACGAAAAAGACAAACTGTCCAATTTTAAATCGGGAAACGTATTTAAATAGACATTTCTCCATGAATATATACAAATAGCCCAAAAGCACATGAAGGTATGCTCAAAATTATTGGCTATCAGGGAAATGCAAATCAAAACTGAATTGAGATACTACTTCATACTCACTGGGATGGCTGTTATCAAAAAAAGAGATAACAAAATGTATGGGCAAGAATGTGAAGCAACTGGAACTCTCATACTCTGCTGTGGAATGTAAAATGTTACAGCCACTTTAGAAAACAGCCCAACAATTACCCTGAAGTTTGATATAGAGTTACTGCACAATTCAGCAATTTCATACCTAGGCACATTCCAAAAAAATAAAAAGTATATATGTCCATGCAAAAATGTGTACAGGAATGTTCAGAGAAGCATTATTGATAATATCCAAATTGTGGAAACAAGACAAAACCCAAGAATGAACAAACACAATTTGATATATTCACACAATGGATTATTATTTAGCAATAGCAAATCTGAAGTACTGCTACATGCTACATGGTTATCTGTGGATAACCATATAGTACATGATTCCATTCAGATGAAATTTCCAGAATAGGGAAATATCAGTTAGAGACACAAATAGACTAATAGATGCCTAGAACTTAGGGAGAGGGGACTTTGGGAGAAAATGGGAAATGACTTCTAAAGGTTGTAGGTTTTATTTTGTGGTGGTGGTGAAAATGCTCTAAATCTGATGATGGTAGCAGTTACATAACTCTGTGAATATAGTAAAAACTATAGAATTGCACACTTTAAGTGGGTTAATTGTATGGTGTGTTAATTGAATCTCAATAACACTGTTCTAAACAGATTTTTTTAAAGAGTGAGTCAGGAGACACCACTGAGGAAACTTTGCTATAGATTTATCTATGTTATATTTCTCCTGGAATGAGCTGAGTCCAGTAAAAATACAAACCCTTAGATAACGTTAAAACAACAAGATGAATCAAAGGAAAACTTTCTTCTTCTATTTTAAAAAGTCTACCTCTGGGAAGGAATTTTTACTATAGTCTGAGATGGAAATAATTCATGAAACTATTAATAAAGACTTCCAGAAATAGGAGTGAGAATTGAAAAGAGTAGTTTCATCTTATGAGAAGAGAATGAAAAGTTCTGAACTTTTGCATTTGGAAAACAAAAACTGGGGTAGGTATTACTGAACTCCATGAATTCTTGAATGGCACAACTAAAGTCAACAGTATGTCTAATGTTAATAGAAAGGGACACATTTTTAACTTAAGCTAGTAATTTAAAGACATATTGAACTAACAAATGAACAGTATCCATTAACCCAAATATGATAGCAGTAGAAAAATAATTTCATTCAAAAAGAGTTAAGACTAAATTAATAACTATAAGTCCTCAGCAGACTTTTAAAAACTCAGTGATCTCTAGAGTTTCTTTTGGGGTGGCAATGAACCTCTCCTCCCTTGACAAAAGCCAGCTGGATAAGTCAGGTTTCAGATTCAGAAAGTTAGTTCTAATTTTCAACTGGATAAATCAAGTACACCATTAGAAATACAGGTCTGGGTTTCAAAGAACAGTTCTGGGCTGGAGGTATACATTTTGGAGGCAATAGAATATAGATGGAATTTAAAGCCAAGAAATGGATGAAATTATGACAGGAATGTATATAAATATATAAGTGTAGTGGATGGAGTATAAATAGATATAGGTAGTGTAAGTGGCAAGTAATACAACCAATCTAATCTATGATGTACTATAATTATATATTTGAGTGGGTATTTCTTACTACTGAGTTCCATAGGAATCAAGTAAAGTTCATGGTATTTTATTTCAGGCCCAGAGTAGTACTGACAATTTACTAGACAGAAAAATGAAGGGGAAGCATTACAATAAAAAATAATATCAAAGCAGACTCTGAGAGATAAGAGTTAACCAATTCAAGATTTATACCTTGCAGGCTGGCCTCCCCCTAAGAAATTGGGAGATGCAAGTTTCCCTGGTAATTGGCTATAGCCCAGTTACAAAGGGAATCTGTTCTGGTGAACTGCAAGTCTTAACATCACGCCTAAAATGCAAGGGGAGGGTTTCTACTTCCCTAACACCAAACACTGGTATGAAAAATCCTGATTCCACTCTCAAATATCACATAGCTGAAATTATAAGCCTTGGACTCAGTATTATGCCAGGGGAGGGGCTAAAGGGTATCCTTTAGCTTGTGAAGCAAAACTAGAACCAGGTTTCCTTTGGAAGTAAATGGGTACATGTGGTTATTAAGAGATTTGCATTGCATTGTTTACTTTGGGCACATTTTAAAAATTTTAAGCAATTTTTTTCTAAAAGCGATAATTTCTACATCCTTAACAATAAAAAGCATTCCTACCACCTTATGTTTAGATAAAGATATTTTCGCAAGAGATAAGAGTAACGTGAAACATCAGTTTGTTCACTAATTAAGTAGAGAGCACTTGTATACATTATTAATTTGCTTCTCTCCAACATCTCAACAACTAATTCCCTTAGACACTCAAGTAACTGTATCCATTTCTCCTGACAGTTACAAAATCACAGCTTAAACTCTTCTTAGATTAATTTGGAAACTTTGAGCCTGAGTTGAAAAATGAAACCTAATTTGTTATAAGGTTAATATCATCTTTGCTGAGATGGATTTTGTGTCTGATTTAGAAGCATTACACCTTTTCAAAAATATAAATGAATTTTAATAAATGAATAAAATGGAAATATTCATGTTTCATATTATTTTCTCTTTACAGCATTTTCATTTTTAGCTTAATTTTTATTTTATATTAAAGTATAGTTGATGTTGTGTTAGTTTCAGATGTACAGCAAAGTAATTGTCATATATATTCATTCTTTTTCAGATTCTTTGCTCATATACGTTATTACAGAGTATCGAATAGAGTTCCCTGTGCTCTACAGTAGGTCCTTGTTGATTATTTTTAATAGAGTAATGTGTTTATGTTAATCCCAAACTCCTAATTTATCTTTCCCCCCACCTTTCCCCTTTGGTAACCATAAATTTGTCTTCAAAGTCTGTGAGTCTGGTTCTGTTTTGTAAAGTTTATTTCTATCATTTTTTAAGATTCCACATGTAAGTGATATATGATATTTCTCTTTCTGTCTAACTTACTTCAATTAGTATGATGATCTCTAGGTCCATCCATGTTGTGGCAAATGGCTTTCCTTTTTTACAGTATTTTCTAACAATTTATTTCAATTATCTGCATATTTTTTTAACATCTTTATTGGAGTATAATTGCGTCACAATGGTGTGTTAGTTTCTGCTTTGTAACAAAGTTAATCAGCTATACATATACATATGTCCCCATATCTCCTCCCTCTTGCATCTCCCTCCCACCCTCCCTGTCCCACCCCTGTAGGTGGACCCAAAGCACGGAGCTGATCTCCCTGTGCTACACAGGTGCTTCCCACTAGCTATCTATTTTACATTTGGTATTATATATAAGTCCATGCCACTCTCTCACTTCGTCCAGCTTAGCCTTCCCCCTGCCCGTGTCCTCAAGTCCATTCTCTACATCTGCGTCTTTATTCCTGTCCTGACCCTAGGTTCTTCAGAACCTTTCTTTTGTTTACATTCCATATATATGTGCTCACTTACAGTATTTGTTTTCCTCTTTCTGACTTACTTCACTCTGTATGACAGACTCTAGGTACATCCACCTCACTACAAATAACTCAATTTCACTTGCTTTATAGCAGAGTAATATTCCATTGTATATATTGTATATATACCATTGTATATATGTGCCACATCTTCTTTATCCATTCATCTGCCAATGGACACTTAGGTTGCTTCCTTGTCTTGGCTATTGTAAACAAAGCTGCAATGAACATTGTGGTATATGACTCTTTAGAATTATGGTTTTGTCCGGATATATGCCCAGTAGTGG
This sequence comes from Neophocaena asiaeorientalis asiaeorientalis, assembly GCF_003031525.2. Classification (NCBI taxonomy): domain Eukaryota; kingdom Metazoa; phylum Chordata; class Mammalia; order Artiodactyla; family Phocoenidae; genus Neophocaena; species Neophocaena asiaeorientalis. The sequence goes on from NW_020174698.1 coordinate 14,753,230, forward strand.
GATGGCTGGGTGAAATGGTAGTTCTATTTTTAGTTTTTTAAAGAAACTGCATACTGTTCTCCACAGTGGCTGTATCAATTTACATTCCCACCAACAGTGCAAGACGGTACCCTTTTCTCCACACCCTCTCTAGCATTTATTGTTTGTAGATTTTTTGATCATGGCCATTCTGGCTGGTGTGAGGTGATACCTCATTGTAGTTTTGATTTGCATTTCTCTAATGATTAGTGATACTGAGCATCCTTTCCTGTGTTTGTAGGCAATCTGTATATCTTCTTTCGAGAAATGTCTATAGGTCTTCTGCCCATTTTTGGATTGGGTTGTTTGTTTTTTGATATTGAGCTACATGAGCTGCTTGTAAATTGTGGAGATTAATCCTTAGTCAGTTGCTTCATTTGCAAATATTTTCTGCCACTATAAGGGTTGTCTTTTCATCTTCTTGATGTTTCCCTTTGCTGTGCAAAGCCTTTAACTTTCATTAGGTCGCATTTGTTTATTTTGGGTTTTATTTCCATTTCTCCAGGAAGTGGGTCAAAAAGGAGGATCTTGCTGTGATTTATGTCATAGAGTGTTCTGCCTATGTTTTCCTCTAAGAGTTTGATGATATCTGGCCTTACATATAGGTCTTAATCCATTTTGCGTTTATTTTTGTGTATGGTGTTAGGGAGTGTTCTAATTTCATTCTTTTACATGTAGCTGTCCAGTTTTCACAGTACCACTTACTGAAGAGGCTGCTTTTTCTCCATTGTATATTCTTGCCACCTTTATGAAAAATAAGGTGACAATATGTGCGTGGGTTTATCTATGGGTTTTCTATCCTGTTCCATTAATCTATATTTCTGTTTTTGTGCCAGTACCATACTGTATTGATTACTGTAGATTTGTAGTATAGTCTGAAATCAAGGAGCCTGATTCCTCCAGCTCTGTTTTTCTTTCTCAAGATTGCTTTGGCTATTCACGCTCTTTTGTGTTTCCATACAAATTGTAAATTTTTTGTTCTAGTTCTGGGAAAAATGTCATTGGTATTTTGACAGGGGTTGCACTGAATCTGTAGATTGCTTTGGGTAGTAGAGTCATTTTCACAATGTCAATTCTTCCAATCCAAGAACATGGTATATCTCTCCATCTGTTTCTATCTTTAATTTCTTTCATCAGTGTCTTATAGTTTTTGGCATCTTTTGTCTCCTTAATTAGGTTTATTAATAGATATTTTATTCTTTTTGTTGCAGTGGTAAATGGGAGTGTTTCCTTAATCTTTCAGATTTTTCATCATTAGTGTCTAGGAATGCAAGAGATTTCTGTGCATTAATTTGTATCCTGCTACTTTACCAAATTCATTGATTAGCTCTAGTAGTTTTCTGATAGCATCTTTAGGATTCTCTATGTATAGTACCATGTCATCTGCAAACAGGGACAGTTTTACTTTTCTGATTTGGATTTTTTAAATTTCTTTTTCTTCTCTGATTGCTGTGGCTAAAACTTTCAAAACTATGTTGAATAATAGTGGTGAGAGAGGACAACCTTGTCTTGTTCCTGATCTTAGAGGAAATGGTTTCAGTATTTCACCATTGAGAATGATATCGGCAGTGGGTTTATCATATATGGGCTTTTTATGTTGAGGTAAGTTCCGTCTATGCCTACTTTCAGTAGGGTTTTTATCATAAATTCAATGGTATTGAATTTTGGCAAAAGCTTTTATGCATCTATTGAAATGATTATATGGTTTTTATTCTTAAATTTGTTAATATGGTTTATCACATTGATGGATATGTGTACACTGAAGAATACTTGCATTCCTGGGATAAACCCCACTTGATCATGGTGTATGATCCTTTTAATGTGCTGTTGGATTCTGTTTGTTAGTATTTTGTTAAGGATTTTTGCCCCTATGTTCATTAGTGATATTGACCTGTAGTTTTCTTTCTTTGTGACATCTTTGTCTGGTTTTGTATCAGGGTGATTATGGCCTCATAGAATGAGTTTGGGAGTGTTCCTCCCTCTGCTATATTGTGGAAGAGTTTGAGCAGGATAGGTGTTAGCTCTTCTCTAAATGTTTGATAGAATTTGCCAGTGAAGCCATCTAGTCCTGGGCTTTTGTTGGAAAATTTTTAATCACAGTCTCAATTTCAGTGCTTGTGATTGGTCTGTTTATATTTTCTATTTCTTCTTGCTTAAGTCTCCTAAGGTTGTGCTTTTCTAAGAATTTGTCCATTTCTTCCAGGTTGTCCATTTTATTGGTATATAGTTGCTTGTAGTAATCTCTCATGATCCTTTGTATTTATGCAGTGTCAGTTGTTACTTTTTCTTCAATTCTGATTCTACTGATTTGAGTCTTCTCCCTTTTTTTCTTGATGAGTCTGGCTAATGGTTTATCAATTTTGTTTATCTTCTCAAAGAACAAGTTTTTAGTTTTATTGAAGTTTACTATTGTTTCATTTCTTTTTCATTTATTTCTGATCTGATCTTTATGATTTCTTTCCTTATGATAACTGTGGGGTTTTTTTGTTCTTCTTTCTCTAATTGCTTTAGGTGTGAGGTTAGGTTGTTTATTTGAGATGTCTCTTGTTTCTTGAGGTAGGATTGTATTGCTATAAACTTCCCTTTTAGAACTGCCTTTGCTGCATCCGATAGGTTTTGGGTCGTTGTGTTTTCATTGTCATTTGTTTCTAGGTATTTTTTGATTTCCTCTTTGATTTCTTTAGTGATCTCTTGGTTATTTAGTAGTGTATTGTTTAGCCTCCATGTGTCTGTATTTTTTACAGATTTTTTCCTGTAATTGATATCTAGTCGCATAGTGTTGTGGTCAGAAAAGATACTTAATATGATTTCAATTTTTAAATTTACGAAGGCTTGATTTGTGACCCAAGATATAATCTATCTTGGAGAATGTTCCATGAGCACTTGAAAAGAAACTGTATTCAGTTGTTTTTGGATAGAATGTCCTATAAATAGCAATTAAGTCCATATTGTTTAATGTATCATTTAAAGTTTGTGTTTCCTTATTTACTTTCATTTTGGATGATCTGTCCATTGGTGAAAATGGGGTATTAAAGTCCGCTAGTACGATTGTGTTACTGTCGGTTTCCCCTTTTATGGCTGTTAGCATTTGCCCTATGTATTGAGGTGCTCCTATGTAGAGCGCATAAATATTTACAATTGTTATATGTTCTCCTTTGACTGATCCCTTGATCATTATGTAGTGTCTGTCTTTGTCTCTTGTAATAGTCTTTATTTTAAAGTCTATTTTTATCTGAGAAATGCTACTCCAGTTTTCTTTTGATTTCCATTTGCATGGAATATCTTTTTTCAACCCCTCACTTTCAGTCTGTATGCGTCCCTAGGTCTGAAGTGGGTCTCTTGTAGACATCATATATACGGGGGGTCTTGTTTTTGTATCCATTCAGCCAGCCTATGTTTTTTGGTTGGAGCATTTAACCCGTTTACATTTAAGGTAATTATCAATATGTATGTTCTTATTACCATTTTATTAATTGTTTTGGGTTTGTTATTGTAGGTCTTTCTCTTCTCTTGTGTTTCCTGCCTAGAGAATTTCCTTTAGCATTTGTTGTAAAGCTGGTTTGGTGGTGCTGAATTCTTTTAGCTTTTGCTTGTCTGTAAAGGTTTTAATTTCTCCATCATACCTGAATGAGATCCTTGCTGGGTAGAGTAATCTTCACTGTAGATTTTTCCCTTTCATCACTTTAAATATCTCCTGTCATTCCCTTCTGGCTTACAGTTTCTACTGAAAGATCAGCTGTTAACCTTATGGGGATTCCTTTGTATGTTATTTGTTGCTTTTCCCATGCTGCTTTTCATGTTTTCCTTTGTATTTAATTTTTTATAGTTTGATTAGTATGTGTCTTGGCATGTTTCTTCTTGGATTTATCCTGTATGGGACTCTCTGTGCTTCCTGAACTTGACTATTTTCTTTCCCATATTAGGGAAGTTTTCAACTATAATCTCTTCCAATATTTTCTCAGTCCCTTTCTCTCTTCTTCTTCTGGGACCCCTATAATTTGAATGTGGGTGCGTTTAACATTGTCCACAAGTCTCTGAGACTGTCCTCAATTCTCTTCATTCTTTTTTCTTTATTCTGCGCTGTGGTAGTTATTTCTATTATTTTATCTTCCAGGTCACTTATCTGTTCTTCTGCCTCAGTTATTCTGCTATTGATTCCTTATAGAGAATTTTAAATTTCATTAATTGTGTTGTTCATTATTGTTTGTTTGCTCTTTAGTTCCTCTAGTTCCCTGTTAAATATTTCTTGTATTTTCTCCATTCTATTTCCAAGATTTTGGATCACCTTTACTATCATTACTCCAAATTCTTTTTCAGGTAGACTGCCTATTTCCTCCATATTTGATTGGTCTGGTGAGTTTTTACCTTGCTCCTTCATCTGCTGTGTGTTTCTCTGTCTTCTCATTTTGCTTAACTTAATATGTTTGGGGTCTCCTTTTCACAGGCTGCAGGTTTGTAGTTCCTGTTGATATTGTTGTCTGCCTGCAGTAGCTAAGGTTGGTTCAGTGGGTTGTGTAAGCTTCCTGGTAGAGGGAACTAGTGCCTGTGTTCTGGTAGGTGAGGCTGGATCTTGTCTTTCTGGTGGGCAGGACCTCATCCGGTGGTGTGTTTTGGGGTGTCTGTGACCTTATTATGATTTTAGGCAGCCTCTCTGCTAATGGGTGGGGTTGTGTTCCTGTCTTGCTAGTTGTTTGGCATAGGGTGTCCAGCACTGTAGCTTGCTGGTCGTTGAGTGGAGCTGGATCTTAGCATTGGAATGGAGATCTCTGGGAGAGCTTTCACTCTTTGATATTACATGGAGCCTGACTTGGCTTTCCCACCTCAGAGGCACAGGCCTGACACCCAGCGGAGCACCAACAACCTGTCAGCCACACATCTCAGAAGAAAAGGGAGAACAAAAAGAAACAAAAAAATAAAATAAAGTTATTAAAAAGTTAAAAATTTATTAAAAATAAAAAAAATAAAATGTAATAAAAACAAAAGAGTAACTAAACCAAAATTCAAATCCACCAATGATAACAAGTGCTAAAAACTGTACAAAAAAAAAACAAAAATGGACAGACAGAGCCCTAGGACAAATGGTAAAAGGAAAGCTATATAGACAAAATCACACAAAGTCTACTGCCTCAATTTTGGGATAATTCGTTGTCTATTCATGTATTCCACAGATGCATGGTACGTCGATTGCGGAGATTTAATCCATTGCTCCTGAGGCCGCTGCGAGAGATTTCCCTTTCTCTTCTTTGTTCGCACAGCTCCTGGGGTTCAGCTTTGGATTTGGCCCCGCCTCTATGTGTAGGTCACCTGAGGGCATCTGTTCTTCGCTCAGACAGGATGGGGTTAAAGGAACAGCTGATTCGGGGGCTCTGGCTCACTCAGGCTGGGGGGAGGGAGGGGTACGGATGCGGGGCAAGCCTGCAGCGGCAGAGGCCGGCATGATGTTGCACCAGTCTGAGGCACGCCGTGCGTTCTCCCGGGGAAGTTGTCCCTGGATCCCAGGAACCTGGCAGTGGCAGGCTGCACAGGCTCCCGGGAGGTGAGGTGTGGATAGTGACCTGTGCTTGCACACAGGCTTCTTGGTGGTGGCAGCAGCAGGCTTAGCATCTAATGCCCGTCTCTGGTGTCCGCGCTGATAGCCATGACTCACGCGGGTCACTGGAGCTTGTTTAGGTGGTGCTCTTAATCCCCTCTCCTCACGCACCCTGAAACAATGGTCTCTTGCCTCTTAGGCAGTTCTGGAGTTTTTCCCGGACACCCTCCCGGCTAGCTGTGGTGCACTAGCCACCTTCAGGCTGTGTTCACACAGCCCACCCCAGTCCTCTCCCTGGGATCCGAACTTCGAAGCCCAAACCTCAGCTCACAGGCCCCGCCCGCCCCAGCGGGTGAGCAGACAAGCCTCTCGGGTTGGTGACAGCTGGTCGGCACCGACCCTCTGTGCAGAAATATCTCCGCTTTGCCCTCCGCACCCCTGTTGCTGTGCTCTCCTCTGCGGCTCCGAACCTTCCCCGCTCCGCCACCCGCAGTCTCCGCCCGCGAAGGGGCTTCCTAGTGTTGGAAACCTTTCCTCCTTCACAGCTCCCTCCCACTGGTGCAGGTCCCATCCCTATTCTTTTGTCTCTGTTTTTTCTTTTTACTTTTGCCCTACCCAGGTATGTGGGGACTTTCTTGCCTTTTGGGAGGTCTGAGGTCTTCTGCCAGCGTTCAGTAGGTGTTCTGTAGGAGTTGTTCCACATGTAGATGTATTTCTGATGTATTTGTGGGGAGGAAGGTTATCTCCACATCTTACTCCTCTGCCATCTTGAAGGTCTCTTCCCAATTATCTGCATTCTGCTTTGATTCAACATTTTAATTTTAAAAATTCATTTTTCAAATGATTATAGGAGATCACACTATTATTTTTAATCATGCTTCTCTATCCCTAGATATGTAGTGATTTTTTCCTTTTCTAAAGTTCATGAAATAAAGATTTTTTTAATCAATATATAATTAATGCCTAATGGTAACAATTCTGAAAGGTACATAAGCATTGAGTTTTGTAAATATTGGGTCACCAGTCTCTTGACCAACAAATAGAGGGAGCCCACACTGGCTATACGCACAGCAAATATGCCCAAATATATAAAGGAAGTAGTATTATTCTGCCAATGGTATTTCAGTAGGTCTGGTTGTGTACTAGGGTGCAAGGGAAGCAGCAGTGTGTTGCTTTACTAGATAGGCAACATCACTGTAACCATTTTCTAGGTACCATCATGCCTCCTCTAACATGGGCTAAATGCTTTACACAACTTCTATGAGACAGGTATCATTTTTATTCCCATTCTCTTCTGAAAAAACTCCCAAGGTCATACATAGCCTAGGTGTTTGACAGAGCCAATATTTATTTATTTATTTATTTATTTATTTTTAATTTATTCATTTATTTTTGGCTGTGTTGGGTCTTTGTTGCTGCGTGAGAGCTTTCTCTAGTTGCAGTGAGCAGGGGCTACTCTTCATTGTGGTGCGTAGGCTTCTTATTGCAGTGGCTTCTCTTGTTGCAGAGCAAGGGCTCTAGGCGCATGTGCTTCAGTAGTTGTGACATGCAGGCTCAGTAGTTGTGGCTCATGGGCTCTAGAGCACAGGCTCAGTAGTGGTGGCATGCAGGCTTAGTTGCTCCATGGCATGTGGGATCTTCCAGAACCAGGGCTCAAACCCGTGTCCCCTGCACTGGCAGGCGGATTCTTAACTACTGCGTCACCAGGGAAGTCCAGAGTCAATATTTAAACCCTCAGCTGTCTGACCTCAGAGGATATGCTCTTAAACACTGTCCTAGGTAGCCTCCTAGCAAACAGGGTTAAAGAAGGTACTCAGGAATATTCTAGGTCAGTATACTCTGATTTGGAATAGTTCTCTAAACATCCTAATTCATAAAAATACTTAAGGCAAAAAGAGGTGAATGGACATTTTTCCAGTCAGCAGCACAATGGCAAGCAGGTCTGCACCACAGTTCTCACTGATCATAAACACAACTGCAGATTCAAAAAAAAAAATCTATACTGTGCTGTTTTGGTGTATTAGGTATGTGTTCACTATGGTGAGGAATCCAAATTCATTTTGTTTCCTCTTCAATGATCTTTGGCCTACCTATATCTTCAGCCATGAGCAAACAGCTGCATATGAATTTTTATCAGATAATGTGTTCATACCCGTAAGACATTTCCTCAGCACTTTTATTGACATATCTTGGCTTAATCCATATATTTGCTTAGGAAAAATAATGTGTTCAAATCTGTAAAATAAAATTGTCTAGAAAATAATATTATTTGTAAGCATAACTTGACAGCTCCACATTCACATCCCATTAAGGTGTGCATGGTGCAATATATTTTAAGATAGCCTTCAGGTTTATCTTTACATTTACAAAATAAATGAAAATTCTGGGAGTTCACTAGTGCACGAAAGCTATGAATGTGTAATATTTCTGTTTCTGTGGAATTTTCTCACAAGCCATATTGGTTAGTGGGTCTATATCTCTTTCATTTGCTGTACTGAGTAAACCACTACCCAAGACAGTTAACTGCTGAATTAAAGTCTGAGGAGGTAAAGAAATAAATTTGTGCCGCATTTGTTCCACGGTAGTGTACTGTAAGACATTATGAGTTACAGTAATGTTGTAGAATGCTAGCAACAAAGAATTTAGAGCAGACTCAGAGGGAACTCATAATCATAAAGTCATCCTTAGACAAGAATAATAAAAACACAGTTACTGTAAATAGACCGAGTCCTCAGTAACACAGGATAAATCACATGGTGAAAAATGGAAAAAGCACACTACAGACATCATATGAGCAAGGCAGAGAGAAATTATCAAACAATGAGTTAACAGAAATGTCACAACACTGGAGCCAGTGTTCATTACAACTTCTCTCAATGCCATTCATTTCCCTTAAAGGTCAAAAAAAACTTCAAATATGATGAAACACCAATTTCATTTCCTTCTATTTTTAATTTTTTCTGTAAAAGTCTTACCTGAGATCAGACTTGAAAGCTGAAATAGCAGCCCCTAGTTTGGAAAGGAAAGTGAATATATTTTCTCCTAAGCTGATGATAAGACCCACTATTCTTTTTTTTCTTTAACTGAGGTATAAATGACATACTACATTATATTAGTTTCAGGTATATAACACAATGATTCAATATTCGTATATGACCCACTATTCTTAAAAATAATTTTATTGTGGTTAGGAAAGGGAAAGAAGTATCAATATAAGAATAAATAGGTTCATAGAAATTGAGGAATTATCATGAGAAGTAAATTCTGTAGTAATTCAAAGGCAGAATTCTCACTCTTAGACCCCATGGAAGGTAGAAAATGGAATGCTGGGACATTGACTTTGTTTAGAAGCCATGGATGACCTTCCCTAGCTAATGCATAAAATCAGATGTCTCTGGCTTTTTCAAACTACTGCATATTTCTTATTTTAAGGAATCCCCATTTGTTTGCCACTTTTATGAGTGTCCTGTATTATGAACAACAACTAATAAACCACATGCCCAATAATGAGAAAGTCTAGGAAAATTAGATCTGAGGTCAAGAGCCTTTTTTAGAGGCAAAAGTGATCAATCTGAACCACCAAGGATGTGGCTAAAAGTTGAAGAAATTAATTCAAGTTTCCATTTTATAATTAAAGAAATGTAATCTTTGACTTGGGAAATTATTTCATTTTGAGAAAATTTGATTAAATCTGTGTATGATTCTTTTGACCTGGGTTAAACTGACAAGAGACCATCAAAAAAGCATACAGACCCAATGAAACTGCTAGGAAAGGTCAAATAGGCAGTCAGTTGCCAAGATCCACTGCTACAAGCTCTTGACCATCTGGTAGATTCTATCCAATTAACCAATTTTAAGCCTCATGTATATTATCAGATCCCACATCTGTCTATGAATTAGTTATGTATAAACTAAGCTACTATAAAAGAGACCCCAAAATATGGCAGCTCAACCAAGACAGGTTTTTTTTTTTTTCAGTCACACAAAATAACCAGAGGAAGTGAGGAGTCCAGGGCAGGTAGGCAAGTCTGCTCCACAAGAACACCCAGGGACTCAAGTTAGCATAAATCCCCTGTCAGCCTTATTAGGTGTGCCTTTCTTTTTTTTCTCTCTAGGCCTAATGTCACTGACTGATCAAATCTTTACCATTTTCTGCACAATGAGAAGGCCAAAAGAGGGAACTGAAGGAAAATCAGCATTCATTGGCCTGACAATAGTACATATCACTTCTACTAGCATTCCATAGTTAAAGGGCCATACCTAGCTGCAAAGGAAGCTGGAAAATTAAATGTAAAGATATGGAACTCTAAAACTGCCTGTGTGTATATTTGTGTATGTGTATATCTGAGTGTTTGAAGAACTCTGTTGCTCTAAAGAGAAAAAGGTGGAAGTAGTACAGGAATATAATGAGCTATCTCTGTCACATATTATTTTCTGACTATGGAAGTGGAATGTTAAAATTTGAAGCTAATTTAGTCATGTCTTAGAAGAAGACCTCATATAAAACTTTCCAACAGATTCCAGTCTGTATATATTCTAGGGATAAAGCTAGTAAGGTAGACTTAACCCAGATAAACTAGATGTAGTGATACTTTGTTTCCATTATTAAGTGGCTGTGGTACTACAGTTAATAAAGTCTCTATCTTTTCACCAGAATTAGAGGCAAAAGAGTCAGTTTCACAGAAAATTTCCCTGTGCCAGTTAAGATAAGAAAACTAAGTAGTACAGTATTTATTAATATAATAATTAATCATATAAAATGGCAGTAAAAATAAATCAAGAACCATATTTTTGTACCTCTTATGATTTTATTTCATGTTCTAAATGATGCTATGATTTTTTGCCAATTTTTGCCAAATTATTTTTTGGTCAACTTATTGTGTCATTTATTATTTCAGCTCTTTGTCAAAGTCACAAAGTTAATAAAGATCACTTAATGCTAAAGTATTTCTCTATTTTAGATTTGAAAATTATACAACAGTTTGATCTTACTGAATCCTTGAGGATAATTTGATGGAATATAGTCCCCAGTTTCCCTGCCCCCCATAAGAAGATTATTTCTCAGCATTCATTTTCATGTGAGTTATGGTATATTCCTGTGGTTTAAGTATACTTTCCCACTGATTTACATTGGTTTAATAGGCCATGGAGTGCTGAGATATTTGGTGAAACATTATTCTAGGTGTGAGTGTGATGGTGTTTGGAGACGAGACTAACATTTCTATCAGCAGACTGACTAAAGTGCATTGCCCTTCCTAACGTGTATGGCCCCATACAATCTGCTGAAGATCTGAATAGAATGAAGAGACTCCACGTCCCCCAATTAAAAATGTATTTCCTCCTGCCTGACTGCATTTGGACTTGGACTGAAACATCAGCTCTTGCATGTCTTGAGCCTGCAGGCCTTCAGCTCTCCTGAGTCTCCAGCTTGCTGACTGTAGATCTTGTATGTCACCCCCCATGATCACACAAGCTAATTCCTTATAATAAATTTTCATGTTGGTTCTGTTTCACTGGAGAACTCTTAATACACCATGTATCTGATATGTGAAATGAGCTAAAAAGTAACTTTAAATGTATTAATCCATTGAAATATGGGTGTCGTTTGTTATAACAGCAACACCAATTAGCAAAAGTTGATTTCTAAGAGTTCTTTATATGTTCCAGATACAAGACCTTTGTCCAAAAAATGTATTGCAAATATTTTCTGACAGACTGCAGCTGAAGTTAGCTTTTGAAGAAGTTTTTCATTTTTATGAAATCCGATTTATCATTTTTTTTCTTTTACAGTTAGTGTTTTTATGTCTGTCTAGGACATTTTTCATAGCCATTAATGTTTAATGTTTTTATAAATGTTTGCATTGCCTACTGTCTTGCCAATTGTTTTCTATTTGTCCCATCTGTTTTCTCCTGTTATTTTTGTTCTTTTCTCTTCTTTTACAACTTTTTTGTAGGTTATCTACCTTAAGATTCCATTTTCCTCTACTATTGGCTTGTTAGCTATACATCTTTTATTTTTTAAATGGTTGCTCTGCTCTAGGGTTTACAATTTGCCTCTTTAACTATCACAGTCTACTTTAAAATAATATGTTAATTCACAGAGACTATGAGACCCTTACAACAGTACATTTCCATTTCTCCTCTTGCATCCTTTTTTTTTAAAAACATCTTTATTGGCGTATAATTGCTTTACAATGGTGTGTTAGTTTCTGCTTTATAACAAAGTGAATCAGTTATATATATATA
>NW_020174698.1:14765048-14811959 GCF_003031525.2 Neophocaena asiaeorientalis asiaeorientalis
TATATGTTCCCATCTCTCTTCCCTCTTGCATCTCCCTCCCTCCCACCCTCCCTACCCCACCCCTCTAGGTGGTCACAAAGCACTGAGCTGATCTCCCTGTTTTATTGCATCCTTTTTGATAGTGTTGACATATATTTAACTTCCATATATAAGTCCAAATTACTTTATTCATTTCTTTAAACAGTCTATATGTTATTCTTTAACAGACTTTTTTTTTTTTTTTACAGAAGTTTTAGGTCACAGCAAAACTGAGCAGAATGTACAGAGAATTCTCACATATCCTCTGTCTCCTGACACACACAACCTCCACACATCAACATCCTGCACCAGAGTGGCACATTTGTTACAAATGATGTATCTACACTGACACATTATTATCACCCAATGTCCACAGTTTACATTAGGGTTCACTCCTGGTTTTCTACAATCATGGATTTGAAAAATGTATAATGACATGTATCCACCATTTAGTACTATGGAGAATAATTTCACTGCCCCCCAAATTCTCTGTGCTCTATCTATTCATCCCTCTATCACTCCAAACCGCTAACAACCAGTAATCTTTTTACTGCCTCCATAGTTTCACCTATCCCAGAATGCCATACAGTTGGAATCACACAGTACATAGTCTTTTCAGATTGGCTTCTTTTACTTAGTAAATATGCATTTAAGGTTCCTCCATGTCTTTTCATGGCTTGTTAGCTTATTTCTTTTCAGTACTGAATAATATTCTATTGTCCAGATTTACCAGTATTTATCAATTCACCAGTGAAGTTACTTCCAAGTGTTGACAATTGTGAATCTTGGTTGCTTCAGAATTTAGGCAATTATGAACAAAGCTGATATAAACATCCATGTGCTGGTTTCTGTTTGGACATAAGATTTCAGCTAATTGGGGAAAATATCAAGGAGTATGATTGCTGGATCATGTGGCAAGAGTATTTTTAGTTTTATAAGAAAGAGCTAAACTGTTCTCCAAAGTGGTTGTACCATCTTGCATTCCTACCAGCAATGAATGAGAGTTCCTGTTGCTTCACATCCTTTCCAGCATTTGGTATTGTCAGTGTTTTGGATTTTTGCCATTCCAATAGATTTGCAATGGCATCACGTTGTTTTAACATATGAGTTGAGCATATTTTCATATGCTTATTTGTCATCTATATATCTTCTTTAGTAAGGTGTCTATTAAGGTCTTTGGCCTGTTTTTTAATTGGGTTGTTCATCTGCCTATTGTTCAATTTTAAGAGTTCTTCATATACTTTGAACAACCATCTTTTATCAGATATGTGTCTTACAAATATTTTCTCCTAGTTTGTGGCTTGTCTTCTCATTCCCTTGACAGCATCTTTCACAGAGCAGAAGTTTTTAATTTTAGTGAATTCCATATACTCAGTTATTTCTTTCATAGATCATGCCTTCAATGCCGTATCTAAAAAGTCACAGTCAAACCCCAGGTCATCTAGATTGTCTTCTATATGTTATTTTCTAGGAGTTTTATAGTTTTGCATTTTATATCTAGGACTGTGACCCATTTTGAGTTAATTTCTGTTAAGGGTATAAGCACTGTGTCTAGATCCATTTATTTTGTTTTGGGTTTGTTTTGCACTTGGATACGTGAATTATATTTTTAGTCTGCTTTATTGAGGTATAATTTACATATAATAAAAACCAATGATTCAATATATCACTTTAATGATTCTTAACAAATATAAATGGTTTCTTAAATGCTCTAACACACCCCCAAATTTCTGTGCCTACCTGCAAGAATCCCTTCCCCTTAAGTCTGGACCCTGGCAAAAACTGATCTGCTTTCTGTAATGATAGTTTTGCTATTCTGGAATTTCATATAAATGGAATAATGCAGCATAGAATCTATGCTGAATGGCTTCACTTACTTAGCATGAAGTTTTTGAGGTTCATCTATGTTGCTACATGTATCAATAATTTATTCCTTTTGATTACTGAGTAATAATCTATTATGTGGTAAATATTTTAATTTCCCAGTTGACAAATATTTCAGCTGTTTTCAGATTTTTATATTATGGATCAATCTGCTAAACAAAATTATGTACTAGTCTTTGTGTGGATATGTTTTCCTTTTCCTTGGATAAATAAGCAAGAATGTGATAACCATATCGTATAACGAGTACATGGTTAATTTTATAGGAAACTACTGCTTTATTTTCTGAAGTGGCTACACCATTCCACATCTCCACCAGAAATATATAATGAGATTTCCACTTGCTCTACCAGCTCAATAATACCTGTTCATAGCCATATTTTAAACTGTGGCTAGTCTAGTGATTATGTACAGTATTTCACTGTGGTTTAATTGACATCCTCAGTAAATAATGGTGCTAAGCATATTTTTATTTGTCAGTGTGACGCAAATACATTATTATTATTTGTTCCTTCAGATAAATACCCGGACGTGTAATTGTTGGATCATATGGTAGTTCTTTTTTTTTTTTAACATCTTTATTGGAGTATAATTGCTTTACAATGGTGTGTTAGTTTCTGCTTTATAACAAAGTGAATCAGTTATACATGTACATATATTCCCATATCTCTTCCCTCTTGCATCTCCCTCCCTCCCACCCTCCCTATCCCACCTCTCTAGGTGGTCACAAAGCACCAAGCTGATCTCCCTGTGCTATGCGGCTGCTTCCCACTAGCTATCTGTTTTATGTTTGGTAGTATATATATGTCCATGTCACTCTCTCACTTTGTCCCAGCTTACCCTTCCCCCTCCCCGTATCCTCAAGTCCATGCTCCAGTAGGTCTTTCTTTATTCCTGTCTTGCCCCTAGGTTCTTCATGACCACTTTTTTTTTTTTTAGATTCCATATATATGTGTTAGCGTACAGCATTTGTTTTTCTCTTTCTGACTTACACACTGTATGACAGACTCTAGGTCCATCCACCTCACTACAAATAACTCAATTTCATTTCTTTTTATGGCTGAGCAATATTCCATTGTATATATGTGCCACATCTTCATTCTGCCCATTTTTGGATTGGGTTGTCTGTTTTTTTTGATATTGAACTGCATGAGCTGCTTGTAAATTTTGGAGATTAAGCCTTTGTCAGTTGCTTTATTTGCAAATATTTTCTCCCATTCTGAGGGTTGTCTTTTCGTCTAGTTTATGGTTTCCTTTGCTGTGTCCAAGTTTTTAAATACATTCTTCCAACCTGTATATTACATTTTCATTTTTCTAACCATGACTTTAGAAGAGCAGTTTTAAAAAATTTTTTGATTAATTACAATTATTCTATTTTCTTTTATGGTTTATGTTTCTGTGCTCTGTATAAAAATATTTTTCTAAAATAAAATCACAAAGATTTTCTCCTTTTTAAAAAGTATTTGTAGTTTTAGCTCTTATATTTATATCTGATTAGTTTCAAAGTGACTTTTGTGTATGGAATGAGATATAGGTTGAAAAATTGTTTTTGTCATGAAACAGAGTTCCAAATATTATAGCATCATTTGTTGGAAAGACTATCTTTTCCCTATGATATCTCCATGGCACTTTATTCAAAATCAATTACCATTTGTTTGTTGGCTCTTTTTATGAACTTCATTCTGTTTCATTGATGTTTGGCTACAAAACAGCTGAAATATTTATTAGAAATGCATTAAATCTGTACATCAGTTTGGATCAATTTTGAGTGTTCCAATCCATAAACATGGAATATTTCTCCACTTTATTTTCTTTAATTTTTATAAGCAACTTTTTATAGTTTTTACTGCACTGGTATTGCATATTTGTTTATACTTATCCCTAAATATATCTTGCTTGATACTTTTATAAATGATACTTAATTTCAATTTCCAACTATTTATACATAGTATATAATATTATAATAAATTTTTGTATATTGAACAAGTATTGCACAATGTTACTAAACTTACTAGTCTGAGTAGTTTTAAATAGATTCTTTCACATAGTCTATATAGATTAGCATGTTATCACTAATCTGTTTTTTACTATTTATTTTTCTTGCATTACCTTACTGCCCTGGCTGGAACTTACAGTAAAATGTTGGCTATGACTGGTAAGATCAATATGATTGCCTAGGTTCTGATCTTAGAGGAAAAACATTCAGCTTTCAGTGTTTAGTATGATGCTGGCTGTAGATTTTTATTAGATGAAATGTGTCAGGTTGAGAAACTGCCCTGTTATTCATTTTTTACCAAGAGATTTTATTATGAGTGCTTTTTAAAATCTGTCCAGTGCCTTTTCTACATCTATTGAAATGATCATGTCATTTTCAATTTTAATCTTCTGATGAGGTGAATTACATTAATTAAAATTTTGAATGTTAAACCAACATTACATTTTGGGGATAAACTTTACTTGGTCATGATGTATTATATTTTTTGATTTGACATACTAGTATTTTAATAAGGATTATTGCATCTGTTTATGATGGAAATCTGTTATATCAATAGCATTCTTAGCTTGTAATATCTTTGTCTGCTTTCGGTTAAGTTTTGCTCCTTGCTTTGTTACCTAAATATAGAGTACTGTATCTTAATTGAGCCTAATATCTATCATGCTATCATACTCAAAATGCACCAGGTAGATAAATGTCATACCCTTTTTTTCCCCCAGGATCCCATCCAAAATACCACATTACATTTAGTCATCATACCTTCTTGACTGTGACAGTTTCTCTGATTTTACTTTATTTTTGATGACCTTGATCGTTTTAAGGATTACTAGTTAGGTATTTTGTAAAAAACAAACAAACAAATCCCTCAATAGGTATTTTTCTGATATTTTACACATGATTCACCTGGGGTTATTTATGGGTTTTGTGAGAAAGACCACAGAAGTAAAGTACCATTTTTCTCCCGTATCAAGGGTACACACTATCAACATGACTTAGCCTTGCTAGTATTGACCTTAATCACTTGGCTGATGCAGGGTTTGTCAGATTTCTCCACTGTAAAGTTATTTCTTTTTTTTTTTTTTTTCTTCTCCCTTTCCATCCTGAACTCTTTGGAAGGAATGCACTTTGTGCACCCAACACTTAAGAAATGAGGAGTTATGTTCCATCTTCTTGAGGTGAAGTAACTACATAAGTTATTTTGAATTCTTCTACAAGGAAGATATGACATTTATTTACTTAACTTATTCAGTCATTTATCTGTATCAATATGAACTCATGGATATTTATTTTGTATTATAATCTTATTTTATTTATTCATTGCTCTCACTGTTCCAGCTTTGGCCATTGGAATTGCTTTTGGTTAGTCTGAGTATCTGTTTATTATAACCACATAATTGCTGAATTTTTGTTTTTACCACTTTCTTACCTTTTGACACTATAAAATCCTCTAGGCTCATTGTATATTTCCTGCCCCAGTCCTAGATTAGTCATTTCACCAAAGGGCCTTATGCTTGTATTTAAATGTAGCATTCATTTATTTATAGAGCTTGGTGGACCTTGATCTTTTCAATAAAAACCAATAATAATGTATATAAACTATACAGTATCACTTATTATCTAATTTCAAGCATAATAAATTAAAAAGTATTTCTAACATAACTTTCCAAAATTCTTCTTTCAAAGTTCACATTTATGCACTAGTGCCTTGATGAACTAAAGGCAGTTAAGACTTCATTTATAAAATGAAGACCACCTGTGAAAATTCAGGATGCCAAACACCTACATTGTTACTTAATACTTCCCATTCCCTATTTATTAAATTTTATGGCTCTACCCATTAATTTTATTAAAAAGAAAGCAAATTCTTTACACATGCTATTGTTATACCTTTTCAGAAGTATATTTTAAATAAATTTATAGGTTTCTAGGATCATTTACATAACACGTTATGACATAATGCGTATCATTTTTGAAATTTAAAATTCCATACTATGTTCTCCTCATACCAACAGAAAATCATGATGTACAAGTTGAAAGATTAAACATGAAAACAATGCATTTCAAAGTGAATATTTCTAGAGAAAAGTTGTCCATGTAATATCCCATAAGTGCAGTCCCTCAAACAGTCACTACACTGTCCAAATATATTTGACTTTCAGATTTTATTTTCTAGTAGTCTCATCAGCATCTTGGTCATTACTGAGTAAGACATGTCACTCTTTGAGCTCTTTTGTCAACAAAGCCAGTAAAAGAATCTAAGTAAATATGTCAAATTAAAGCTAAGTACCTGAAATTTATCATTAGTAAATGGCCTGTTACAGTTCCTATCATTTTTGGGCAACCAGAAAGTATTGAGACTAAATAAAATATATCTGTGATGAATCCTGGAAAGAGTTTAATGCTTATCAATATAAAAGTTATAAAATATATAGGCCAGGAAACTGAATAAGGTGTTTTATATTTCTCAGATTAGCATTATGGCATAAGGAAATGCAACTCTGTGCCTATTTGCAGAACAATCACAAATATTTTCCTCCCATTTAGGAGAAGTAAAACTCTTCGGGTCTACCCCTGTAAGCCTTTCCCCTTCACCTTTCACTCAAATACTTTTCACCTAGGCATCACATTCAAAACTATTTCATAAGGATAAACTATAAGGGTTTTTACCCTGACAACAAAGGTGGTTTACTGAGGAATTTTCAATGTAATTTGGCTCTTTCATTAAAAAGACAATCTCTTAAATTCCTATCTCGCCAGATTAAAATACTTTCATTCAACTCTCTATTATGTATTTGTTCTTTAAAACTCAAATTCTGCAACAGGGCTTCTTCACTAGTCCTTGACCAAGCCTCTCATGAAAGTATTTTATTGATCACATTTCAGAATCCTGGTGAAGCTAGTCTGTCAATCTCGGTTTACACAAAGTATAATTAGACACATTTGGATTTCTCTTCTTACTGAGATTGGGATACTGCTTATCTTGCCAAAAAAAAGAGTTATTTTTCAGATCTACTTTCCTCTGAGCATTTAGCCAGTGGTTATTCTCTTCCTGTGGTATAATTTATACATAATTTTATTTCAGAATGCCTTGTTCTTGAAACACAAGTTTGTGTTCTTTGAAACACAAGTTTGGCCCCTGCTACTTTTTTATCTGAACGTAAAGAGTGTATGTATCTTAATTGAGCCTAATATCTATCATGAAAATATACTTAAGGCTCATGTCAAAACATGCAATACAGGCTTTCTTGCAATGTGAAAACCGTGTGACACAGGCTTTAAAAAATTTTTTAAAAAAAGCTGAATTTGTGAATGGTTTGATACAGTGGCACCAGAGTCTCCCAATGCATAAACTACTCTCTTGGATTACATCTCTCAATTTTGGAATCTGTATTAATATATCCCATAAGTCATTTAGTGTATAGAAGCAATGCTACTTATTAAGTAATCCAGCAGTAATCAGTAAAATAAAGAATAATACAGTATCTTGAAGAGATCTCAGAAGACTAAACACTGAGAGCATCTGATTAATGCAATGAATAATCCCAAGGTAATTGTTCAGCTATGTCTTCCATTGTGAAGGATGTGAAATGAGCTTCTTAGTAGACTTGCATTCAATTATATACCTCTAGGTATTTCTAGTGGAAATTCAAAAATGAAATGAAAAGTGAAATTAAATAGTCATGTTCTTATCCAAGTCCCACTTGTCATTTTTAGATTCACAATAAAAGTGCATATATAAACTACAAACCATAATTATCAATGTTTTACAAAACTTCCATATGCCTAATAATATATACCATAATGCCTATACTTTAAAGTCATAGAGAAAAATATAAATTTAAAGAGGAAAAAAGGAAGGCCATTAAATAGTTAAACAATAGGCTTTACAAGGGAAACCTAATTGAACTGGAATTATTTAAACTAGAGAATAATGGACTGCAAGGTGACTTACTGTTGAATACAGAAAGTATAATTATGAGGAGAATGCCAACTTGTTCTGCATTCACCAAGAAAGAAAATTAGATATGTATTAAATTTGACAATCCCTTCTTCCACCCTAGGCCTCACCCCTGTCCCCATCTTCTCTGTATGGATAAATAATTTAAATTGTAAACAGGACATCTTTTCAGGGTATGCATATCTAATCTTTCCAACACTGTAGTGAAAATGTTTGTCTTCCATGTTAATACAAGATAGCATGTAGTAAATTTCTCGTGCTGTGTTTCAAAAGAAAAAGGTGGCTATTGTACTTATTCTTCAAATAAAGTCCTACATTTTGAAATACAGAATATAAAATGGCAGCTGAAAAATTACAACAGTTTTTGGGAGGTGTGAAATGAATAAATTATGTTAAACAAATGGAAAGAGATAATGAGGGAGAGAGAGTTTTTGAGGTAGATACTTTTTAGCTGTACTTTATTGAGCGGAGGAAGAGGGACACATTGGCATGGCAGTTTACTGGGCTTACAGGAAAAAGAAAAGAAAACATTGCAGGGGTAGCAAAGGCAGTATATTTTTCTATCATTTTTTTCTTTCTACTTCCTGCCAACAACTATTCAGTAACGAAGATAATGAAAATAGAATTTGAAACTTGAAGGGTGACTAACTGTAGAAGTCACAGTTTATGTCCAATGGGAGTCATAGAACTTGGCAGGCCTCCTAGAGTGCTATGAGTTTGCATCTAGGTGAAACAAGATAGGCGGGAAGGTTAACACTGACTGCAATTTAAGCTTTTCTCTGTCAGTGCCTACATATAGGGCGTGATGGATTCCAAGGCAGATTTACAGGTAGTATTTTATTAAGATTATTTACGTTTCTCTTCCAAATACACCCTGAAAATATGTTAAAATATTGTTATCTCTAATAAATGTCTTCTTAGACAATGTAAAATAGACGTCCTGCCATTTGATGCCAGTAATGGGTTGGCAAAGGCTACACCACCAAATATAAGATATAATACATTCCTACCCAAATGCCTGACTCCACTTGAAGGTAGTTGACAGAAACTCTTGACAATGATGAATCTGAGCAAAATGTGTTGCCTTAAAATTTCTTTACAGAATGTAATTCTTTAATTTTTTGCCAGACTACCCTTAATCCACCCCTTTTCTCTTACAAATCAGTTTTTTCTCATCCCCCCTAATCTGCCAACAGATTACTGACATTTTTAAGTGCCCTGTGAACCTAGTCAATTTTAGTTAATTATCAATAGTGCCTGTCAGCAAATATTTGGCCTTAGCTGTTTTAATTATGGAAACCTACATAAAAGCTTAATTGGATATTAAAGTAAGAAGTTATTTCTGCAATTTTTGATCAATGGATTGTTGCACTTATGACAAGACTATGTGAGAAAGGGAAGTAAAGAGAGGATTCCTGATTATATTATAGAAAAGCATTAGAAACCACATAATGGTCACTTAGAAAAGCCATGAACAATCCCAGAGTGAAACTCATGGAGCATGTCACATTTGCTCAACCCAAAAAACGGAGGAGCGTTTCATAGCTTCAAAATAACAACTTCCACACAACGCACTTAGCTGTGGTAAAGTCCTACATATATTCATCATATACTTAGATGCTGTAAAATAAGTGCTTTCCTGACTCAAAATGAGTGAAAGTCTTGCTAGAATTTCAGCAGAAATTATTTTCTCCTATCTTTATGAACAACTTCTGCATTATATCAGTTCTCTTAATGAGTAGTGCAACATGTCAAACACTGAAAGGTAAAGATACACATTTATGTATCGTTAGCTTGGCAATGAATTCAGATCCATGTGGCAAAAATATTACAACTTAAATCCATCTTACAAAAGCCAAACTAGATTTTTCAGAAAAGGAATCGAAATATCTGATTGCACATTCACGCAAGCAATCAGCTAGCCAAAGAAAGACAGTAAAAAAGACATTTCCCAACAGCATTCTGTCTGTTTCCAGGGATGTGTTCCAGGCCTTAGGTAGTGATAATCATGCTGCCTGTCTAGTCCCTGACCTCCTACTCCATATTACCTCTTCCCTGTTAGTATTTAAGTTGAAAACACACCTGCCTAAATGCCTAAAGCTTAGAGCTAAATGCCTGCACAATACAGCTAAATGGGCTGAATGCAACCCAGCACAGAACCTTCCAAACATGTGCGTGAAATGCACTGAGAGAAGCATTTTTATGCAAAAATGACAGAAAATGTAATTGGAAAGAAAACCTCTAACAAAGCTGTAGCCAGATGGTGTCCTTTATTGGGGGCCAGCTCATATTTCTGAGCTTTTGAAAATGTCACAGCTTATTGCTGCTCAATTCTAGATTTACAACCTAAATTTGGGAAAAACCCTTCTCATGTGAATATTACAATCTCTTTCACATTTGTCTTGTAATTTACCATTTGGAAAATGCTTTCAATTTTTTGAAACAATTTTTTATACAATTTTGTACAGACAATACATGTTCATCATAGAAAAACAGGAAGCAATGTGAAAAATATAAAAGTAAAAATTAAAGTAGTATTAAGCATGCTATTGTTTATATTTTGCTTTGTAAGTTTTTTTTACTATGTATCTAGATAAGTATGTTAGAGAGTGTACAAAAATTAAGTTCAACTATATGGAGATTTGCAAATTTTCATGTAAATTGAAAGTTGCATTGTAACAATTTATCTATCCATCTATCTTCAAATTAACATTTAAAATAGTTGATTGCTGTTTCACTTTAACGTTATTACATATTAACCAGGACAATACTGTGGGTTGTTTTTTGGCTTGTTTTGCTTTGCTATTTCTAATAATGCTGCAGTAAGTATTCTTAACCTATAACTTTGTATTATTGTTAAAATGTTTGCTTAAATTCCTAGAAGTAGATCCATTAGGCCAAAGTGTATTTATAAGTCTAATGACATGTTACCAATCATCTGTATATTCTTCATTCAAAGATCCAAAGAGGTTGTAAGAGTCCTAACTGCCACAAAACCTCAAAAACATATGACCCACTACTTCCACTAATGGGTATATATCTAAAGATAGTGAAAACATTCATTCAAAAAGAGGCATGCACCCCAATGTTCATAAAGGCATTATTTGCAATAGCCAAGGTATGGAAGCAACCTAAGTGTCCATCAATAGATAAATGAATAATGAAAATGTGGCTCATATATATATATATATATATATATATACACACACATATATAAATACACACACACACACAATGGAATATTAGCCATAAATAAGAATGAAATTCTGCCATTTGCAACAATGTTGATGGACTTAGAGGGTACTATACTTAGTGGAATAAGTCAGAAAGACAAATACTGTATGTTATCACTTATATGTGGAACCTATAAAATAAAACAAAAAAATATATGTAACAAAAAGGAAACAGATTCACAGATGTAGAGAACAAACTAGTGGTTACCAGTGGGGAGAGGGTAGGAGGAAGGAACAAAACAGGGGTATGGCATTAAGAGATACAAACTATTGATACTATGTATAAAATAAATAAGCAACAAGAACATATATTGTATAGCACAGAGAAATAGAGCCATTATTTTGTAATAACTTTAATTGGAGTATAATCTATAAAAATACTGAATCACTATGCTGTACACCTGAAACTAATATAATATTGCAAATCAAAAAAAATTTTTAATTGAGACAAAAAGCCTCTAGGAACTCTCAATATAGGCACGTTAAAAACAAGACAAAAGGCCCAAAATGAAGTTGCTTATGCTAAGCCCCACATCACCAAACCAAGACTTAATTACAGTTTTGGCTCTCTCAGAAATGGAATCTTAAACTAAGAATCACCTGAACAGCATTAGTTAGGTAATTTGCCTGACAGACCCTGCCATTCCCTAAAGAGAAGTAACCTTGGAATAACCAATCTGCTTTTTAGACTATTATAACTTCCTTGTTCCTGCTCCCCTCTGTTTACACATCTCATATTGTACACCTCCTCAGAGCTTCTTTCTACCTGCTGGATTGGATGCTGCCTGATTCATGAATAAAGTCAATAAGATCTTTAAAACCTATTCAGTTCAGTTTTGTTGTTTAACAGGCAGAAAGTGGTAACTGCTGTTTCTAATTCTATTTATTTGTTAACGTGATTAAACATATTCACATATTTTGACTAAACATATGCATATATTGATGATTCATATCTTTTGGTCTTTATTAGAGTATTTGTCTTTTATATATTGATTTATATGATTTTTATATTTACATTTTATATGCACTGCTTGCTTGTCATATGTAGTACATTTTTACACTTAGCTTTTAATATTTTTATTTTGCTTATAGTAAGTTCTACTGCATTTTACATATTATAGTTTTTCTTTTATGGTTTCTTGTAGATCTATTTGTAACTTCAAATCTTTCCACAAGCCAAATGTATAAAATTTTAAATTGTATTTTCTTCTATAATAGAATTCATTTTGGTAAATCAGTTATTATAACGCCTTTCCTCAGTGACTTAAAAGTCATCTTCATGATATACTGTCTATACGTATTTGAATGGATTCATAGACTTAGCGGCTGATTTTCTATCATAAGATTTTTAAACTGAGACTTAACTTTTCTTAGCTAGTCAGTTATGATCCCTCTCATTAATCTTATTTTTCAAACAACTAATAATGGAGACGTTTAAAGATAGATATTTTTCTCCTGGCTTCATGGGTAGCACGAAATATTTGCTTGGTCCTTTGCAATACAAAATTTTTGTCCATATGTATTCAATATTGGCACTTCAGATTAATTTTTACTAGTGTATAGTTTTTTTTTTTTTTTTTTTTTTTTGGAAACCACTGCGCCACCAGGGAAGCCCCACTAGTGTATAGTTTTAATTTTTCAGTTTTCATATACAGTATTTATTCTTTATATAGAGTATTTCCACCCATTACATTATAGATTATCCTATCACTTTCATTTGTGTTGATCTCCAGTTTTGAAAAAAAGTTATATATATAAAGCATATCTTTTCTCTATTCCTCATACAGCTAATCTTTTTTCCACGTTCTTCTTCAGGACTATTTCACTAAAATGATGAAGTGCATCTTTCATATTCATGTTTCAATTTTTTGACAGCTTTAGGTTTTATATTGACTGCCTCTATGCATGTGTTTTTTTAAAAAATTGTTTGTTTCCTTTCACTTATCTTTTTATTGAGCTTATAGTGCTGCTTTCCCGTTTCTCTGACCTATTTTTCTTTTTTAGGATTTTCTAGTCTGTGGATCCGTAAGTAAAAAGGACTCTTCCCTACATAAAAAGATTTGAAACACAGGAAGTTTTACAGCAAATAACAGATGGCTTGACTTGAGGAGAAAAAAAAACACATGATCTTAGATATTGAGCATGTTTTGGCAAAATTACCCACTGGTCAACCTATTACTCAAAATTTATGATATGATTAAAGTAGTTTACCAGAAAAGAAATTGTGAATGCAGAGTAATTCTATGATATAGATGAAATAGCTCTGAATCATATTATTTCTGCCTACTAAAGTGACACAGAAAGTACAGTATGCATAACAAGATAGGAAAAAAATTAATGAAAGAAACACACAAGCTGCCTGGGACAATACAACAGAAATTCAAAAATTGTTGCTTTTTTGATTGGCCAGCTAAGAAATTCTAAAATGTTATAAAATAGACATTATTCATCACCAACATACTAATGACCATAAAAACGAACATGAATGGATTCTAATTTAGTCAAAGCTTCTTTTTAAAAAAAAAAAAAAAGAACATTATGAACAGAAACAAAGAATATTTTAACTGAAAAGGCTTCTAGTAATATGGCTCCCTAAACCTATTTTGAGGATCATAAAGGATATGTTTATAAGCCCTGATGTAGCCTAACTGAAAAAAGTTTGGAATAAAGAAATGACTTAGGCAAAGGTTTGCCTTGTGTTTTGGGAAACACAAACTTAAAAGTCTGGATCCTAAAGAATCATGAGAATTCCTCTCCAACAAAAACAGTTTATAGTTCAGTATTAGTATAAAATCACTTTTCCAAGAAAAACTTGGTGTACTGATTATCATCAACAAGACACAATCAGGGACTTCCCTAGTGGCACCGTGGTTAAGAATCTGCCTGTCAATGCAGGGGACGTGGGTTTGATCCCTGGTCTGGAAAGATCCCACATGCCATGGAGCAACTAAGCCCGTGCACCACGACTACTGAGCCTGCGCTCTAGAGCCCACAAGCCACAACTACTGAGCCCATGTGCTGCAACTATTGAAGCCCACGCTCCTAGAGCCCATGCTCCACAAAAAGAGAAGCCACCGCAATGAGAAGCCCGCGCACCACAAGGAAGAGTAGCCCCCGCTCACCGCAACTAGAGAAAGCCCACCCAGCAACAAAGACCCAAGGCAGCCAAAAAATAAATTAAATTAAAAAAAAGACACAAATTCAGAGTAAAAAAACTGAATATGTAGAGGCCAAAATTAGGTATATAGAAAAACTGGACATGTATGTAGAAATGTATATGTAGAAAGACACATTTCACATATTTTATTGTGATATTGAAAAGATTAAATCAGTAGTCACTGACTTTATGATAAGTAGAAGGGCTATAATGCAAAAACTATGTGTCTTCTTTTAAACAAAGGAATGTTACTGCTTTCATTAAACATATATTCAAGTATATATTTTATTATAATTAGAACAAAATATTTAAATTTGTTTATGACTGAATACTGGACATTTGCCGCAAGAGTAGATTTCAGGTGCTCTCATCACACACACAAAAAAAGGTAAATACGTGAGGAGAAAATTAACTTGACTATAGTAATCATTTCACTATGTATATATATATCAAACCATTGTGTTGCACCTCTTAATTATACACACTTTTTATTTTAAAAATAAGTAAATTTTTAAAAATTTAAAATAAAACAAATAAAATTCTTAACCAGCCAATCAGTGGATCCCATTATAATTATCAGATAAGCATGCTTAAGCTATAATTCTAAATAAGCATTGCTATGAAAGTGTTAGCCATCTGCCCACAACACTTGACTTATGAAATCATGGCTCCCTGAATCTACTGCACCTCTGTAAATCTGCTATTTCCTTCAGCCCATGGTTTCCTGGGAATTGTAATTTTTGTCTAGGATCAAAACATGATGCAGGAGAGAGGTAGTATCAGCATTACACCATACAGATTAATATCCAAAGAGGTACACAATGATGATATTTTTTTTTCAGTTTGGTAGAGTCCTGCATCTTTGAATCAGAGTGCTGACTCAGTACAAAGTATGAAGCTTTGTTCTAATTTCTCTGTTGTGGAAAGTAAGGTCAAACTAAAGTCTGGTAATGATTTTCTCAGTCCAAAACTCTATTCCATACTTTTTTTTCTCTTTCTTTTAGCAATTATATTTCCTTTTATCTTGATTATGCCATTTTGAAATTTTCTCTTTTAATGCATCTTCAAGAAACTTTTATTGGGAAAGCCTTCATAGTATAAGCTGTAGTCTAAAAATTATTTTGAATTGGAAGTCCTGTTGCTTCGTTATGAAGCTATCAAAACTTATTTGGTACATGGAGCAGTGATACACCCTTACTACACAGGTGTGAAAACTGAGGGCCAAAGTGGTTCAGTGGGTTGTGCCAGAGGAAACAAATGGAAACAGGTGGAGGTGTGATTACAGATCAGATATTTAGTTTTCATTATAATTGTTTTCTAATTTTACAAGTGATAAAAATATGATACAATGAAGATTGTTAGTAACAACAGTAATATAACAGCAAGAGAACAGTGGTAAGGGTTTATCAGAATTAAGTGACAATGTAAGATTCTCTAGTTCTTCACTGTAAAGAAATCGACAAAAATCCATTATGTAACTGAGACTGAAATTTCAGATATACAGTCAAAATATAAGAAGCAAATTATCCCACATTTGCCATTAAAAGGGATAGGGAGTATGCAAATGAGTAGTTCCAGAAGTAGTGCAATTAAATAAAAATTATCTTTCCAGGTTAGAGTGGCAACAAGTTTACAGTCTGATATATTTTCTCTGCAGATTAAAATAAAAGTTGAACACTTTATACCAAAACCAGCATCTTTGAGTTAAGAACACCAGACACCTTTTTGCCAAAGACGTAAACTTAAGTAATTATAGCACTGATAAAGGTAGGTTAAGGAAGAGAGCCAGGTTGCAGAGTTTTCTACTAATACAAAACAGGGAAATATTCAATCAGGCAGTATCAAAAAATGAGGACCATCTATATATATCTTAAAGGTCTCTGGTCTACATCAAACAAGAAACAGTTTCTTCCATACTCATCACCACACTACACTCAGTTCCCCAATTAAAGAGAGTAACATTCTGAAGATATCAGAGTCACATATCACTACAGACTGAATTGTGAATTCCAAAAGTTCATACGTTGAAGCCCTAACTTTAAATTTGATGGTGTTTGGAGATGGGGCTTTGAGAGATAATTACTTTTAGATAAGGTCATGAGGATCGAGCCCTCATGATGAGATTTGTGCCCTTATATAGGAAGAGAAAGAGCCACCAGAGCTCTCACTCTCTACCATGTGAGGACATAGTGAGTAGGTGGCCATCCAGAAGCCAAAAAGAGGGACCCACTGGAACCATAACACCTAACACTTTCCTAGGACTTCTCAGCCTCCAAAACTGTGAGAAAGAAATGTCTGTTATTTAAGCCAGCCAAGTCTGTGCTATTTTGAGCAGATTAATAAACCAGAGAAGATTAATACACATATCTATTCTATCAGTTTCTCATTTCTATCATCCATTTAGATACTTTCTGGTATATCAGGCAGAAATACAAATTAGGATAGCATATGGTGATACTTACAGAAAGGATCTGGAGTTTGTGAGAAGAAACTGTTAAAACTCTAGATTGATTTTCAGTGAAAGAACGACATACTCTTTGATTCTCTAGGATGACAATTATCTCATTCAGCAGTTCTTAATGGGGATGGGATGGGCAGTAGGGCTGGAGATAGGAGTGGAAGGAAGTGATAGCATTCCCTGTAGTCCTTTATTCAAAATGAGTAGGTTCAAAGTGGAATCCAGACATGTATATTTTGAATAAAGTTCTTCAGCTCAAGGCTAGAACTAGGGTAAGGTGTGTGAGATACACTCTTCAAGCACATTTAAGGAGGCACCAAAAAGTTCAGTAATCAAGATATATAATGTTTTACTGAAATATTTTTAAATGCAAAAAATCAATGTTGAAAAAAATATCAAAACTTAAAATAAAGCCAGGATGTGACCCTGCATCTGCATGACCCTGTCTCACTCACCTCATCCTAATCCAATATTTGTTCCAATATAACTTTATCTATAAAAACAGAGGCCACCCATGGGTACTCCTTCCCAATTTGATTTTATAAAATATTTTAAAATTTTGCATTACTTAAATATAACATGTTTATGCACAAGTATTATTTGTCTTGATTACTGAGATTTTCTTGGCATCCCTTTAAATTCTGCACCCAAGACAAAGTGCCTCACTTACTTTAACCTAGTCCCAAACCTGGAGAGAATCTAAAAGCACTGTCTTTTTTGAGAATCAATTCCTAAAACATTAAAAAAAAAAAAGAAGTAAGCTAGGCATAGAGAAAAAAAAAAATCACAACTTCAGCATGGAACAATATAAGATCAAGCCTGTAGTTACCAGAAATTGGACTACACACTATATTCATCAACTCAGGTTTAGATCTCAGAGTCTTTAGCACCCAAACACATGAAGAGGGCTCTAAAAACAATCAAAGCACCCCATTTTTAGCAAGTGCTTGACATGAAAAAAATGTATCCTCTTTCATACATGAATGATTAAACTAGGGTGGAAACTATTAAGAGTCCAGTGCAAAAGAAAAGAGTGACATTATTATTTCAGAAGAGAATATATAATATTTTATATAGGAATAAACATTCAGACCAATGATAAAATCAAAGATAATGGGAAACAAATATAATGGTATATGCCGAAGTTTAACATAGGGTGTGTAAAGGAATCACGAGTTTATGTTAAATGCTACTTAAAATTATTTGTTTTAAGTAACATTTACTTGTTAAGTGTTACTTAAAAATTAGTTAATGTAAACAAATATATCATGTTTAATCCCATCTTACATAATATCCCAAAATCAATTGATTAAAAAAATTGAGTTGGGGCTTCCCTGGTGGCGCAGTGGTTGAGCATCCACCTGCCCATGCAGGGGACGCGGGTTCATGCCCCGGTCCGGGAAGATCCCACATGCCGCGGAGCGGCAAGGGTTGAGAAAAAGGTAACACTTAAAGTCCATATATAGAAAACTTGATTCACAATCCCACCTTCAAACCTATGCACACAGTCTTTTAACCATGCAGGGAAAAGAGAAAAAAAGAAGAAAAAGAAAACCTAGAGAATTTTTCTGCTAAGAAATCATAGGATCTTTTTGGAAAGAACTAGAAAGGCTAAAAGAGGCACTGTCTCTCCAGGGCAAAGTCCTCCACTTTATATAATATAGGACGTTCTATGTGCATTTCCCATACCTCACTTAGGAAAACCAAGCTCTGCTGCCTACAGCCCTAAGGCAGGAATAAAATAAATATGACAAACTGGGCATTTTTCACAATAGAAACATGTATGAGATTGGGTATTATTTAAATTTGTAACTTCAAACATAGAGATTAAAAATAAAGTATTTAAATATTATATTTTTGCAATGTGTTGTTCCTTCTATATAAACAGGAGAGCTGGAATTATTTTCTCTGCCCAAAAATGTCAATAACAGGGTTTGTTTTTGGAGAGTAAATACGTAATAGTGAATTGGGGCTTGAATCCTCACCTAGGAGCAATATTTTCATGTCACTAATTAACAAAAACATGAATAGAATTTTTGCAATAATCTTACAGTCATTAATTCTCAAATACTTGCCTAATTATGATATTCTGATGCTATCATATTTGGTTTACACTACTATATGGCACCACAATTCAAGAACTTCTATTCTTGTCTTTATTGAAACTGCCAGTCATAATTAAGAAAGGCAAACCCAACAATGATAGTTCTATTCATAATGGCTTAAATCAGAGATTCATTTTGGAATTCAGAATTCAAAAATAGTCCAATTTTGGAAAAATATTTCAGAAAGTCATGTCCTGAGAAAATAAACATCAACACAGAAAAAAGGACCAAATGAGTTTCTCAAATATACATTTGGGACAAACAAATCAATGTATACACTTAGGTAAATACATGTGCATACATCTGCAGAGAAATCACATTTGGAAGAATATTTAACTATGTGTGTTAATGTCAACCAAAAAGATCAGTTACATAATTCAACATCTGCTGGTGAACTGAAACAAAGAAAAGAAAAAAAAAATTGAGTTAAGAGCATGTAAAAACTAGATGGAAATGAAATAACTAGATTTAAAACAAGACCACACAACTTCAAAGCAATTAGCAAAAAAGGGAAAAAAGCAAATAACAGTGTCATGAAACTATAAAACAAAGTATAAAGAATAAGAAAATACTTGCAAAAATAAAAAGCATAAATTAAAAAGGCAAAAGTGAGATAAAGTAGAAGAGTTATAATAAATGTAAATGGATTAAAAGTATAGGCTATATTCAGAATTCAAAAATAGTCCAATTTTGGAAAAATATTTCAGAAAGTCATGTCCTGAGAAAATAAACATCAACACAGAAAAAAGGACCAAATGAGTTTCTCAAATATACATTTGGGACAAACAAATCAATGTATACACTTAGGTAAATACATGTGCATACATCTGCAGAGAAATCACATTTGGAAGAATATTTAACTATGTGTGTTAATGTCAACCAAAAAGATCAGTTACATAATTCAACATCTGCTGGTGAACTGAGGTGGGGATTTTGCTCTGGGTGGCATAAATATGTTGATTTCTTCCAACAGTTCAAACATTTCTAGGCCTCCATATCCCTGCCCAGTCAAATAACTTCCAGACTATATTGTATATCCAGTCAATTAAGCAAGATCTTGAGTTGACTAAGGTTTAAGGTCAAAAAAATATCCAATTTATTTGGTTCATTTAGTAATCCAACAAATAGTTACTGAGCACCTTTTATGTTCCAGCTACTTTTCTAACCTCTGGGAATAAAAAACAAAAAATCAAAACAAACAAACAAATGAGACCAAAACTTAAAAACAATATACCCTGTCCTTTTGGAGTTTACTTTCTAAGCATGCATGTGGGTGTAAGTGTGTTGGGGGCAGGGGGACAGAAAATAAAATATACAGGCCATAAGAATGTATGGCTATGGAGAAAAAGCAGAAGAGCGATATGACATGTGTGTGCTGGCAGGTGGCAGAAGGTAGGAGGTTCAGTGTTAAATTCTCTGACCAAGCAAGACATTACAGAGAAGGCGACACTTTGGGGAATAGCCAGATAAGGTAGAGGAACAAGCCTGTAGCTATTTATGGGGGAATTTTGCAGGCAGAAGGAAGAGCAGGTACAAAGGCTCTGAGGCAGAGGTACACCTGGCCCTTAAGATGCCTGAAGTGGATTAAGCAAGGCAAAAAGCACTGGGATATGGGGTCTGAGAGGTTAGTGTGTGTGAGAAAGGTACACACAATTGTGAAGCCTATAGGCCATGGTGAGGTCTTGGCTTTTATTCTGAAATGAGAAGATATCTTAAATTTTTAAGAAAAGGAATTTACATATATTATATGCTCTGTTCTTTTTTTTGACAAAACTATTTCTGAATAATAATGGAATCCAAAGACATAAGCTCTATGTCTCTGCAAAATGTTAGTGCTTTTAAGTTTATTTAAAAATCTAACATAGATCACCACTTAAGCACCATCTATATATACACTTACTTATTTGACCAATTTACATTAAACTTTTCTTAACACAGTAATTCTGTGACTCTCAAAGTCATCATCTCCAAATGTTACCCAGTCATATGAAAAGTTTTTACTGATGATGAATATATACATCTAAATAGTTGGCATTATATATAGTTGTGCTATCATCAGCTAGAAGAAACAAAGCCATAAATGACTTAACTTTTTTTCTTCCAACACAGCCTGTAAAT
The DNA here is from genome assembly GCF_003031525.2 of Neophocaena asiaeorientalis asiaeorientalis. Lineage (NCBI taxonomy): Eukaryota > Metazoa > Chordata > Mammalia > Artiodactyla > Phocoenidae > Neophocaena > Neophocaena asiaeorientalis. The sequence goes on from NW_020174698.1 coordinate 14,785,974, forward strand.
TTTTAGCCCTATCTCCTGTTTGCCTTATGTTTTCAATGATGGTTTCTGTTCAGGACATATAATTTCTATTGCCTTCAATAGATACTCTTTTATAAAACTACCAACTGTAATAAAAATGCCATCTAGGCAATTTTTAACCTAATTCATAGCAACATATCATAGCAAAATAACTCGCTTTATATCTATGCATTTGTATTCAAAAAATAAGCCTGTGGAAAGTTTAGTCCATGTTTCAGTTCATTAAGTTTTTCATCATGAATCCTTCCGTAAGTCTATCATAATCCTTAGTTTTTAGAGATATATATATATAATGGCACTTTCCATTCTATTTGTTCAACAGACATTTAGTTAACACTATCAACATATAGGAAAACTGTTTACTTCCACTAAGGAATAATCTTTCATTATTCTTGAAACTAATTGTACTTTCTTTCTTATGTCTACTTTGAAAAATGTACAAATTGAGAATCTCTCTCTCCAGTTAAAAAAAAATGGCACAAGGATGATGATGCATAGCAGCTGATACTTGAGCTTAAAATCAGGAGGACAAACAGGAGCAGAAATGACATGGATAACCTGGAATGTGTGCATCCCATCTAAGAGTAGAGGCTCTTATTTCTTGCCAATTACTTTCATTTAGGAATGAAAGTTCAATTTGTCAGATCTTCCAATTTGCCAAAAATACCAGAAATTTATATACTTAGGTGAAATCTACTAATTTTAAAATATCTGAATAAATTCTTTTCAAAACATTGTGCAGATTAGACAAACTAAGTCTGCAAGCTGTGTTTATCTTCTTAGTCACTAGTTTGTTATGTCTGACTTAAAATCAAAGTTCCAATATCCACTTGATAAGATTTACAGGACAAGAAAGTAGAGAGAAGATGGGAGAGACAAGCTTTAAAAAAAAAAAAAAAAAAAAACCCAGGAAAAAATTTCTTAGTAGTGAAGAAAGATATAACTCTTAAAACTAAAAAGGCCTGCATTTTGGGAGCAAAAAGAAAAATAATAGCAAAAACAAAACTCACACCTAAAAATAGAACAAGTGTGAAGACAGAATACTAAAAAGCTTCCAGAGAGAATGGGGGAATAAAAGATTACATTTAAAAAAGTACAATGATATGGACCACAAAGTTGCTATTGACAGCACTGGAAACAGGAAGACAAGGAGCCAAAGCTTAAAATTCTAAGAGAAAACAGCTTTTAAATTAGAATTGTAAAAAAAAAAATTAGAATTGTATACCCAGAAAAACCATTATTTTTAGACAAGAGAACATAGAAAATTTAGCACAAATTTACTAATTCTGAAAAGCAAAGCTAGCGGACGTTTTTCAAGAAGACAAAGAAGTGAGTCATAGAAGGATAGTAAGAGAATTTGGTAAAGATTCTTAACCAATAATCTGATGTGTAAGAACTGATGTAAAAAAGAAAATTATTTTAATCACAATCTAGTACTAAAATTACATTAAAACCTGAGATTGACAGAAACTAAGAAAGCAAACAGTTCTTCACATGTTTGGAAAAGAATACAGGCAAGTTTTCCATAATATTGGTACAAATGTAAAATTTAGCATGTGCACTAAATATTGAAAAATTATTCAAACAAGTGATGAAAAATAAAATATAAAATTTCTCCCAACTCAAAGGATCATAGTTTTGAATTTAAAAAAATGATAAAGCAGAAAAGAAGCCTAAATCAGAATGTAAGAAATAAACAGATTTCATATCAGTAGAAAAGGACGATTATTTAATAACAAGGAAAGGACTTTAAAATACAATAAGTCAAAAGAGGTATGCAAGCAGATACTTGTACACAAAGGCTCATAGCAGCAATATTCATGGTAGCCAAAAAATGGAAACAATCCAAATGTCCATCAATGGATGCTGAAAAATAAAATGTGATATATATATATGCAATAGAATATTTTTTTGGCCATAAAAAATTGTGAAGCACTGATATATGCTATAACGCTTATGAACCTCAAAAACATCAGGCCAAGTGAAAGCCAGCCACAAAAGACAATTACTTTATAATTACATTATATAAAATAGGTAGAAGAGGTAAATCCAAGAGACAGAAAGCGAATTGGTGGTTGCGAGGCACTAGCAGTGGGGAGAGAAAGGAGAGTAACTGCTTAGAGGGCATAGGATTTTCTTTTAGGGTAATGAAAATGTTTTGGAACTAGACAGAAGTGTTAGTTGCACATTATAAATATACTAAGTAACACTGAATTGTACAGTTTGAAATGGTTAATTTTATCTTATGTAAATTTCACCTCAATAAAGAAAAACACACACAACTAGCAAAAATAAATCTTTTTTATGATAGTATAAAATTATAAATTATTTAATATGGTTTTGGAGTTTCAGAGCATAACAATGAGAAAATCTAAACAGAATAATTAGTAGTAAAGAGTATGAATCAGTAATCAAAACCTCCCAATTAAAAAAAAAATGTCTAGGAACAGATGGCTTTACTGGTGAATACCATTCTACCAAATATTTAAAAAAGAATTAATATCAGTCCTTCTCAAACTCTTCCAAAAAAAGAGGAGGGAACACTTCCAAACTTATTTTACAAGGCCAGAATTACCCTGATACCATAATCAGACAAGGACACTATAAGAAAAGAAAATTAAAGGCCAATATCTCAAATAAACATAGATGCAAAAACCCTCAACCAAATATCCAAAAATACGGTTGAAGGATTATACATCATGATCAAGAACATTCCTGACGCCTTCCAACAGTGGTATCTTTGCTTCTGCACATAATTCTAGATGAAAATCCTTCTCTAACATGTGGAGTATTACCTAATCTACAAGACTCAGCTCAAATGCCATCGCCTCCTTGAAGCCTAGGATGCCAGTATACTTATAAGACTCTTGTCTTCAATGCCTCTCTCAGCATATTGGATGCATTTCAAGAGCATTCACTTTAGGAATGTACCTCTCATTCTCCCTCTCACACATATACACCACTACTCCCCACAATACCCTCCCCCAAAGTCCCTGCTCATTTCTTTCTTCCGTGTGAGTTATCCCAATAGTTACAAAGTCCCACGCAAGGTTTTTTAAAGACTTAAACATAATTATTTTACTACAAGCAATGAGACAAATGTGTGTACAAAATCAACGCACAGATGTGGGCTAGATAGAGCTTAGTTATGCTTCTCAATCATTAATTCATTTATTCAATAAACTTATTGACTACTAGATGTCACTTTTCTAGGTTCTAGGGATACAGCAATAAAGTTAATGGGAGGGAGATAAACCTGTGTGTATAACAAATTTTCAGGTGATAGTGAGTGTTATGAAGTGTAAGAGGACAGAGCATTACTGGAGTTACTATTTGGGTTAAAAGGTCATTGATGCCCTTTCCAAGGAGGTGACAAATGAACAAAGATCTGATTTCTTCAGGCTGGTACCTCTGCCCGGCTTCCAAATCTAGTCTATTTCTAGTCAATTCTCCTTTGGTTTAGTTCTTTGCAACACTTTATACTTAAATGTTCTAGTTAAAATCAGGCTTACTATTCAATCCTTAGCTATTCAATTCTTGTGAAAGGAAAGCTTCCATAAAATCCAGTATCTTCAGCACTTTCAAACCAGATGCCAAATTTTTTTTTAAGTATTTTATTCTTTATATGCAGATTTACCTAGTGTGAACTTTTTGCATCTATTTTTCTATCTCTGAAATCTGAAGCATCTTGGAATCACTCTCAGCCACAATATATTCATTGCTAGACACATGTAAGCTCATCATAGGTGTTCATGTTGTCACCATTTTGAGTTATGTGTACTGTTAATAGTTCATGTATTGAATTTAATTGCCTTTTCTACAGCTTCAGAAAGATTACATTCTGTTTCTGCTTTAAAATGAAATATTCTTTTTACTCAGAAATGAAACAACCGTGGCATAAATGTGAAGCAAATATCTGTCACTGAAGGAATAAAATCTTCTGGTCCCCATTAGTCTTCCTTCTTCCAGCAGACTAGGTGGGGCTAGTTCACATGGTAGTAGCAGATGTCCAAAGAGAGAAAGGAGAGATGCACAGGTCCTCTTGAGAACAAGGCTCCCCACTGGTTCCGTGGTACTTCACCACATTCTGTTAAACTAAGCAAGTGACAAGGCCAAGGTGGGTACAAGGGGTGGGGAAATAGACACTTTCCCTTGGAGGCAGGAGCTGCAACATCACACAGGAAGGAATGTGTATACGGGGAGTAGCGGAGGATTGAGGCTACTTTATAAGAAACCTACCCAGTATTACATACCACTATCACAACAAAATGCAAAAAAAAAAACCTGGAAACGCCCTTGAATAAATGAAAGAAATTTCAAAATCCTGAGAATTTGGAGTGACTAAGTTCTGTGATTCTGGTATTAAGTAGGGCTGTTATTCAATTATCAAATACTGATTTGTGAGACCTCTGACTAATTTTGAACCAAACCTGCATAACTTCCAATGACAAATGATTCAAGTGATACAGATACGAGGCTGAAGTCTTATCCCATAGGAAATTCTGACAGAATCCTGGCATGCCTCAGAATTATTCTATTAATGGTAAAAGTGCTAAAGGTTTCAAGATCATGAGAATGGATTACATGTTTTCTATGTCAAGATGTCTAGTAGTGCTGTTCCAATAAATATAAAAAATTTAAGTGAAAAGAACAATTCGCAATATTTAATTGGTAGTTTTTCTTTTTTTTTTAAGTGGTACATAAAATAATGACATATATTTCAATGAGTAACATTAGATTTTCTTGGGGAGAAAAAAAAGAAACTAAAATTATTCATCTGTTTCATCCTATCTATGGTTATGGATATACTTACCACACATCCAAGCCATAAAGAGGTTTTTAATTTTACGTATGAAATTAGATAGCTTACATTCACATGGCCATTTACTTACTCTCAGATCATGGGTTAGTAAACTTTAGTGAGTGTGAGAATCACCTGGAGAACTTCTCTGGCATTGGGTCCTTAGGGTATAGGCGTGGGGAGTGGAGTCTAGGAATCTACATTTTGAACTAGGTACCCAAATCACACTTGTGCACCAGGAACCACACTTGGGAAAGTTTGTCCTTGATATTTTCTCTTAAACTAGGTGGGATATAATGTTTTAATAATGATCACTTGATAGTAAGAGCTACAAACGCTATTAATAGACTCTGGTCTCTTCTACTCATTATCTTTTAAAAGTAGTATATTTAAAAGGTATAAAACACTAATAGGAAAGATATACATCAACTTTAGACTTACTTTCCACTTTGGAGAAGGAGGGATGGGATTAAGGAAAAGTAAAAGAGATGTTTCAACTGTGTGATGTTTTATTTGTTTTAAAAGAATCATTTGTTGAGAACATTGCAAGTGTTAAGTCTGCCTGGTGTGTGGTTTTTGTGGTGGGTGCCATCACGTAAGCAGTGTATATGAATGGTACACACACACCCCTCCCACCCCAGACCAGAGTTGTATGCTCCGTGGTCTCCATACTCACATGCAAGAACACTAGCAAAATGTTGTCTTTTTAGAAGATACGTGGGGTGTATACAATAACATTATGGCGTTATCTTACTCTCTTTTTTTGAAACTTACATAATTTCCAAAAAGTAGCAGTTACTAAAACCTCATTTTATTAGGTGGAACTATATGATATTGCCAAGAATTAATCCTTTCGGACCTACAAAAACAGCAATTTCATGTGTTTCAGCCCAGTATATACGAGAGAAAAAGTCATCCTAGCCAGTAAAGTTTCCTGATATCCTATATATTTAATATCTTCTTCATCTGGGCTTGAAACAAGACAAAAAGAATTTGCTCAAAATGCACTTAATCATATGTTAACTCCAACCCTGTAGTAAACTTAATATCTAAACAAACATTACAACTTAATGTAAATATAGTGTACAGTTTTCATTCAATACTCAAGACTCATTTTTCCTTATACAGAGAGCAGGTAAATATTGTCTGGACAGGCACCTATGGGCCAGAGTCTCAATGCTGTAAGCTTGATTGTTGGCATTTGATTTCTTGCCTATGTATTATAAAGAACAGACTTTTAGCATTCTTTAATGTCTAGTTATTATTATATTACTAGTCCTGGGAAGTTTGATTACATTCTTTCCCTATTTCTAAATTTTTTTCTGTATTTTTAAAATCCCTTGTTTGTTCTTATTCCTGGAGTTCATAAGCATTTACTCATGGCACCTACTATGTACCAGCCACTGTGCTAGGCACTGGGGCTACAAAGTTGAACAACACAGACATCCGAGCTTTCACAGAGATGATGTGATGTCTGCCTGTGCTGCTAGTCCTTCCTCCTTCACCTTAACTGGGCTCCATGCTGGACTTGGGGTAGTACTACTGCTGGTCTAAGCTCCCAGGATGGGGTACTTCCCCAGCAGTCACCATGTTTACCCTCTCTGTACTGTCCATTCAGAAGACTTTCTGCAAACCCTTTGGACATTTCCCCTTAAAACTCAATCTGTACATACCCAGTGTTCCCACATTGGCCATCCAGGTTGTCAGAATGTGACTTTACAAAACTCATTAACAGGGACTATTTAACACATGGACTGGATCTATACCTACCCTGTAGGAAATGCTAAAAACTGAGAAGGAAGGGTGGACCTCCTGGTAAAGTAATCCAGGAAAAAAGCACATGCTGTCTCTATGAGCATCCTGGGAGCCAATCACTTTGAAGCAGTGGCTCGCCAACTTCAGTGCCCCTCAGAATCACTTAGAGGTTGTTACAGCATGGATCACAGGGAGTTTCTGATTCAGTGGGTTTGGGATGGGACTGAGAATTTGCATTTCTGCTCATCCTTGTCTGAGAACCACATGTTGAGAACCTTTGTCATAAAACCTCCTGAAATTGTGGAGAAAAAGAAGGAAATGGCTACTTTTGCACTAAAATTTGAAGATTTTTTGCTTTTAATTTTCATTTCTAGTATGAGTGGTTTTTACTTACTGTTTCAGTTACTTACACTTACTGTTTCGTCTAAATCATTTTTTTCTACAAGTATCTAAATAACTGAAAAATTCACCCAATACAATAAAATAAAATCACTAGAGTTCATTTTTTATATCAATAAAATATGATTTGGTGTTTGCTTTGTCTGTTTATTATGAACTTTTCCAAAGACTGTGCTCTCTTATAGTCTCAATCCAAGACTTTTGGATTCCTTTTATGTAAAAATTAGAAAAACATGTGAAACGATACAAATGACAAACAATAACTGAATTTTACTGTTTTACTTCTGTCTTGGGTAAACAATAAGTTAACATTATATGATTCTTTTAGACTTCGTGGATATGAGAGAATTACATCATCCTAGAACAAGGCTAAAATTCTCCAAAATGGAAAGATGACTTATATACTGTTGACACTAGAATACAAGATTAGTGTTCAATTGACCAATAATGTATTACTTTGTCATAGAAATTTGCTCTTAGGTTAAGGACAGATCAAGATTATTTGAAACTTTAGAGTTCATGAGCATTTTTGAATGCTCAAAGGAATAAAATATTTACATTAAATATGGTTTAAAATTTTAAATATTTCTTAGGAGTCATGTTTCCTTTTACAGAATAAACATTTTATTTTTAAAATATTTAACCTATACGGTATACATTGGGAAGGTCATTTCCAACGTGGTTTTTGACGTTGAACATCACAATAATAATGTTGGTAAATGGGACTATGCAGAGCTCTCCCAGTTCTTCAGAACAGACCACTTCAGGGACTATAGCAGGGATGACGGAGGACCAACTTGCTCTCTGCTCTTGTCATGTAGGGTATAAGGAATTTTTGATTACTGAGTAGTCACGGGGGCACAACATTCCATGGTATGCTGTTAGTTACTGAAGGTAAAATTTACCAATGGAATTTAGAAATGCTGGATCTAACTTCCAGGGAGTTAGTTCACTAGGTACATAAGGAAATGCAAAGTAACTAAAAATTTAAAATATGCAATTCCCTGGTCGTTGTTATTATCAGCTATTATAATGGTTAAAACAGAATTAAGAGACAGATCAAGTTTAGATTCTGGCTGTTTCAAACTACAGCCTCTATCTCAGGCACCCTACCAAAGGAATGTGTTGGAGTAGAACCCTGACACCAGGTCAAGTTTAGATTTTGGATAGCCTGAGGTAGAACTGCTAGCCTCAGAGCCACTGCCAAAGAGAAAAGTTATGCTAAAACAAGGACAGCAAAGAAGGCTAGACTGATTTCCAAGACAATGGAGAAAAGCAAAGAGAAAAGTCAGTGGATTCATCCCAGCAGAGTGGAAATCTTTAAATGGTTATTAAGAGACAGAGTGAGTAAATTAAGCATTGATGTGGTAAAACAAAGGGGGAAAGAGAAGGGGGAGAACCAAGGGGCTCATCCCAACAGAGTAGAAAGAAGTTATTTAAAAGTCAGATGAATAAAGCAGACGTTGATGGAGTCAAAACAGAGATCTTAAAGCAGCACTCTCAGAGGTTGGCTACTACTACCAGTAGTAGCCCCTGTTGGTCCCTCAACATTAAACTACTCTCAACAGATCTGCTTTATTCAACCTACTTTGGGCAACGATCCCATAAGCAATCTCATCAGAACAAGGACTGACCCTTCCACTGCTGACTCAAAGTCTTATGCATATGAATGGGTAAAAGGATCAGCGAGTGGAGAAAAGACATTTCTGGGACTCCTTTACATGGGAGCCCTATGCATTTTGGTATCAAAACCCACTGGTGAAACCCTGACACGGGCTGCAATTAAATTGAAAAGATATAGAAATTTAAGAGTTGAGAGATTAAGGTGGAAGTTTGGATGAAAATTGCAATATTTGAACAAACTTTATGTGAAGTAGTAGCACTTCCTTTACTTGAATGTATTATGGGGATGGGATGAATGTATTGTATTACTGGGGAACATTCCCAACATTTCTCCTACCTAGTATAAAACTGAAGGTATGTAAATCTACCCTACAGGCAATATTAATTAGACCCACTAAATGGCAACCAATAAGATAGCCTGAGCCCATGCAAATTATTACTTTGAAAGACAGTCGAATAGAAGCTGGAGTGTTGGTATGAACAAATTATTTGTACAACTGTCTACTGAACATAGATAGGTGCTTATTACAAAAGCCTGTGAGCAACATCCAGCAATAACTACTGGGATTTCAGACCAGAAAATGTCCTTTTGAGAAACAATTAGCTAGATATTGGGTTTTTAATGAGACTGCCCCTATGCCTGAAGGGCATAAAATAATCCTGAAGACTGAAATACCTCTAATATCTTGAATGATGTCCTAGAGATGCTCTAATAGGAAGGCAATGCCCAGAAGAGTTCCAAAAGAAAACTGAAATGGTTTATATAAGAACATGCTATTGGGGGAATGGAAGAAGCTATTAATGAGCAGGAAGGCTCTTTTCCCCTAGAGTCAACTTTGGAAATGCTTGACCCTATTGCTACTTGGGTGGTGCCCATAAACTGCTCTTGCTGGACTAACAAAGAGCTGTCTGGTTTATGCATGGTAGTTCCAAGGGAAATGGACAGCATCTTATTTGGAAGGCCACCACTCTGAAGAAGGTAGATCAAATCAGGTTGTTGGGCTGAACTGCACCATTTTTATCCCTACATTTGGGATTTTACCACTCATGGGCAGAAGCCAATATCCTGGCCATATGTTCAGGCAAAAGGACAATGGAAAACTAGCCTGTTAGGGGATGCCAACTTGCTGCATGACCCTACGGGAATCATTTATGAGAATCTGAGGATTGCATTAAAAAGTAGGACATGTTGATGCTCATCAGAATAATCCCCTTGCAGGACTGGAAGCTGATCAGAATTGATGAGCAGATATTCTGGTGTACTCAACTGAGGTGGCCACCTGGATTCATGAAATAAGTGGTCATGGGAATACTACAGCTATGCAGAGATGGACTGTATCTAGACATATTCCTCTTATACCCTCTGAGGCATAAAATGTTTACCAAAACTGTTCTGTTTGCCAAAAACAGACAAAGAGACTGCAGATGGCTGTGGGGAAGATTTCCTGGGGGTAAGGCAAACTTGCAAATAACTGGCAAGTTGAACTGATGCCATTAGCCCCAGGAGGCTACAAATGAGCACTAACAGGAATAGGTACTTACTCTAGACTGAATCCAGTGGCAGATGTAAATACTCAAAGTATTATAAAAAAAAAAAACAAAAGATATCGCACCAATTTAAAAAACTGAGTCACAGTTCTTCAGACCAAGAAATACTCTACAGTCCATAATGTCCAACAATGGGCAGAGATACAACATACTGAGAGTAATGATTTGACAGAGAATTGAAATGGGCAATTGAAACATGGGTTGTCTAAAATGGGGCAATATATCAGCCTGAAGGGCTAGCTTGCACACCATAACAAGTGTGTGCTTATACTCAGCATGGGCGGGGGGCAAGGGAGTGTCCCCATTAGATAGATTCCTCGACTTTTAGTTTTTCAGAAAAGAGAACTTTCCTTTCTGGTGAATTGGGGGAAGAAGGGGTTAGAGAGGATGCTGGTATGACTATACAGTTCTTCCCAAATAACCTCAACTATTTTATTTTTCTTCATGTCACCTCAACTCCCTCGCCTACACACAAATCTGATGCAGTGGTGACAGGACTAGGACTTCCACTGCAGGTACCATAAGAATGATCCTTGATAAAAGCAGAAACTGTGACTATACTTTTAAAGATTTGTATCAAATTCCTAAGGTCCTGATTGACTAAATGGTGCCTTTTCGCCCTATGGCAAAATTAGGGTTGCCAGTGAATACAGCTATAAGCCTAGGGGTTGAGATAGTCCACACATTCTCTACCTGAGTAATCCTACCTGATGTGGATGGAAATGAATAAAGGGAGAAGCACTTGCTAGACTATCATTGCTGCCTCCAATCTACACTAGGATGGCCAAGCCTAACATTCCTTCCAAAGAGGAAACGTTTGACTTTAAGTTGAAAGAAAGAGGGATAGTACCTGAAGGTCAAGGAATGAATAAATGAATTATACAATAAGGGTAATCCAATGTAACAAAAGAGTCTTAGAGCAAGAGACAATATGGTCTCTTAGGTCAATTCTGCCAGATACCAGAAATATTCCTGAGGCCAGACTTGCTTTTGGAACCTGACAAGATCAAATGGAAACCTGAAACCTTAGTGGCCTCACACTGGGAGACAGTTTGGTCATATGACATGATGATGGAGTGGACTAATTGCTAGTGACAGAAAGGACTTCGGTAATATGCCAATATCTTTCGACCCTTATTCTTCAGGTTACATATACCATACTGCATTATGGTAGAATTCTGGCATTGTTGGTAAAATTATAGTATTGATATTCGTGGTCAAGTTTGGACTAAATATGGTTGCAATGCTATGAGAAAAATAAATCAGGGAAAATAGATAGGCAGTGCTGGTGGTGACGAAGTATGTGAGTCCAATTTTAAATAGAGTTCAAGAAAGGCCTCACTGAGAATGTGACTTTAAAGTGGAAAACTGAAGAAAGCAGGAGAGGGAGTTGTGAAGCTGTCTGGGAGAAGACCATTTCAAGTGCAAACAATACAGTGCAAAATCCCTGAGGCAAGAACTTGACCTAGGTGGTTCAAGGGCAGAGAGCTAGGGGAAGAGTTGTAGGAGCGAATATGGAGAAGAGGAGAATGTTGGAAATTCAGATTGTGTGTAGTTAGAGGCCAATATGATACCATTGGTTTTTACTCTGAGTATGATGAGGATTTTGAGCATGGGAGTGACATGATCTCGCATATCTATAAAGAATCACTCTGGCTGCTGTCCTCAGGAGGAAGCAGGGAGGCTAGTTAGGAGGTTATTACCATAATTCAAGTGAGAAATATTGGTAGTTTGGAATAGGGTGATAGTGGAAGAGGCTGACATAAATAGTTAGATGGCAAAGATGAGGCGACAAGATTTGTTGACAGAAGTGATGTGAATGCATGGAGCAGAAAGGAGTCAAGGCTAACTTCAAGGAATTTGGCCCAAGGAACTAAAAGGATGGAGTTGCCATTCCCAGGGTTGCAAGGGACAACACTGCTGGAAGAGCAAGAGTCAGGGTGGAAATCTGGGCTTAGTTTGGGACATATTAGATTTAAGGACATTTTTAGACATCCAAGTGGAGATGCTGACTAAGCAGTTGGATACACAAAACTGGGGTCAGGGAAGAAGTTTAGACTGGAAGAAGAAATGTAGGTATCTTCAATATAAAGATGTTTTTTAAAGCCAAGGAACTAGAGGAGATTAAGACAGTCAGTGTAAATAGAAAAGATAAGAAGTCCAGATGGCCAAGCCCTGGGGCATTTAGTGTTTAGATGAGGAAAGAGGAAGCAAAAGAAAAAGAAAGTGTAGCTTTGAGGTAAAAGGGTAACCAGGAAATGTAGGTGTCCTGGGATCTCTGAGAAGGCCATGTTTCAATGTGGAGGGAGTGATCAACTGTGAAAAATGCTGCTCTAAGTCTAGTAAGACAAGCACCAATTTAGTCACCAGGAGATCAATAATGTCCTCAGCAAGCAATTATTAAAAAACAATTTTCTAAACCAAAGGCTAAAACTTAAAAATACCAAACATTACTATAAAACTGACAGCTTCAAAGCAATTGTCATCGGCATAACTTTATGATGCTAATTATTCACTAAAATATTTGACAGAATTTCTCAAATACTATACAGATGTTCAGCATCACAAATAAACCATAATTCAAAAATCTCCCTTTGAAATTTATTTTGTCTCTTTCTTAAGGTACTATTTCTTATTCTATTTTCTTTGAATAAATTTGCATTTTAAAATATTTTTTAGTTAGAATACTCCAGAGTTCCTTTATCATTATATTCTGTAAACATTTTTCTTTAAAAATGTAATATTGCTTTTTAAAGACTGAAATGGAGGATCAGTATAGGAGAGTTTTGTTGATTTTATCATTTTATTAACTCCTAAAATTTTGCCGTTCCAAATGTATTTCTTTTAATTAAAATATGAGAGCGATTTATATCTCTTTATCGCTAAAACAAACCATTTTATATCAAGATAGCACAATGCAGAATACATTTTTGTAAAGTGGTCATTAAATATTTTCTCAGCCTCAAAGGACAGACCCACTTCAATGTATTCAGTTATTATCACTCTAAATAACTAAGGGTCTTTTCTCCCCCAGTCTGCCCAGAACTGAGTGGTATCCCAAGGATATAAGACTGCCAGTGCCAATACAGGGGCAGCCCTGGGCAAATGAGAATGGTTGGTCACTCACTCCCAAAATATCACCTCCTCTGGGTGTCTTTTCCACCTGATTATACGACAATGGTTAAAAGCATAGGCTCTAGATTTAGAGGACCTGGGTTTGAATATTGACTTCATCCTTTGTTTATTAAATGACTTGGGCAAATTACTTTATCCCTAGGATTAAATGAAAAACTGGTTATAAATGCCGGGCCCCAGGCACGGCACAGAGTAGGTGCTCAAGAAATGTTAGCTATTTTTATTATGTGTTTCAGTGACATAACTTCTTTTTCATAAGAAATTTAAGGCTGCTCCTACTCCAAAGCCTTAAACAAATAATGATGACCAACCACTGAAGAAATCAAAGTAAATAAAATATAAAAAGTATGGAATTTAAATATGTGAACAATATCCCTACTGTAAAGCCTGAATATATCATTAACTTAAGTCTTAAACTCTCTTTGGAAATGCAGGGACTGGGAGTGAGAGGTTGCTGTAGGAACAGAAGTTTATTAAAATAAAAAAATCATATTTTAGGTTTGAGTTGGTCATACCAGGGTGTAATATCTAATCAAGACCTGTAATCACAGAAAGCAGATCATTTAATAACCTCTCCATTTATATGTGAAGAAACTGAAGCCCAGAGAGATTAACTAATTTTTTCTTTCAAAGGCATCTAACCAGTTAGCACCAAAGGCAAACTTTAAGCTCCTCAGGGGCAGTGACCAGTTCTGCCTTTTTCATCTCTGCATCTTGTGCCTTTAACAGTTCCCGACACATCATAGGCCCCAACCAAATAAACACATTGAGTGAGCTGGCTGACTCACTCGATGACTGACAAAATGAAAGAACTAAATGAATGAATAAATGAATGATACAAACCAGGGGAAAACGGGTTTCTTGATTCTCAGCCGAAACTTTCTCATTTTATCCTTACTCTGTACCCAACACTGACCCAAAGACTCTTTCTCAATATACCTCTGCCTTCATTCTCTCCCAACTTCTCGAGTCAGTGTGCATAACACAAACAGTAAAAATAAACACATTTAGTAGATGGGCTCTGTACTATGAACAGACAGTAACACTGAAAAATATGTTTGATAAAATTTTGATGTGTGGAAGAAAATAAATGTTCAAATAAGTTCAGAATCCCTGGAAAAGAGGGAACTACCACTGTGTTGATTTACTTTACCAAATGTCTCGTGTAGCTCCTGGATTCACTCCATTTATCTAGTCCTATATAGCTGTGCTCGACTTAGACTTTTCTGCAAGAAAAAAATACTTCTGTACAAACTCCTGCATAATTTTCCTGGTGTGAAAGCACTTATTAATGGAAAAGTAAATTCTAGAATCAGTTCTCGGCACTGGATAGAAGCCTACACTATAAGCCAAAAGCAGCTTTATTCCTCAGCGTGCCTAAATATACCTGTGTGGATTGAAAAAGTTGTCACTGAATTACTGCTCAGGCAGAAGAGAGAAAATTAAATGGGAGGCTATTTAATGAAAATTACAACTAATAGAAACATCAGATTTACAGAGTCATTGCTCTGCTTCAGAAATCCTTTAGTGTCTCTTAAGTCTTAAAGCACAGACCCCTAATGGATTCAGATATGTTTCAGTTTCAGTTTATACACCCTTGCTGCTCTGTTGGAAGGTTAGAGCAATGTTTATCTATAAGCGTTCTTGTTTTGTTCTTTCCTCGTTTTCCCCCCATAAATATAGACCCTAATGTCCAGTTTCATGAAACTATGCAGAATAAGGTACTATACAAATAGTTCTTGCCATTGTCACAAAAAAAGGAAAAGCTTTATACTCAAACCTGATATCTCAGAGTAAGAAAAATCAATGAGGGCTTTTTATTTTCAATTTCATGAAGCATCCTGAGACCCAATAGGTTTACTCTGCTACAACTTGCATTTTGTGTATAGAATGCTTAGTCTTTCCTCAAGATGAATGCAATCATTTTTTTCTCTCTATCATCCTAAGACAAAGCTTTCTATGAAGGAATTGTATTCTACCAAATGGCATGGAAATACCTATGTACAAAAATGCCATGAACGTCATGAAATACCTCAGTGGCACATACATTTGCAGTCAGAGCTACTGCTGGAGGTCAAGTGAGAACCAAGCCAGTCAATTGGAAACATAAATAATTGTTTGAAAATTATCATGAATTTGGGAGATTTCTATAATAATAAACCCAGAGAAGCAAGCAAGGTGATGAATGGGAACTGATAAGATACCAACACTTGCTGGCTGTGTCACCTTAAACAAGTGTCATAATTTCTCTGAATTTCACTTTCCTCATCTGATAATTGTGAAGAGGAAAAAAGATAATGAATGTAAAACACTCAATATGGTGCTGCCATATAGAATGTATTCAAAAACCGTTAGTTATTATGTTCATGTTAATGCTGGTGGTGGTAGTGGTGTCTTTTCCAGATTAAATGCTTAAAATATCCTCTATTAGCCCTGGAAAAGAAAAGTATTGTCTGAAATTCCCAGATTAATGGGTTAAACACTAAAGTCAGTGATCAAAATATGTCTTTGCTAGAATATCTCTGAAGGATTCTCAGGGACTCAAGGGGAATTAAGTCATATCTTCAAAAGGGTGCTGGCCAGTAGGGCAAGAAGGAGTTTGGAAGTCCCAAATGACTAGAGTCCATTGTAAAAATTAATAAATAGAAACCTCAATTAAAATAGAGTTGGGAGGACAGAGGGGAAGCTCTCATGCCCTACCATGATAGCAGAGCCCAACAGGAAGGAAAGACGTCCTCTACTTGCCTGGCAAGAGCTCAGTCAATGACAAGCCACTATACTTTGAACTCTCAATTTCTCCATTGGACTTTCTGTTTACCATAGCTTTCCCAGCTTCCTTTCCCCCTTTTTGAAAGAGTTCTTCTCTCCTTTCTGTGGGGGAACTTGCATGTGGCTCACCGTGCTTGTAGACCCTAAACTGCAATTCTCTGTTGATCCCAAATAAACCAATTTTTGCTGGAGAAATAACTGGCAGTCTGTTTGTTTTAGGTCAACACCATCATGCTATCACTGGTTAAGTGAAAGGTAAGAGTGTGTGATGACAGAAGCAGGAACAAAGAAGACAACCACTGTCCTAAAGAAAGGTTAGCCTAAGTTTATCTGAATACAGCTAGCTATTCATTGCTAATGCTGTCAAGATTCAGGGATTCAACAAATAAATTTATACTGAAAGCTTACTCTGTCCCAGGAACTATACTAGTTTCTAAGAAAATGACATACCCCTTGTTCCCCAAGAAGTCACCAGATATCAATACCATCTGGCTCAGCCTCCATGAACTTTAGGAGGGTATGAATGAGGTAACAGATCAAAAGAAATGAGTTGTCCTGAAAATGAGGCCTAGCAGGGGTTGATGATGGATCTCAACATAGGTATAATTATAAAAAATAAAAAAAAAAAAAGATAGGCCTGCTCTAGCACTTCTTACAATACCAACAATACCAGCACACATTTCAATTACCAGCTTACTTGTCCATCTACCTCACTGGATTCTGAGCCCCTTCAGGGCCCAGTCTGTGCTTCTTCATCATGGCTTCCCAGAACCTACAATGGTGTGTGACTATAAGAAAATGTTTGTAAAACTGAATTATTCTGTAGCTTTCTTGGCTTAGCTCAATCTGATTAGACATGATTTAATTTTCTTAATTAGGATTAGAAACATCATAGGCTTTTAAATGACAGTGGCCAGTAGTAGGATCATGAATGGTATCAATAAAGAAGTAAGGATTAATAAATATTTTGTCAACATAAGCTGAAAGAAACCTATGGGTAAGTAAGGAAACAGGAAACCAACCAAATCTGAAAACAGAACTATTATCACCTTGTAATTGAAATATGAGAGTGTCTGTATAGGACGTGTGTGCTCATTTAGAATGCAAAGTAATACAGGAGAACATGTTAGAACTTCTTTCTCACTGGTTGTGTTAACTAAAAAAAATGAGTTTCCTTTCACACAAATCCTGCCTACGTTACTTCAGAAGGTTCTATTTAGAAGAGAAATGGATATGTTAATGGATATTCCCAGCACTAAAAGATATGAAATGAGCATGCATGCTTTTCCCCAGTGATGATTATTTTAATAAAGGACCAAGGTTATAGTAAACAAAAGCAAAAAGAAGACGAACACAGAGAGAAGACAAAGAATTAGACAAATGCAGATTTTTATTTTAAAAATCATTTGGGCAGTATACTGTCTTTTCAACACTAATTTGCATACGGGTTAGTTATTGACCAATGCAAAGAAAAGAGAAAAAAAAATTTTTCCCTCCTCAACCAGCTGAAACTACACTACGGTGGCTGTGCCCTTTTCCACCAATCTTATCTCTAGGGACTTAGACTTTTGTGGAGATCTTGTCCAAAGAGCAAAAGCAAAGGAGTCCAAGAGCGGTCTGTGACTTCTTAGGAAAGAATACCAAAAGAATGTGATGAAAGAAATAAAGCCACAGACCATAAAATCCAAAAGCACTAACCAGACCTCTGAGGAATCAAAAGATGTAAGAAATTTATTAAGAGGAATTAATCTGATTGAAAGCCAAGTGTGTAGTTGGTCATGCTTTTCTTTAATTCATGCAACACATAAAAAGAAAAATCTACCTAAACAACAAGCAATTGCAAGTCTTAATGACTGAACACACAGAATATAAGGGATTTGAGAGATAACAAAAATCATAAAATTCTCAAGGAATTTTACACTATAGAAGGCAAGGTGTTGGAGGAAATTTAGATTAAGGCCTTGAACTGATCCATCGTGGGAGCTTACACTATTTTTCATTCACTTCACTCCAGAGGTAAAGACTATATTTATCTGTAATGGAATGCTAACGAATGCAAATGTTGCCAAGACCATAAAATAATGCTTTGCTAAGACATCACAAGATAATTCCTGAAGGAGAAAGCAAATAAGGAAGATAAATTAATTCTAGTTCAGGAAAACCTGTACTTTAGCACTTGTTTCATTCTTAAGAAATATGAAGTAAAAGGAATAGGGTTGATACTGAAACAAGGGATTTAGGTTAGACATCAGGAAAAATTCTCAAATGATAAAGCGGTGTAAATCAAGAAAGTGGTTACCAAATTCTAAGGTTGAAGCTGGGTTCCTTAGGAATGATACTGTTTGTTTATATGTAACAATCATATTTTAACACAAGAATGGCAAAGTGCAATCTGCTTCTTAGAATAACTGTTTTAAAAAAAACTATGCATCTATTCCTAAGAGATTTTCTTTTTTTGTTTTTTTTTGAGGGGTTTATATATATTTTAGGACATAAAATGGGAGGAAGGGTAGCATTTTTTTTTAAATCAAGAATGGTTGGACCTACCTCTTCCTGGGGATCTGCTGGATGTCTTATCTATGTTATATTGTTTAAATGACACGATTACCCTCTGGAGTATATCTTACTATTTATGGGTTTTATTATTAATACCTTATAGACAAGAAAACTGAGACTAACAACATTTAAGGTAATGGCTCAAAGCCACACAGCTAGAAAATAGCAGAGCAGGGAGACAATCTGGCTACATGTCTCAAAAGCTTACACTATTCCCCCTGTATTTTATTTTTTGATATGATCCTCAAAGCTGTTCCTAGTCCTAGAATTATGTGATTTATTCTAATTTATTCTTTATTTACTCTGATTTATTCTTTATTCCTATAAATCTGTAAAATTCATTATTTCCCCTCATCCCCCTATAATCAAAGAAAAGAGAAATATCCACTGTAGGAATGGTCTAGGTGAGAGATGCTTCAGTCCTGAACTAAGAAAATAATATACTAGGGGAGAGAATAGATAAGATTTAGCAATTAACTGGCATGTGTGGGTCAGCAGATAGAAATCCTTGATAATGAAAAAATAATAGAAATAAGAAGGAGCAGGCTCAGGGAAAAAGATAATGCTTTCAATGCTGGACACGAGCACTTAATATTAGATATTTTGCTATGTCAATAATTAAATCTACCTGGGGCTTCCCTGGAGGTGCAGTGGTTGAGAATCTGCCTGCTAATGCAAGGGACACGGGTTCGAGCCCTGGTCTGGGAGGATCCCACATGCCGTGGAGCAACTAGGTACGTGAGCCACAACTACTGAGCCTGCGTGTCTGGAGCCTGTGCTCTGCAACAAGAGAGGCCACGATAGTGAGAAGCCCGCACACCACGATGAAGAGTGGCCGCTGCTTGCCACAAGTAGAGAAAGCCCTCGCACAGAAACGAAGACCCAACACAGCAAAAATAAATAAATAAATTACTAAACTCCTACCCCCAACATCTTTTAAAAAAAAAAAAAAAAACTACCTGGATATGGTCCAAGACGGACCTTCCTTTCAGTTGTTCTTTATAGCATAATGAAACAACTGTGAATTATTTTTGTGGACCAATAAGATGTTTAATTCAGGCAAATATTTGACATTTAAAATTTGTTCTTTATAAACAGTAATATGTGCCATACTGCGGTTACATGTATTAAATATAAAAATAGCTCACAGCAGATACTAAGTTAATAAATTCACCGTGGCATTGAAAATATGCCTCCCACTACCAGAAAAATCTCATACCGAGTATTGAATACTCCCTGTGAGAGAAAACATAGCAGCTAATCACAACAAGGAGGTAATAACTCCAGTTCTACTAAGAAAGTTCCTGAATTTTAACTTCTCTGTAGCAGCAGACTGAGGACACTTCAAGTAACACCTCATGAAAAACTGTAGTACATACAATGACTACACTGAAATGCTTATAAGACTTGAAAATCCAACATCTAACCACGGATGTGATACTTCATTTGTGATATATAAAATTCTATGCATCCCATGAATGCAGCAATATTATAATGAAAAGCAATTTTAGGAAAATCCAAGACAGTCCACTGGTTTTAAAATTCAGCACAATCTAGCTGCTACTTACTTGGTAATATCATAGATATTATAGACTTTATAGCCTCAAAAGTATGATTCCTTCACTGCTTATGATATTTCGGCCCTTTGATGACTAATGCTATTAAAGTGCCTAGTGTCTGACTCTCTCTTTCCACTATCTCTTCTCTCAAATAAATGGTGTGAAACTCCTGAATGAAGTGCTACTCTTTTAATTGTGCCTGCCAATGGGGTGATTTTCATCTTAAAAAATTCAGGTAATAATTTCATACTTGTTATGCAAACAGGATATAAGCCTCTTTTTGCCTTACATTTCTCACAATGATGTGTCATGTAGAGCTAGGTTGGACTAAAAATATGTACAATGATATTTAAAAATGGACATTCAATTTCCTGTATGGTGGAAAAGAAAATATTTCTAGAAATGTGGTAGTAATAGCATTTTCTAAAATGGCAAAGGCTGAAGAGGCTATGTTTTACTCTTAAAAGATGAGAGGTGTCATAAGAATTTACTTCGTGGGTACAATTAAAAGAGCTGATCAGGCAGTATAAGGATATATTTTGTTCTTCTCCCAAGTATTGTATTTCTGAAAGAGGAGTGAGAGAGCAGAAAGTAGACTGCCCTAGAATTTACACTTTAAAATACCCCCACTCAAAAATTTCTGATGCTCACTTTCCAATAAAACGCATTTTGATGGATGGAGAAGGAGAGGTGAGAACGCAAAAATATTTTGTTCAATGTTTGTGGGGAAAAGGTTTTAGAGAAGTACCAATAAGATATTTGGAGAACTTTTTTTTTCCTTTGGAGTAGAGCTTTTTCCCCCAGAGTACATATTACTCAGTGATATTACTCTTTAAGCAGATAAAAATGAATACTAACTTTAGATCAGTACATTTAATCCTAGAATAATTCATTCATCTGGCTGCAAGGCCCACTATCCAGACAAATTTCTCTGTATCTTCAGAATCTCAATCCAGCAATTGTCAGTATACTAGATGTGAAAATTTTTTCTCCCTTAAAATATGTAGTAAAGAGAAAGCCAGTTGTAAGCATGCTATAGTATAGAGGTTTAGAGCACAGGCTCTACACTGTCATGTGATGCTCTGAGTCTGCCTACTTCCTGTTCCCTCAGCTGTTTAGCTTCTCGTTTAGTGTTTAAGAGCTTGGGCGCTGGGTTTGGATCCTTGTTCTGTCACTCATTACCAGGGCCATTAGAATATACTATATGGAAGTGCAAGTGTGTGTATCAAATTGTTTTGTTTACTCCAGGTTTATGTAGGAATGGAAATAATAAAAATTTGCACATAGATGGCAAAACCAAAGTACATATTCCTCTTACCTAAGCACTGATGACACAGAAACTATTGCATCTATACAATCATATGAATACTTAGGCAAATAATCTAGTGAGTCAAATCAGATTCTCATGCATAGCTAAAATATTTGAAAACCCAAATGTAGTGTTTATATCTTGAAAATGCCCCATATTGTGAGACAATAAGTTTTCCGTTTCCAATTTTCATAAAACTGAGAACTTATCAAGGTGTTTGCCTTGCATAACATGTGCAGATGTGAAGCACATTTTTGGTTTGAGGCCTTTCAACACTACCTAGCATCTAGCATCCCTGTAGGGCAGCAGATCCCAAGTCATTTTGCTGAAATCATGCACATTGGCCATGCAGATGCAACTTGATGAATGTGGTATCACCACATCTAACCTGACTATCCTCCAGTTATCAAACCAAGTGGCCTGGATGAAGAAAGATGAATCTTTCAATTGATTTGTTAATTATTTTTGCCCTTTTGTGCAATGGTATTACACAAAACACAGTTCTGAACACAAGGTACTAAATATTTGTGAAACTTCTGTCCATCATACCTTGCTATTGAGGTTTTACTTTACTCACCAACAGTCATTTCTGCAGCCCTTGGATCTGGCCTAGAAGTGGCCTTTAAGGACCACTCTAACTTTTAAATCCTTCTGCCCATAATATATGCTTATTCAACTATTTAAGGTTGAGATGGTTAACCACATTGACAGAAGAGTTTTGGAAGAGTTAATATATCATAAAGATTAACAAAAATATGAGTGTAAACTGAACCAAAGTGGCATGTTACTATCTAAGTTGGTTTTATAGGCATAGTTCGGTGTAATATTCATCATAGCCATTCAAATGATATTATCAGGCTAACGTCATGTATTTTTAGGCAAATAATGCAGGGGATGAAAGATGCTACTCCAAATAGATGCTTAAAAGTTACACCTGAGTGATAATGTTTCATAATAAAAAAATGTGTCTCAGTTCAGGCTGCTGTAACAAGAATACCACAGATTAAGTGGCTTAAACAACAAACATTTATTTCTCACAGTTCTGGAGGCTGGAAATTCCAAGATCAGGATGGTAGCATGGCTGGGTTCTGGTGAGAGCCCTCTTTCTGGTTTCCTCACATGGCAAAGATAGAAAAGCAAGCTCTCTCATGCCTTTTCTTATAAGGACACTAATTCTATTTATGAGAGCCACATTCTTAGGACCTAATTATCACCTAAAAGCCCCACCTTCTAATACTATCACATTGGGCATTAGGATTTCAACATATCAGTTTTGGGAGGACCCAAACATTCAGTCTATAACAATATGTATGATAATGAGGCTACACTTTAGAATTTACAAAGAATTTTCAAGCACATATTCTCTCTATAATTTCTCATGCAGCCGAGAAGGTATTACTGTCTCTCATTTTAAACATTAGGAATGGAAATTGAGGTGTTGAATGACTGGCATACCTCCAGCAAGTATCAGAGAAAGATGCTGAGTTTAGTTGTCTGACTCCTGGTTCAGTGTCTGTCGATGTTCTCCAAGCTTTGATCTACATATGAACAAAACTGCACATTAAAATGCATCACATTATGCTTCTAACAGTCTTTGTGTAGATCATCCGAGATGCTCTGTGACAGACAGAAAGCCGTAGTTTTTTATCCACTGATGTGAAAGCCTTCAGTAAATATTTGTGCTGAAATGAATGAGTCCCAGACTGTTGGCCAGCACCTTTGCAATGTGGACGATCAAGTGGACAGCAATGGCTGTGGTTCAGTGTTATATACAGCTGTGATATTTTGCCTTACTGTATGCACAGTCTATGGATATTAATGTTCATATTATTTTAATTGACATTTAATTTTATTTTCCATAGAGTAAAGCTGTTTGTGAAAGACTAGGATCCATAATTAAATCTTTCTTCCCCTATGTAATAGGAGGAACAGTCTATCTTTAAGAGTAATTAGGACAGAGTACCAACATAATTGGAAGTATCCGTATTTAGGATAATAAAAATTTATTTAAATTACACATTTACATGATACACCTGGCTAAATGATAGGCAATGGATTTTACTTTGTAATGATTTATGTTTCTAAATTATATATTTAAACTGAAATAAGAATCTCTGCATTGTGTCACCCGTGGGAGTATTATCATTAACAAATGCTATTTTTTTGTCCCAGTGAAAAAGTATTTAATTCTTAGTCAACGAATGTGTAGAAATATTACTGTTATAAAAAGCCTAAAGGGATGTTCCTCCCCCACAGACATCAATGGTATTGTAATATACAAAACTGTGTCATCAAAAATCTTAAGTTTTAAAAGGAGAGATTATGTTCTAGTCTGTGATAAGTTTTTTTGTTTTGTTTTGTTTTTTTTGCGGTACTCGGGCCTCTCACCGCTGTGGCCTCTCCCGCCGCAGGGCACGGGCTCCAGACGCGCAGGCTCATTGGCCATGGCTCACAGGCCCAACCTCTCCGCGGCATGTGGGATCCTCCCGGACCGGGGCACGAACCCGTGTCCCCTGCATCAGCAGGCGGACTCTCAACCACTGTGCCACCAGGGAAGCCCTGTGATAAGTTTTGATAAGTAAATATGGTCATTGAAAGCTAAAGCAAGAAATTACTAGTTGAAACATGCTGGGGAAAAAATCCTCAATTACAGGAGGCTTTTTAGTAGTTTTGAGTCCTGTGCATAACATGCAAGATAAAAAGCTGACATTTAAAAATCATTATATTTAATATTTGCTTCCACAGGCCTGAAGCTCGATCATGTGTGTTTTTTATGGTTTATAGTTTCTAGAGTAGCTAACCCATAGATGGAAACACATGCTGACCAATTTGATGATGTCCTAATGAAACTTTTGTCAGGAATTTTCTTCAACATTTCCCACTGAGATCAAATCACCATCACACTTTCTTCTGCACGGTATCTTCTATTTCATCTCTTAATGTTCCACTGTGCTTTTCATTTTACTTAATTAATCTTACAGAGGGCCACATTTAGTGCTGCCACCTGAGAGAGAAGGTATGAAGAGACAGGCTTTTGCAGTCATTCTTGGCTCAGAATCCTCCTTTCAACTTTAGGAACATATGTGCGCTGCTGGCTGCTTAAGATCACACCCATCTGCTCTGATGATGAGAAATCTGCAGGGAAGTTGATTGCTTCTGTGCCTTAGGGTTTAAGTGTCATAAAGTGATGGGTGTATATGAACAAGCTGTAGGACCTCTGCCAGTGCCCCTGTTTCACCTGAACCAAAATAGGGGCTCAAACTCCTCTTTACATGCTGCTTTGTTGCTCTTCAACCCTTGCTAAAATATACTGGAAAGGGGAGCAAAATTGAGTGTTTTAGCTGCCAGGAACAACAGTGTTACAGGGGCCTTGGAAACTTAGTAAATCCTGAAGCTAAGTCCAGGTGAAAATAAACACCTGATGCGGAGAAGAGGATTCAAGCCAAAGATCCACTAAGAATATTGTAATACTAAAAGGGCATCTCTCTGATGTGAGACTAGAAATGCATGCATAGTTCTCCACCCATGATAGAAAATCGCCATAAGAAATTGATAGTAGAGAGACAATGGCACACTGACTTCTTAAGTCATTGAGAAAGTGTACCCAACCCCCTAGTCATTGGGAAAATAATGCCAAAGATTCTGTATATTTCCCATACAGTCAATGAAAAATTTATATATGCAAACACATTCAACCAGAATATAATATGAATTAGACACTGTGCTAGACACAAAAGATACATGGCTGTGCAATGACAGACCTTTAAGCTAGCCCACCTAGGCACCATGCCCTGCAAACCCTGCCAGCCTCACACCCCATCATTTAAGCTGGTGACCCATCCTCACAACACTTCTAATATCTACTCACCAATTCTTTTAACATTAACTGACTTTCTACCATGAGTCAAGTACTAAACAAGGAGCTCTTTCCATATATGTATAACTTCATTTACTCTTCATAGTGCTATTTTGTTTATGTCTGTCTACTCAGAACTCATGGCTATATTCATTTTGATGCATGCCTTAGTCCCCTCTGGATTCCACATCTGTACTGATATTCCTCCAGCAGAATAGCAGGCAGGCACCTAAGCAGAGAAGTGACTCACCAAGATGTAAAGTTACTCAGAGCCAGTGCTGGAAGGCACCAAAATGCAGAGTCTTGCTCTATCAAAGTCCCTTTTAAATATATACGATTTTTTTTTATTATTTCGTACAGTCTATGCACAATTCAGATGAGCCACCACAGTGCTGGGGAGGTACGCAAGAGAGCTGGCATAAGGTGGGGGAATAAAGATCTGAACTTAGTATAATAGGACTGTCCACAATATGGTATTTTTAAATTCTATCTTCATGAAAAAAATTAGTGCTTACACTGTCACAAGACAAATTCAACAATTCAAGTAACAATTCATGTATAATGGTACACTTCTACCACTGTATTAGTCAGCGTTCTCCAGAGAAACAGAACCAGTGGGATATATACACACACACACACACACACACACACACACACA
>NW_020174698.1:14812141-14826291 GCF_003031525.2 Neophocaena asiaeorientalis asiaeorientalis
GACGTGTCTGGCTTACACAATTATAGAATCTGAGAAGTCCACGATTTGGTGTCTGCAAGCTGGAGACCCACAAAAGCCTGTAATGTAATTCAGTTCAAGTCTGAATGCCTAATGATGAGTCAATGGCTTAAATCCCAGCCCAAAGGCTGTAGAAAATAAGGTGAAACGTCCCAACTCAAGCAAGCAGCAGGAAGCAAAAAAGGGAGAATTCTTCCTTTCTCTGCCTTTTGCTCTTTTCAAGCCCTCAGTGGATTGGATAATGACCACCCATTTGGGGGATGGTGATCTACTTTATTGAGTCTCATCCAGAAAGACCCTCACAGACAAACCCAAAATAATGTTACATATGGGCACCTCCTGGCCAGTCAAGTTGACACAAGAAATTAACCATAACAGTCACATTTCCTACATTCTTATTTTATTCTGGAATGTCTAGAAGTTATGTGATGATGTTGCTGGGAATGGTGGGAGATGTTGGATTATGGGGCTTACAAGGCTAATCTTCCACCTCCAACAATATACATATACCCAACCCATCAAATATCCTAATAATGGCTCTTTTCAAATAGACCATAAGCTCAGAGAAGAGAGAAAACAACTAATAAGGCATCGGAGTAATCCAACCAAGAAAGGATGGGGATTTGAACTAAGGCTATGAACACGGGTATAGGGAGCAGCTGACGGGAGATATATTATGGAGGTAAAATCAATAAGATATAGTTACTAACTGGATATGGAAGAAAGAAAGAGAAAAGGATTCCTAAATTTGGGAAACTATAGAAATGTTCGTGTCATTAATTAAAATGGAGGTTTCAAAAGGAGAAACAGTTATAAGAATTTATATATATATATATATATATATATATATATATATATAATATATATATATATATATTTTCATATGACCCTCTTAAATTCAAGATACTTTAAAACATTCACATGAAAATGTTCACTGCCTAGACCAGTGACTTGGACTGAGTGATGCTCTTTGAGATACTCTTTTGTTCTGAGAGAGACAAAACCCTTCTCCTGACAGACATTGGCCTGGGTCCCAGAAGTCTTTAAAAATGTAGACTAGCAGAAGTCCATGGGCCTCTTAACTTGTCAGCAGACAGATCACTACTTCTAATTAGGCAGTTTCATAAAAGGAGATGCTTCAAAATCTCACTTAAGTTGCATGGTAATATAGAGTCTACTTCTGTTTGCAGCAGTCACTTCCTGCCTCCTCTGCCAGTGGTCACTACAAAGAGTACCACAGATAGGACAGCATTTCCCATTGCTTGCACAAATACTACGTGCACTGTCAGTCAGAGACCATGGAGAGGAATTTTGGAAACCAAAAATACGGCCCTAGTTAAGATGCACCAGTTGCAAAAGAATGATTCTGTAGATTTGTGGGGTAGATTACAGGGTAATATGAATAAAGTGGTCTGAGTGGCAAAACTTCCCTATCTCTATTTAAATGCCTCAATGCCTATTTTTAATGCTAATAACCAGAAATGATTTAACCCATTAAAAATAATCTTACTCTGGGAAGTTAAAGGTTGTGTTGGTTTATGTGAGACAGAGGTAAGGAAAGTAGCATGCGCTCCTTGAGGGACTAGTGTGTTTGATGCCAAAATGACAAGCTCACTTGGTCATTCAGCCTGTCGATTTAAAAAGGAGGGTGTGTTTTTAGATCCCCCATATAAGTGATATCATACAGTATTTATCTTTCTCTGACTTATTTCACTTAGAATAATGCCCTCAAGATCTATCATATTGTCTCAAAGGACAGGATTTCCTTCTTATGGCTGAATAATATTTTTATATTATACAATAATATTTCAATATATTATACATAGAGTACACACACATACATATTCTTTATTCATCTACTGACAGACACTTAGGTTGTTACCATACCTTGGCTATTGTGAATAATGCTGCAATGAACATGGGAATGCAGATATCTCTTTGATATCCTGTTTTCATTTCCTTTGGATACATATCCAGAAGTAGGATTGCTGGATAACATGGTAGCTCTACTTTTAATTCTTTGAAGAACCTCCATACTGTTTTCATAAGTGGCTACAACAATTTACATTCGCACAAAAAATGCACAAGTGTTTCCTTTTCTCTACATACTTACCAAGACTTGCTACTTGTCTTTTTGATGATAGTCATTCTAACAGGTGTGAGGTGATCCCATTATGGCTTTGATTCACAATTCCCTGATGGTTAGTGCTGCTGAGCACTTTTTTATGTACCTGTGGGCTATTTGTATGTTTTTTATAGAAAAATGTCTATTCAGTTTTTCTGACCATTTTGTAATTGTATTATTTATTTTTTTTTTTGCTATTGAGTTGTAGGATTTCCTTGTATATTTTGGATATTAACCCCTTATCAGATATATGATTTGCAAATGTTTTCACCCTTTATAAAGGTTGCCATTTCATTCTATTGATTATTTCTTTTGCTACACAGAAGGTTTTGGTTTGATGTAGTCCCACTTTTGCTTTTGTTGCTTGCGCTTTTGGTGTCATATCCAAACAAAACAAAACAAAAGTCATTGCCAATACCAATGCCAAGGAGCTTTTCACCTATGCATTTTTATAAAACTCATGGATTCAGGTCTATGTTTAAAACTTTAATCCATTTCAAGTTAATTTCTATGAGTGGTGTAAAATAGAAATGTTGATTAACAGGGGTTACCAGGGTGGGGGAAATGTGGAGATGTTAGTCAAAGGGTACAAATTTCCAGTTATAAGATGAATAATTCTAGGGATCTAGTAAAGTACAGCATTAATGATTATGGTTAATAATACTGTAGTATGTACTTGAAAGTTGCTAAGAGAGAAGATCTTCAATGTTCTCACCCAGAAAATGAAATAGTAGTTAAGTGATGAAGGTGTTAACTAAACTATGGTGGTAATGGTTTTGCAATATATAAGTATATAAAATCAACATATATTGTACATCTTAAACTTACACAGTTATATGTCAATTTTATCTCAATAAAGCTGGAATTTTTTTAATTTTCAAGAAAAGAAAAAAGAGGAAAAAGAATAAATACATTAACTAAATTTTAAAGAAGAGGGAGTAGTTGAGGGTATTGTGTTATAGTGATGTCCATTAAAATTCATAATGGTTTTGATAAAAACCCAGAACCAGGCCCAGAACCACCCTGAGGACTGAAGCAGCTTACAACATAAAGTAAAATATAGAGGAAGCACTTCCATTTTTATTTCCTCTTCCTTTTATCTTCCTGTATTAGTCTTCTAAGGCTGCCATTATGAAATACCACAGACTGGGTGGTTTAAACAATGGAAGTCTATTTCTCATAGTTCTGAGAGGCTAGAAGTTCAAGAACATGGTGTTGTCAGATCTGGTTTTTCCTGAGGTCTCTCTCCTGGACTTGTAGAAGGCTACCTTCTTGCTGTGTCCTCACATGGCCTCTTCTCTGTGTATGAACATCCCTGATGTCTCTTTATCTTACGAAGACGCCAGTCCTATTGGATTAGGGCCCCATCCTTATGACCTCATGTAACCTTAATTACTTAAGGGCCCAATCTCCACATACAGTCACACTGGAGGTTAGGAATGCAAACTACAAATTTGCCAGTGGGTTGGGGAGGACGATCAAGTTCATAATACTTCCTTTTTATTCCCTTCCTCTCCTGAACAATTCCCTTCCTCTCCTGAACAATTCAATCCAAAAGGCTTGTGTTGGGGTCAAGCCAGATAGGGGTCAGACTAAGGTTTGGATGAGGACAGATTACAGTGGCAATATGCAGTGTGTCAGAGCCCATGTGGGGTGAGGAGAGTGACAGAAAGGCAACCACAAGTGTGGGGTGTGAGGAGCAGAGAGGTGCAGGTGTCAAAGACCACACAAGGGGAGAAAAGACATCCCCACTGGTGGAGCTGCGGAAGATGGCCCATCATGGGTTTCTGGTACCCATGCAAAGTGAGGCAGTGCTCCACCCAGCAAAGAAGCTTGGTGTAAGTGTCAGACGACAGGCAGAATGAGGACAGCATCCATGTGGGAGGGGTGGCAGCAGCCAGCACAGAATATTGGAGCCCAAGTGGTGTGAGAAGGAGAAACATGCAAGTGGAGGAGGTGCTTGAACGGGGTCTCAGAGCTCTACAGGTAGAGGAGGGTATGGTAGTGGCAGCATAGCACACATTGTCTGAGTATGAGTGGCATTAAGGAGAATTTCCACATGGGGAGAAGGCAGTATCAAGAATGAGATAGGTTACATAGAGGAGAATTCATCAAATAAGTAAAAATGTTAAGAATAATGAGATCCTATTTCTCATTATCAGAGAAAGGAGTTACAAATACGGAAAAGGAAAAAACTAGAATGAACCTTGTGGTGTTGGATTGTAATTGGAAGTTTCAGTGTGAACTCATGGTTTTCAATATATAGGAGAAATACAAATAAATATAAATGAATGTGTGTGTGCATGTACACAAATTACCTCCTCATGAAATGTTCATTAATTACAAAGGGAACAAGAGTAATTTATGGTAGAAAAGCCTGGAAATTAGCACCTTAATCAAGTGACCAAAGTGATCATCAATAATGGGACAAATTAAAGCCATGAGCCACTGATATGATGCAATGAGAAGAACACAGAATCATGACAAACAAAACTGAGAGACATTTTATAAAACAATTGGCCTATACTTTTTGAAGTTGCCAAAGCAATGAACGTCAAGGGAAGACTGAGGAACAGCTCCAGATTAAAGGTTACTAAAGAGATATAAAACTAAATGCAATGCATGGTTCTGAACTAGATTCTTTTTCTGCCATGCACTTTTATAGGTGAAATTTGAATGGATCCTGAGGATTAGATGTTAGTGATACTTCAACACTAATTCCTAATTCTAATGGTTGCACTGTGGTCCTGAAGGATAAAGTCTTTGTTGGAGAAGAAAACACACTAAAATATTCAGAATTGATGGGGAAACAAGTTGGCAATTTAATTTCAAATGGTTCAGGAAAAAAAATGTTTTTATACTGTGTTTACAAAATTTTTGTAAGTTTTGAGGCTGTTTTAAAAATTAAAGGAAAAGAGAGAGGAGACATATAATCTACATTTAAAGAAACCAGACAAGTGATTGTAGGAAAGGGTAGGGCAGGGATTTCCTGAGAAAGGGCATGAGGAAACTTTCAGGGTTGGTGAAAATTTCTATAACTTGAATGGAGTGGTGGTTACTTCAGTGTCTATATTAATCAAAACTTATCAGAATGTATATTTAAGAACTGTGAACCTTGCTGCATTATACTTTAATGAAGTAATAAACATAGAAAAAACAGGGTCAGTGAGTTCAGACAATTCATTCAAACTGCTTGGTTTGGAAAAAGAGAAGAGAAATAAGGCCTAGCTAGAGGGGGATCTAGAGGTTAAAAAAATAGCTTTCCTTTTGTTTACTTTTCTTTTGTTTTATCTCTAGATGTGCATTTGTAACATGTGACTATATCATATGAATTATCTGAGCATGTGAAAGGGAAAAGACAGCCCAGGGAGAGAGAGAGAGGCTGGAACTAGAGCAGAGAAAGATCTAAGAAAGTAAGGGTGAAGCCGCCAGAGCACAGTCCTGGAGGAGATGGGAAAATATGATCTGGTCAGACGTATACTCCATTCCCAGGACTAAATGAAAGTGACTTTAGGATGTGGAGAGCTAGACAGCTGAGGATCCTCTACCTGAATGTCTCTGATTTTTTGTGAAGTAAGATTTGGGGCTATCTTTTGAATATGAAGGGCTTAAAATGGCTAACTAGGGTTTAAAACGTAGTACAAGCTTGAAATTGGAATACCAGGACCAAGATAAGGATCTGACTAGGCATACTAACTGTGTAATGACAACGCAGTGGCTTTACCCACTAATCTAGACTTCAGCTAGGAGAAAAGATAATTTCCTTAAATCTGTCCTTAGTCTAATTATGCAGTCTCAATCATCTTAATTCCTTAACTCTTACAGAATAGCAATTTGCTCGAATATACAGAATCTGAAGGAAATAAAGCAAGAGGCCTGAAAGAAATGCATCATATCCTGGACCCACTCAGCAAACTGCTCAATTTTATGTGATTAATCTTTAAGTGGACATGATGATGATATGCATTTTGTTCCTTTAGCCCAGCAATGTGAGGAAGTGTAGGAGGTATGGAAAATTACTTCTGAAAAAGCTAAGGGAGAAAACTTTGGTAACTGTGTATAGACTACTTCTGTGCTTTTCTAGCTGGTGACAAATTCTGCTTTCAAAGCATAGCTTTTTTTTTTTTTTGGTAACAAATTTTTCAGGAAGCTGTACATTAGGTAAATTTTTTATTCACAGCTTCACTGGTTTCATTAGGATTCAAAGTTCAGAACTCTTCTTAAAGAGAAAGTCAGAATGTCAACAGTGGAAATGAGATTGTTCCAAGACTCTATCAAAAATGTAGCTGGGCAGCCTCAGCTTTTAGCCCTTCTCTGTATGTCTCTCACCTCCGAAGAGGCTGTAATCCACTGGGTCTTCCACACAAGTAAGTGCCATCCTGTAAAAGTCTATAGTATCAATTAGATGGCTTAAGTATTCCATTTGACCAAAATTCAGAATATCATATGCAAATAGCATAGATTTATGACAATTTTAAACAAAATGGTTTTTCTTTCTGAAACTAAGCTACATTGTTTCCTTCATTCAAGCAATGTGTTTTCCTAAAAGAAAACAAAAACAAAAAACTGGTGAGTACATTTAATTTCATTATTGTTATGAGAATTATGTAATGGGAGTAAGGAAGGGGTGGTTTGTTTCTGATGTGTATTCAAGCACACTACTCAATCATTTCACAGGAAAAGAGGTGTATTAAAGCTACATTAAGAGCTAATTTAAGTAATGAAATTGAATCCTTTCCTTCAGGTGCAAATTACTCCATAAAGGCAATTTATGAAATTGTTTTATTTGTGGGTTTTTTCATTTTTGTTGCATGATTTGTTTGAACTGGAGGACATCAGGCAATCACTTCTATGGAGCCAGCTTGGAAACCAAACATTCTTGTTCCAATTTTTGAAAACACACGGAATTGAGAAAAACATACTTTTTCACTATCATTGGATCCAGATTCTCATAGTGATAGTCATCCTACAACCCTCAGACCATATGTGACTCACAGAATATTGCATGCTGCTTTCTACTAAGTCACATTATGGAGCCAGACAACTTCCTCTGGATTGTGATATAACAGTTGACCTGGAAGATGAGAGATTTAAAACAGTCATCTCAAAAGACACAGATGGACTCATACCAAGGCGAGTGGGAGGAATTCATGAAGCCAGCTGATAAGAAATGAATGACAGACTTTCCTTGACTGATCTCTCCTTCAACCTAAAATAATACTCCTCACATGATAACCCTTATTTAGCTGTTTTGATAAGCTTGCTTTTAAATGATATCATGAAAAACTATACTTGTGCATTATAATAAGTAGGCTGAATTCTTCAATGATTTCTCAGGGCCTCTGACTGTCATGGGGGGAGGGGGCGGTGGGGAAATGATCTTCAGAAATTAAAAGAGAGGTAATATGGTTTAGTAAACACAGTGCAGTGGGTCCACGTAACTGCGTGCTGCTAGCGCTGCTCAAGGCTCCAGATCACATTGCTGGGTGCGGTGTCTCTGCACACAGCCCCATTGAGCCAAGGTGTCATGCGCAGAATGTCATGGCCTGCACTCAGGCCACCAGGATCAAGTATCAGGTGCAGCCATTTCAGGCTACAAACTCTTGTCTGAAATGCCGGGAAGAGTGCCATTGCACACAGTACCCTATAAGCAAGTGAAAAGAGACTAAGCACAAAGGGAAAAAGTGCCAGGCACGTGTGCTGTCTCTTGATTAATTTTAAAAGAGAAAAGTGAATACACGTAACTTGAGTTGAGTGTCCTGTGAGGAGCTTCAGCACATGTCCAAGCTGAGGTGTCGGCTCAGCCATTTCACGAGGAACTCTGGTCTGAAGGGCCAGGAGCAAGGCCTCTGCACAGAGATCACTATGAGCAAGTGAAACAGACTAAGCACGAAAGGAAAAAAGGTGGATGGGGTAGGCCTGAAGTGAGATGGCCCGATTTACGTCCTTTCCAGACGAAATGTGGATCCTCTAGCAACAAGAGTATGGAAGATTTCCCTAAATCTGCCCTTAAGCTTTTCCTCGATTGATCTGTGAGTATGGAACACTTCAAAACTGAATAGTGTGAAGAGAGAGGACTTTCAAGATGGCAGAGGAGTAAGACGACGAGATCACCTTCCTCGCAACAAATACATCAAAAATACATCTACAGGGCTTCCCTGGTGGCGCAGTGGTTAAGAGTCCACCTGCCGATGCAGGGGACACGGGTTCGTGCCCCAGTCTGGGAAGATCCCACATGCCGCGGACTGGCTGGGCCCGTGAGCCATGGCCATTAAGCCTGCGCGACCGGAGCCTGTGCTCCACAACGGGAGAGGCCACAACAGTGAGAGGCCAACATACCGCAAAAAAAAAAAAATCTACATGTGCAACAACTCCTACAGAACACCTACTGAACGCTGGCAGAAAAAGCTTCCCAAAAGCCATGTGGTTGATAAGGTCTTGGTGCTTCGGCCTGGTGTCAGGCCTAAGCCTCCAAGGCGGGAGAGCCGAGTTCAGGACTCTGGACCACCAGACACCTCCCGGCCCCACGTAATATTAATTGGCGAGAGCGCTCCCAGGGATCTCCATCTCAACACCAAGACCCAATTCCACTCAAAGAACAGCAAGCTCCAGTGCTGGACACCCCGTGCCAAAAAATTAGCAAGACAGGAACACAACCCCACCCATTAGCAGAGAGGCTGCCTAAAATCATAATAAGTTCACAGACACCCCAGAACACACCTCCGGACACGGTCCTGCACACCAGAAAGAAAAGATCCCACTTCATCCAACAGAACACAGGCACCAGTTCCTCCCATCATGAGGCCTACACAACCCACCGAACCAACCTTACCCACTGGGGACAGACACCAAAAACAACAGGAACTACAAACCTGCAGCTTGCGAAAAGGAGACCACAAACACAGCAAGGTAAGCAAAATGAAAAGACAGAGAAATATGCAGCAGATGAAGGAGCAAGGTAAAAACTCAGCAGACCAAATAAATGAAGAGGAAATAGGGAATCTACTGGAAAAAGAATTCAGAGTAATGAGACTAAAGATGATCCAAAATCTTGTAAATAGAAAGGAGAAAATACAAAAACCATTTAATTAGGACCTCGAAGAACTAAAGAGCAAACAAACAATGAAGAACAACACAATAAATGAAATTAAATATTCTCTGGAAGGAATCAATAGAAGAATAACTGAGGCAGAAGAACAGATAAGTGACCTGGAAGATAGAATAGTGAAAATAACTACCACAGAGCAGACCAAAGAAAAAAGAATGAAGAAAACTGAGGACAGTTTCAGAGGCCTCTGGGACAACATTAAACGTACCAACATTTGAATTACAGGAGTCTCAGAAGAAGAAGAGGAAAAGAAAGGGACTGAGAGAATACTTGAAGAGATTATAGTTGAAAACTTCCCTAACATAGGAGAGGAAATAGTCAATCAAGTCCAGGAAGTGCAGAGAGTCCCATACAGGATAAATCCAAGAAGAAACACACCAAGACCCATATTAATCAAACTATCAAAAATAAAACACAAAGAAAAGATATTGAAAGCAGCAAGGGAAAAACAACAAATAAAACACAAGGGAATCCCCATGAGGTTAACAGCTGACCTTTCAACAGAAACTCTACAAGCCAGAAGGGAGTGGCAGGATATATTTAAAGTGATGAAAGGGAAGAACCAACAACCAAGATTACTCTAACCAGCAAGGACCTCATTCAGATCCCATGGAGAAATTAAAACCTTTACAGACAAGCAAAAGCTAAGAGAATTCAGCACCACCAAACCAGCTTTACAACAAATGCTAAAGGAACTTCTCTAGGCAGTAAATACAAGATAAGGAAAAGACATACAACAACAAACCCAAAACAATTAAGAAAATGGTAATAGGAGCACACATATCGATAACTACCTTAAACGTAAATAATTTAAATGCTCCAACCAAAAGATATAGACTGGCTGAATTGGTACAAAAACAAGACCCATATATATGCTGTCTACAAGAGACCAACTTCAGACCTAGGAACACATACAGACTAAAAGTGAGGGGATAGAAAAAGGTATTCCATGCAAATGGAAATCAAAAGAAAGCTGGAGTACCAATTCTCCTATCAGAAAAAATGTACTTTAAAATAAAGACTATTAAAAGAGACAAAGAAGGACACTACATAATGATCAAGGGATCAATCCAAGAAGAAGATATACCAATTGTAAATATTTATGCATCCAACACTGGAGCACCTCAATACATAAGGCAAATACTAACAGCTATAAAAGAGGAAATCGACAGTAACACAATCATAGTAGGGGACTTTAACACCACACTTTCACCAATGGACAGATCATCCAAAATGAAAATAAATAAGGAAACATAAGCTTTAAATGACACATTAAACAAGATGGATTTAATTGACATTTATACGACATTCCATCCAAAAACAACAGAATACACTTTTTTCTCAAGTGCTCATGGAACATTCTCCACGATAGGTCATATCTTGGGTCACAAATCAAGTCTTGGTAAATTTAAGAAAACTGAAATCACATCAAGTATCTTTTCTGACCACAACACTATGAGATTACATATCAGTTACTGGAAAAAAAACTGTAAAAAAGTACAAACACATGAAGGTTAAACAATACGCGACTAAATAACCAAGGGATCACTGAAAACATCAAAGGGGAAATCAAAAAAAATCTAGAAACAAAAGACAATGAAAACACGATGACCCAAAACCTA
This sequence comes from Neophocaena asiaeorientalis asiaeorientalis, assembly GCF_003031525.2. Lineage (NCBI taxonomy): Eukaryota > Metazoa > Chordata > Mammalia > Artiodactyla > Phocoenidae > Neophocaena > Neophocaena asiaeorientalis. The sequence continues at coordinate 14,823,015 of NW_020174698.1, forward strand.
TGGAATGCAACAAAAGCAGTTCTAAGAGGGAAGTGTATAGCAATACAATCGTACCTCAAGAAACAAGAAAAATCTCAAATAAACAACCTAACCTTACACCGAAAGCAATTAGAGAAAGAAGAACAAAGAAAAACCCAAAGTGAGCAGAAGGAAAGAAATCATAAAGATCAGAAATAAACAAAAAAGAAATAAAGGGAATGATAGCAAAGAACAATAAAACTAAAAGCTGGATCTTTGAGAAGATAAACGTAACTGATAAACCATTAGCCAGACTCAACAAGACAAAAAGGGAGAAGACTCAAATCAATAGAATTAGAAACGAAAAAGAAGAAGTAACAACTGACACTGCAGAAGTACAAAGGATCATGAGAGATTACTACAAGCACCTATATGGCAATAAAATGGACAATCTGGAAGAAGCAGACAAATTCTTAGAAAAGCACAACCTTCCAAGACTGAACCAGGAAGAAATAGAAAATATAAACAGACCAATCACAAGCACTGAAATTGAAAATGTGATGAAAAATCTTCCAACAAACAAAAGCCCAGGACCAGAGGGCTTCACAGGTGAATTCTATCAAACATTTAGAGACGAGCTAACACTATCCGTCTCAAACTCTTCCAAAATATAGCAGAGGGAGGAACACTCCCAAACTCATTCTAGGAGGCCACCATCACCCTGATGCGAAAACCAGACAAAGATGTCACCAAAAAATAAAACTACAGGCCAATATCACTCATGAACATAGATGCAAAAATCCTCAACAAAATACTAGCAAACAGAATTCAACAGCACATTAAAAGGATCATACACCGTGATGAAGTGGGGTTTATCCCAGGAATGCAAGATTTCTTCCATATATGCAAATCAATCAATGTCATAAACCATATTAAAAATTGAAGGAGAAAAACCCTATGATCATCTCAATAGATGCAGAAAAAGCTTTTGACAAAATTCAACACCCATTTATGAAAAAAATCCCTCCAGAAAGTAGGCATAGAGGGAACTTACCTCAACATAATAAAGGCCATAAATGACAAACCCACAGACAACATCGTTCTCAATGGTGAAAACTGGAAACTATTTCCACTAAGATCAGGAACAAGACAAGGTTGTCCACTCTCACTGCTATTATTCAACATAGTTTGGGAAATGTTAGCCACAGCAATCAGAGAAAAAACAGAAATAAAAGGAATCCAAATCAGAGAAGAAGAAGAAAAACTGTCCCTGTTTGCAGATGACATGATACTATACATACAGAATCCTAAAGATGCTACCAGAAAACTACTAGAGCTAATCAATGAATTTGGTAAAGTAGCAGGATACAAAATTAATGCGCAGAAATCTCCTGCATTCCTATATGCTAATGATGAAAATTCTGAAAGAGAAATTAAGGAAACACTCCCATTTACCACTGCAACAAAAAGAATAAAGTATCTAAGAATAAACCTACCTATGGAGACAAAAGACCTGTATGCAGAAAACTGTAAGACACTTACAGTTATGAAATTAATTACATGAAAGAAATTAAAGATGATAAAAACAGATGGAGAGATATACCATGTTCTTGGGTTGGAAGAATCAACATTGTGAAAATGACTCTACCACCCAAAGCAATCTACAGATTCAGTGCAATCCCTATCAAACTACCAATGGCATTTTTCACAGAACTAGAACAAAAAAATTCACAGTGTGTATGGAAACACAAAATATCCCGAATAGCCAAAGCAATCCTGAGAAAGAGAAACGGAGCTGGAGCAATCAGGCACCCAGACTTCAGACTATACTACAGAGCTACAGTAATCAAGACAGTATGGTACTGGCACAAAAACAGAAATATAGATCAATGGAACAGGATAGAAAGCTCAGAGATAAACCCACACACATATGGTCACGTTACCTTTGATAAAGGAGGCAAGAGTATACAATGGAGAAAAGACAGCCTCTTCAATAAGTGGTGCTAGGAAAACTGAACAGCTACATATAAAAGACTGAAATTAGAACACTCCCTAATACAGTACACAAAAATAAACTCAAAATGGACTAAAGACCTAAATGTAAGGCCAGACACTATAAAACTCTTAGAGGAAAACATAGGCAGAACACTCTATGGCATAAATCACAGCAAGATCCTTTTTGACCCACCTCCTAGAGAAAGGGAAATAAAAACAAAAATAAACAAATGGGACCTAATGAAACTTAAAAGCTTTTGCACAGCAAAGGAAACCATAAACAAGACCAAAAGACAACCCTCAGAATGGGAGAAAATATTTGCAAACGAATCAATGGACAAAGGATTAATCTCCAAAATATATAAACAGCTCATGGAGCTCAATATTAAAGAAACAAAGAACGCAATCCAAAAATGGGCAGAAGACCTAACTACACATTTCTCCAAAGAAGACATACAGATGGCCAAGAAGCACATGAAAAGCTGCTCAACATCACTAATCATTAGAGAAATGCAAATCAAAACTACAATGAGGTATCACCTCACACAGGTCAGAATGGCCGTCATTAAAAAAATCTACAAACAATAAATGCTGGAGGGGGTGTGGAGAAATGGGAATCCTCTTGCACTGTTGATGGGAATGTAAATTGATACAGCCACTATGGAGAACAGTATGGAGGTTCGTTAAAACACTAATAATAGAACTACCATATGACCCAGCAATCCCACTACTGAGCATATATCCTAAGAAAACCATAACTCAAAAAGAGTCATGTACCACAATGTTCACTGCAGCACTATTTACAATAGCCAGGACATGGAAGCAACCTAAGTGTCCATCAACAGGGAAATGGATAAAGAAGATGTGGCACATATATACAATGGAATATTACTCAGCCATGAAAAGAAACGAATTTGAGCTATTTGTAGTGAGGTGGATGGACCTAGAATCTGTCATACAGGGTGAAGTAAGTTAGAAAAACAAATACCATATGCTAACACATATATATGGAATCTACAAAAAAAAAAAAAAAGGTTCTGAAGCACCTAGGTGTAGGACAGGAATAAAAACGTAGATGTAGAGAGTGGACTTAAGGACACAGGGAGGGGGAAGGGTAAGCTGGGATGTAGTGAGAGTGTGGTATTGACATATCTGCACTACCAGATGTAAAATAGATAGCTAATGGGAAGCAGCCACATAGCACAGGGAGATCAGCTCGGTGCTTTGTGACCACCTAGAGGGGTGGGATGAGGAGGGTGGGAGGGAGATGCAAGAGGGAGGGGATATGGGGACATGTGTATGCATATAGCTGATTCACTTTGTT
>NW_020174698.1:14853334-15145197 GCF_003031525.2 Neophocaena asiaeorientalis asiaeorientalis
CTACCTATGGAGACAAAAGACCTGTATGCAGAAAACTGTAAGACACTTACAGTTATGAAATTAATTACATGAAAGAAATTAAAGATGATAAAAACAGATGGAGAGATATACCATGTTCTTGGGTTGGAAGAATCAACATTGTGAAAATGACTCTACCACCCAAAGCAATCTACAGATTCAGTGCAATCCCTATCAAACTACCAATGGCATTTTTCACAGAACTAGAACAAAAAAATTCACAGTGTGTATGGAAACACAAAATATCCCGAATAGCCAAAGCAATCCTGAGAAAGAGAAACGGAGCTGGAGCAATCAGGCACCCAGACTTCAGACTATACTACAAAGGTACAGTAATCAAGACAGTATGGTACTGGCACAAAAACAGAAATATAGATCAATGGAACAGGATAGAAAGCTCAGAGATAAACCCACACACATATGGTCACGTTACCTTTGATAAAGGAGGCAAGAGTATACAATGGAGAAAAGACAGCCTCTTCAATAAGTGGTGCTAGGAAAACTGAACAGCTACATATAAAAGACTGAAATTAGAACACTCCCTAATACAGTACACAAAAATAAACTCAAAATGGATTAAAGACCTAAATGTAAGGCCAGACACTATAAAACTCTTAGAGGAAAACATAGGCAGAACACTCTATGGCATAAATCACAGCAAGATCCTTTTTGACCCACCTCCTAGAGAAAGGGAAATAAAAACAAAAATAAACAAATGGGACCTAATGAAACTTAAAAGCTTTTGCACAGCAAAGGAAACCATAAACAAGACCAAAAGACAACCCTCAGAATGGGAGAAAATATTTGCAAACGAATCAATGGACAAAGGATTAATCTCCAAAATATATAAACAGCTCATGGAGCTCAATATTAAAGAAACAAAGAACGCAATCCAAAAATGGGCAGAAGACCTAACTACACATTTCTCCAAAGAAGACATACAGATGGCCAAGAAGCACATGAAAAGCTGCTCAACATCACTAATCATTAGAGAAATGCAAATCAAAACTACAATGAGGTATCACCTCACACAGGTCAGAATGGCCGTCATTAAAAAAATCTACAAACAATAAATGCTGGAGGGGGTGTGGAGAAATGGGAATCCTCTTGCACTGTTGATGGGAATGTAAATTGATACAGCCACTATGGAGAACAGTATGGAGGTTCGTTAAAACACTAATAATAGAACTACCATATGACCCAGCAATCCCACTACTGAGCATATATCCTAAGAAAACCATAACTCAAAAAGAGTCATGTACCACAATGTTCACTGCAGCACTATTTACAATAGCCAGGACATGGAAGCAACCTAAGTGTCCATCAACAGGGAAATGGATAAAGAAGATGTGGCACATATATACAATGGAATATTACTCAGCCATGAAAACAAACGAATTTGAGCTATTTGTAGTGAGGTGGATGGACCTAGAATCTGTCATACAGGGTGAAGTAAGTTAGAAAAACAAATACCATATGCTAACACATATATATGGAATCTACAAAAAAAAAAAAAAAGGTTCTGAAGCACCTAGGTGTAGGACAGGAATAAAAACGTAGATGTAGAGAGTGGACTTAAGGACACAGGGAGGGGGAAGGGTAAGCTGGGATGTAGTGAGAGTGTGGTATTGACATATCTGCACTACCAGATGTAAAATAGATAGCTAATGGGAAGCAGCCACATAGCACAGGGAGATCAGCTCGGTGCTTTGTGACCACCTAGAGGGGTGGGATGAGGAGGGTGGGAGGGAAGTGCAAGAGGGAAGGGATATGGGGATGCACATGTATATGTTTAGCTGATTCACTTTGTTATACAGCAGCAACTAACACAACAATGTAAAGCAATTATACTCCAATAAAGATGTTTTAAAAAGTATAATAAAATAAAATAAAAAACTGAAAAATAAACAGTGCAATATTCAGAGATAGACATGAGTTCCATTCTCGATTTTGTCACTTACAAACTCTATAATCTCAGTTTACTTATGCTCTAAGGCCAATATAAATTGTGCAGAGATCCTGCTGAGAATCAGTGATGTGATGCAGGCAAAATAACTGGCATGTCAGTGTTGCCCAATAATTGATAGTTATTATTCATTTATAAGATTCCTGATTCATTCTGTTATCACTCAGCACCTATTATTGTGTCTTACCTACTCAATAAATGGAAGATTAAATCAGTGATTTTTAGTGAGTTCTTGTTAATCAACAATAATAAGTGCTTTATATTGAAAGCATTTAATAGCTGAATCCATAAAGTAAAAATAAAAGTCTTAACCTGGTTCATTCACAAAAAAACTGACAGAACTGAAACATTCCAAATAAAACATTACTAGTTGTTCTGACACTTTCAAAGCAATTTCAATCCTATGTAAATGGGTAGAAAGTCATGCAAGATAAGCCTCTTTTAATTTTTCACTGCCTTCTCTTTTGCATCGGAAGAGGAATCATGGAGTCACAGCATTTTAGAGCTGGAGATGGACCACAGGGCTTTCTAATCAACCCCTTCATTTTACAGATGACTAAACTAAGACCCAGGGAGGCAAAGTGACTTGTGCATGATCATAACAGCAGAACCAAGATTAGAAATCAGGTCACAGAAATCTGCAGTTTTCTTTATCTTACATTATACTGCATAAATCAAACCTAAGATGTAGTGGTATGCTTTGATGCTCTAAAACAGAACTCTGTGGCGAGTTCCTATGGAGCAAAAGACCTCTAGGATTAATACAACTCAAGATGAGAGAAAAGTAACACCTCATTCAATCAAGATTTTTATGGAAAATAATAAATTTAACATCACCTTTCTTTAGCCCCTTGGCACAGCATCTATACTCGGGTCTTACAAAATTACTGGTATGATCAAAAAGCATGTTAGTCTTTTCAAGGCAACGGTAAATGGTTCTCTTGAAAGAGACAGGAAAACTATTCTTCAAAACGAGTTTTGCTCTTTGAGGATTTGCTGGTTGTGTGGAAACATTCAACCACGTCCTTCTCCCTCAAGGGCAGAGTGGTTTAGCCTCAGCACACTTACTGGATAATCTTTTACTTAACTGATTTGTGCCTAAGTTTGCACCTCCATTCATATTATGATACTGGTAGTAGTTATATAGTTTGTATCGGGATTAGTTGAGATAAAGGATTTAGATGATAGAATATGTAAAGGATTTAGAATGATAGAATAAAATGAAAATGTAACAATTACTACATACTACTATTATTATTTTCATCATTACCACTACTATATATTGTCAAAAACAGATAATACTCATATATAGCAATATTAGATTCTATCCTCTCCCCTCCTTATACTTCATGAAGGTGGCTTTCCTATCTCAAATCCCTCTATCATCTTAAATGGTGACAGAAAATGTTTTCATCTTAGTCAGCCTCTATGGTTCTTGCTATTGTACTTCAAAGCTTCAAAAGGAAATGACAGTTAATAAACATTCACACTTGCTTCAATGGACTCATAATGTTCTTTGAAAGTCCTCTTACTCTTCTTAGTAGCTTTCCAAATCTGCTAAGCTCCCCTTCACTTGGAAATCAAGATGAACAAAAGAAAAAGATTTTTTTTAGAGATGTGAATAAAATCAAAAATAAATTTAATATAGGATGTTTCTAGGTATGTGCAGAAATATGATTTCACTTGCTTTAAATGACTGCATATAACTTCTTAGTTTGTTATAAGAAAAACAACAGAAAGAGTTAGGAAAAAGCTTTTTCTGTATTTTCCATCAACTTAGTTCAGGGCCTAGCCTAGAGCTGAACTAAATATAAATATAAACTAAGTATAAATAGACCTCAGTAAATATTGTTGAATTAACAGATAAAATAAACCAGTGTTGTGGAAATTTTAAGTTGTCAAATATTTGCAGCTGTAACATTTCTTCAGTATAGGTTTGTCTGTTTGTTTTTCTTCTCTTTTCTTTATGTGTCTTCATTGGCAAAATCTGGATGGATAAGTCTCGTCTCCTTGCCAAGACTTACAATGTGTATACAACTCTCTGTCACCTCTAAGGGAACAGTTATTAGCTATTCATTATCCACATGCCTGTAGCTGATTACCCTGGAGGCCATGCTAAAGAAAGTTCACTTCAAATTATACTAACAACAGATTCCAGAACACTGGAGAAATAATGCATTTCTCAAACACAGTACACTTTTTCTCCTGATAAAGCATATTTTCAAAAGTTAGACCAAAGTCAACAGGCCAAGATCATGACTAAAATTACATCAAAAAACATGTGGTAACAGAATATACATCATCCACCATTTTTAATTTTATGTACTCATTTGATAGACAACTCTGTACTTCTTTGCTAAAAACGGGAATTAGTTGATTACGTCAGATAAGTGTTGTCTAAATTAAACTGCCAGACAAAAACATAAAAAAAAAAAAGAATAGTGCATACTGGAAAATTTTTACAGCAAATATAATTAATATAAATATGAATTAAATTTGATTTAGGATGGATATAAATTAGGTTTGATTCCAGATAGATTAAAAAAATTAATTTATAAATACATTTTAGGTGGTAAAATTGGAAGAAAACTACTTTAATAAATAGGCCTAAACAGTAGGTTAAATGAAACTTACTTTAAAAAATGTCTATGAAGTAATACTGAATGCTTTTTCCCCCCTGGGATATAGGAAAATAAATTTTAGACTTCCCATGAAAGAAAAATTATAGAATTTTCACCAACTCTAACTGACAAAATGTCTCTTGAATCATTTAAATACTTAAAATCTACTGCCATAAAAATGCTTTCTCTGATAAACCAAGATCAGTGTCTTCACTTTCCATTTATCTTAAGATAGCTGCCTGAAGAGAATTACCACAAAGACAATCTCTCTGTGTGTTCTTTCCTCCTTGATTTCAAAACGCTTGAGGCCAGGAAAGAGAAGAATCAGGGTTGATGAGCTGAAAAACACATCCTACACAAAACCAACCCATCTTTATGATTCTTCTCTTGTTTGGTAGCATCACCTACAGAATAATGTTGCAACTCCTTATCACGACACTTAAGGCTTTCATTAAGCTAAGATCTCACTGCATTCCTCTGCATATTTCACAGCCTGGCCACATGAAGTTGTCTGCCATTTCTCAAACCACAGGCCTCTTGCTTCCAAATCTTTGAGCACAATGTTTATTCAACCTTTTTCTACCCTCCAAAAGTTTACTCATCCTTCAAGTCAAGATAAAACGTTATATTATTTGTAAACCTTCCTGGATATCCCCAGTCTGAATCTATATTATCTCACAGCATAATATAATCTTCTTCGCTAGGTAGTGTAGGGTGGTTAAAAGGGAAGACTGTTAGAGATTGACTCATCTTGATTAGAATTCCACCTCTGACATTTGTTTAAAATGTGGGGGGCTTTGGTAAGTCATTTGACAAGAGAGAATATCCACTTTCCTGGGCTGTTGTAAGGATTAGGGATGGTATGATATATAGTTGCACATACACTGTAGAGTCAAAATATTAGATCTCATATTATTGCACCCTCCAGCCCTGAGGGTCCTTCTTCATTTTGAATGGTACACAGACACCTGATTATACCATATGCTCAAAATAGATGTCCACAGAATTCAACTAATAAAGGAATACAGGTGTGAGAAACTGCTGTTGCTCTCATTCCTTGAAAAATATAGGTTTATTTTAGGCTAATAAAGAATTGCCAGATAGCCTTCTAAGGGAAGGCTAAAATGCCAAGATGGGGCCCAAACCAGCCAAATGAAGAAGGAGCCAGCTGTGATACATCAGTCACTCTGAGTATCAGGCTCCCACTATCTTCATGGACTCACTGAGGTTTAATAACAACAATTTAACTAGCTATAGTACTAACCCAGAAACTTCTGTAAAACTTATTGATCATGTCTCTATAATCCCCAGGGAATCACAGATCAAATGAAAGAGAATGTTTCAGTATCAGAGCATGAAGAGTCTCAAGGTCAAAGATTTTTTCCAATTAAATAACAGAAGGAAGTAGTCATCTTACTATTCCTATCACACATGTCCTGAAATAGAAAACAACAGTTTTTTTAAGCAATCAAAAATAAAAGGAAGCATAATCAGAGCTGGATATGTAACTTCTAAATAAAAACTGATCCTTGAACCAAAGCTATGTCTTGATTCTCAGAACAATAACAACATGATCTGTATTTATCATGGAACGAGGAGAGATATATTTAGTTTTAATAAGGGAGAACAAAATACATGTTGCCTTTTTAAAGACGTCAATGTAAGGCACATATTAAGTAAATGCATAAAAAATCTAAGCAATGAATTGTAAAAATGTATGTTTTAGGGTCTTTAATAATTAAATTAAAATAGGAGGAAATTTCTCTTTTGATATCTCCTAAGTGAGACATAAGGTCCTTTTGAAAGGGTGCTGGTGACACACAAGCCTTTACACTGACTCTGGGCACTGCTCTCTGCTCCCAAACACTCAGCCCAGAGAAACTGCAGGCTTCTGTTCACCTGTGAAATTGAGTGTGCACCCAATTCAACCTCTGTAGACAGAATGAAACACTGTGAACGATAAGAGAGTGATGTGAATTTGTAAGAAATACACGTATGCTGTTGGAATCTAATAGAAATATTTTATCCACTGGCCTGAATCCAATCTGCACAGTAATTTAATAGACTATCAACCACAAATGCAATCTATAAGGTCAGTAAATGGGTACCAAATGCAGTAGGTGATTTTCTTGGAATGGGACTGGTAGAATCAAACTAATCTATGTGAAAAAGGAAGCTGCCTGGCAACATCATAGAGTCAAAATCTTCAATAAGAAAGTGTAACCAATCATATGATATATTGCTTTAGAAGGAATTTGATCAACACCATAGGCCTTATAAAGTCTGAAAGATTTTTTTTTTTTGGTCACAAGAGTTTCTTTTTTTCTAGCATATTGTATCTCATTAAATGTATAGGAATTCCATGAGATTTCCGGTGTTTTCGAACTACCGTGTAAGCATACATGTTTAAATGACGACATGATAATTTTTTTTCTTTCGAAGCAACTTATTGCAACTTGTACCATTTTGACACCATTTTAGAATTCCACTTTAGGGAATTATTTCCAGAGTCACTTAAGGAGCCCTAAAGGAAATTAATCTCATCACTTTATAATCATAATTCAGAGAAGATGAATCCAGAGGGTTGTGATTAGCTCCATTCTAGTTCTACTAAATAGAAATATTTTGATTAGGTATAAAAATATTTTATAAGGGAAAAATACAAGTAAAATTTTTGTAGAAGGAAGCCATTTTTTTTAATTAATGAAAAGACTTTAAGACCAAAATGAACTGCCTTATCTAGATAGTTTGGAATTGTCTAAAAGGTCAGAAGTAAACCAGATGTTCTGAATGTCCCTTCTAGCTGAAGATTAGATTCTTCTGAGTCACATTATGTCATACATATAGTATATGACAAAAATATTGCCCACCAGATATACTGCAGTATTCTCTTACCACTGTCTGATTGACGTTGTCCATATAAATCCCCACTAATACTCTCTCTCCTTGGATGCTCAGTTGAAAATAAAATAAATATTAATTCATTAATTAAATAACCAAGAGATTTTGTTTATATAAGAAAGTTAATTTTACCATTAGGGACTAGATTGTTGACAGAACTTTAAAAATTGGAAGATAACTTGAAAAATCCAACACCATATTTTATTCATTTATTCAGAAACAAGCAGGTATTTATAACTCATTACGTAACTGTGCTCTAAATATTGACATACAGAAGTTAATAAAAGAGAAAATGGCCTCTGACCTCATAGAATTTGCATTCTTATATGGAAGGCAAACTTTAAGTTACACAAATAAATGTTCAATTAAATATTCTGATTAGGTCTATGATGAAAAAGCAAAGTACTTTGATAGAGAAGAAAGGATGATCTAATTTAGGTTTGAGAAAAAAACATTTAATCTGACTTCTGCAAGAATATTAGGATTTCCCAGGTGGATGTTCACTTCAGCAGAGAAAGCAATGTGTAGAAAAGTCTGCAATGTGGGAAACATCTTGATATCTTCAAGGGATTGGAAGGTAGACAGTGAGGTAAGAGCTTCATTAGTGATGGAGAGTAAGGTGAGGCTGGAGAAATAAGTATGGGCCAGGTCATGCAGGGCTCAATAGGATATAGCAATGATGTAGGTTTTTCTTCCTAAATGCAATGGAAAACCATTAAAGAGTCTTAAGCAAGGGAAGGACATGGCCAAACTTTATTCATAAAAGGTTCACTCCAGCATGGGGAGTGGTAGGGATAAATTACAGGGAAACAAGAGAGGTCATGAGGCTACTGCACCTCTGACATAATGCACATAGGACTTGGGGAGTGACAATGGAGATGGAAAGAAGACAGCTCTGAAACATACCTTGTGTGATATTATAGTATAAATTTAATGTCAGGAAATAAACACCAAGTGCTTCTTCTTGACTCAAGATAAAACTTTGCCAATAACCTTACAAAAAGTACTCTAATGAAAGCCTTTATAGATACAGTTTACAGAAAACAGAATAGGGCAGTTGAGTTTATAAAACTAATCACATATTTACCTACCAGGAGAGCTCTCTAATCCCTAGAATACCATCTGATGAATACAGATTCATGTCAAAGGTTTCTATTGTGATTAGTATCCCACTAGGTGGGATTAAGTTCAGAATTTGCCAATTCACAGCGAATTTACTTTTATGTGGTTACTGTAATCTGAAGATTTAGGCGAAGAGAATATGCTTAGTTGGAAGAAAGGTAAAACAAAACAAAGTATTTGCTCATAAGCAAATATACATAAATATGAAAGGAAATCATTAAACAGGATTTCTAATGTGTTCTAACGCACTTGTCCTTGAATGTGACTAGGGATTTGGATACATTAAACTGAAAACAATTATGTGCAAATGTCTATATCAATAAAAGTTTAAAAGGTTTGAGCGATGTTAAACATAGTCCTTATTTGTCCTAGGGCTCTATCCGTCCATGGTTTTTTTTTTTTTAAAAAAAAAAAGAAACTAACACACCATTGTAAAGCAATTATACCCCCAAAAAAAGGGAAAAAAAAAAAAAAAAAAAATAGTCCTTGGAGGTAAACTAATTAGTAAACTAGAGAGTCTTAAAACTCTCAAGTGCCATCTTTGAACTGAAGAAGACATCTACTAATGAAGTCCCCACTGGGCTAAAAGGTCTGTATCTGGCAGTATGTGTATTTCTGTAGCTGAAATTCAACTATGTTGATGTATTAAAAGCAGTATCAGATGTTACTCCATAAAGAAAACGCAGGGTAAAAATGTTTACAGAACCCTAAACTGAAAGCTTATTTTTAATTTCTTGGTTATATATAATGCATCTAAAATAATCAGATGCAACCAAAGTACCCTATAGACAGAGTGGAAAAAGGTAAAAAAAACCTTGATATAATAAGGAAGAGGGTAGATATTTGAGAGGAAAAATAATTAAACCCGCTCTCTGACTCATTTACATATTACAAAAATAAGAGGTAAATCTGGCTCTTCTAAGAAGTTTTGTAGATGAAAATATCAAGCTTTATGACCAAATATACTATTATTTCAAATGGAATGTTTTAAAGTAGTGTACTCAGAACAGATATTTAATTTGGAAATCTATACAGATCACCTAATTGTCTTAATCTTGACAAGAGGAAAGGATTGTGCCAGCAGCTGGCTAACACTTACTGTTTATTACTAATCTATGATTTATTATACTTCATAGAAACGTCACTTGCTATGAAACCTGTGTTTTCTAATAAGCATTCCACTATGATATATTTCTGAGTGTTTCCTCTCTTTTAGCAGGGAGCCTAGAGAAACTGAGTAGGTTTCAGGGACCAGAAAACCTTGCAAACAATATTGGCCTAGTCTTTAAAACAGGGTCACGACATACGGGAGCATATCCAGGTGAGAGAGCTGAACATACAGACAGCATGTCTTCTTCCTTCCCTAAGGACACAACAAAGATCCAATACCTATACCTCTATAATTTGACAAACTAAAAATAGATGAACATGGCAGACACACAATTTAAAAAAAAAGTTTCATCAAATTAAACGAGTTCAATTAAAGTAGCACAGCACACACATCCTTATTTTACCCACACCCTATCTCAGTCAGGAAGATTTTGATGACCCTCTTTCAAACTAATTCAACTTCTGAATCAAAACCTGACATTATCCTCCTCTCTTTTTTCACTTTTATCTTTATAAAAGCAGAGGAAGGAAGGAAGGAAGGGAGGGAGGGAGGGAGGAAGGAAGGGAGGGAGGGTGAGAGAAAGGAAGCAACAACAAAACTCTTGTAGCCTGCTCGAAATCATCAGATGACTTTGACATAGATTTCACAGGAAAATAATTCAGAGATGCTGAAAAAGGAGAAAGCTGTGGGAAACAATGTGGGATGGTCAATTAGACCTGGGGGGATGGCAGGCGTTAGATATGTGTGTCTGCGGCCCAGTATACATGTATCTTACATATTTATCTTGCTTCTATTCTAACCTTTTTTGTCTTCCCCCCAAATTGCAACATATTTATAGACCTGTTTTTACTTCTGCTGCAAACTCTTTGTAGCTCTACATTGGCATTCAGTATTTTGCTGCTATTGTTATTTGGGATTTCTACATCCTCAGTCCTATTCATCAAAAGAAAGGTGGTAGGTAAAATGATTCAGGAGCAACAGAAAGTCCTTTTAGTTTTCTATTAACTAATATTTTTCTTAATAATTATAACTTAAGCCTATAATTCCACCTGAAAATAAGCCAACTAGAGAGTGGTATAGGTTCTAATGTTTCTGTCTTTTAAAATGAAAACATTCCTAGGACCTTAAGCTGGGCTATCCATCATTGACACTTCAATGTAAAATTGTTAAACTATTAGATTGTTACCTCCTAACACTTTGCCCATGCCATTTAAACTCAAGGGGCCAGAGTTTCAGGGAAGAAGCCAGAGGTGAGATATATAAACAAGTGACATATACCAGGCATGTATGGTGACTTCATTAAATAAGAATCCTGTGGCATGATTTTGATTCTGGGGGCAAGAAATGGTGGAGGCACAGAGAAATATTAAGGTTTATACACTTTGCAATTTTTTCTCTAACAGCCCTGGGCTCCACAGAATTTATTATTAAGACCTTCCTTTAAATTGCCTGGTTCTTTTCCATCATCACAGGTACTTCTTAAGGTCATAAGGTGGTTCTAACTGCAGTTCTCTGATATTTTATCAGTGCTTAAAGAGTTGTTTAATCTTGCCATGAAGTGCAAATATTGATAAAAAATAGAATCATTGGGGATAAAGAAGTTTTCAAATAATACTTTTTTCAGAATTGATAGAATGAAGAAAAATGCTGACTAATGGCTCAAATACTGAAGGAGGGTGAGGGGAAGAAGAAAAAAGGAATATATGAGAGACAAGGGAAATAGCTGATGGGTTGTATGAATCAAAAGCAAGATAGTAAACACAGCAGTTTGTTCTTGGATGAGAAATGATACTTATTATAGCAAGGGTGTGGATTAATATAATTGGTGGATAGTGGTACAGAGACAGAAAGCAGGAAAACATAGACAACAAAAGGCACAAATATTTATGAGACAGAAAGGAAACTTTGTGGATCTATTTTGTTAAGAGAAAGACTTGGGATGTTCTTGAGGAAAGATGATGGGTCAAAAAAGATATATGAATAGAGCAGCCTTTAAATATGTCTTTGATCCTCTTCCTTAAAGAAAATATTAAAAAATTTTAATTGAGATTGTTCTGCATAATTTCAGGTTTTCTGTTTGTTTAGTTGGTCATCGTTTTTTCTCATTTCTCTGTGTCATTTGCAACAATTAGATTCAGACAGAGGTGAAACTGCTATTATCTTAAAGGGCCAGCCCTATCTCACTTTGAGGAAAACTTAAGAAAAATCTCATTTGTTTCAAACAGGGTTGATTCTAATGGGAAAAGAAAAAGGTAATTTAAGAATGTTTTGCTCTAGATGATACTATATTGCAGTAGACAAATAAAACATGGAGGAAAAAGGTATAAGGTATGTAATAAGATATAAGGTATACAGTAAGCAAGTGTTATGGGCATATTGCCCCAAAGTGAGGAAATCTTGCTGCATAAACTTCACACACGTTCACAACTCAACATTACTCCATTAGCCTATGACATACTTTAAAAATTAAACAGTATTTTCAAAATGCATCCTTGTTTTCATTTATTATTTCTCTAGCCCAATTCTCTTATACTCTGCTCTTTCATTATCTTTCTATCTGTATCCTTCAAAATGTAGGCTTTTTTCTCTTCTCTTCCCTTCTTTTTATTTGTTTAGACCTCTCTCATTACCTTTCTGAAACCAGTGTACTTTTTTTCCTGCATAGACTTTAGATCCAAATCGCTTTCCAGCCTCAAGAAAAACCATGCTCCTCAAAGTTATCTGACTCACACCTTCCATTGGTAAATATTTCCAGGTCATTGGTGCATGAAAAACTGATCAATCTTTACCACAATTCCAGGGCCTCAGCCAACATGCAGTGTTCCACCAGTGTATCCTAGTTCTTATTCTTTTCCCCCTTTCTGTCCTTGCTTATAATGCTTTCTGAGTGATTAGATTACTTTAAGCTGCTTCTTTATCTTTCTGAACTCATACTGGTTTCCTTAAACCACTTTCTCTAAATATTCCCATCTTTTCCAAGATCACCAAACACCACTTGTTTCTTCACAAGAGCCCTTCCTTAGAAGGATGCCTCAACCCCTGTCACCTGAGTCCCTCACCAAGTCTTCATTCCAGAGCATTTTACCTTCCAGCATTTATTACCTTTCACTTGCTCCCAAGTAAATGCTCTCTTCACCTTTTGGGTGGGATAAAAGGAATATGGGAAGATGGAGTTGTCACAGGTTAAGTATCACATTAGGACAAGTCAGAGGGAGAGCACTGTGGAACAACAGAAGGGAGCTGTTAGAGTAAAATATTAGGAAATTATCACGGACCCAACAAAGAAAAAAGCTTAGGTACACATTCAGACCACAAAACAGGAAAAACCTCTAGGTTATAGAAACTAAGAAACTGATAGAGAGGAACTGAATATGTGCCAGGGAGAACAGAGAAAAAGGGAAGGGAGGGGAAAACAGAGAGAGGGAGGAAGAGGGAGAGGAAAGGGAAGAGGGAGAAGGAAAGGGAGAGGGAGGGAAAGAGAGATGCAAAATCACATATACTTTAGGTAGGCAGGCTGTTAGAAAAGGGACAGAGGCTATTGTTGAGGACCCTCAATAAAAGGATTCATGTGAGCCAAATTTATTCTTCCAGTGCCAGTCAATAATTTGTCTTTTCACATAATTTCTGATTTTTCTCCCTTATCACATTCTCTCCTCCTATTCATAAATATTTTAGGAAGGGTATACAAATATTTTATTATTGGTCAGTAGCCATTATGGTAATTCACTGTTTCAGATGATCTATTTTATACATTAATTAGAATAACCTGATATGGGGCTTCCCTGGTGGTGCAGTGGTTAAGAATCCGCCTGCCAATGCTGGGGTCACGGGTTTGAGCCCTGGTCCAGGAAGATCCCACATGCCGCGGAGCAACTAAGCCCGTGTGCCACAACTACTGTGCCTGCGCTCTAGAGCCCGTGAGCCACAACTACCAAGCACGCGTGCTGCAACTACTGAAGCCTGCGCGCTTAGAGCCTGTGCTCCACAACAAGGGAAGCCACCGCAGTGAGGAGCCTGCGCACCACAAGGAAGAGTAACCCCCACTCGCCGCAACCAGAGAAAAGCCCGCGCACAGCAATGAAGACCCAACACAACCAAATATAAGTAAAATAAATATTTTTTAAAAAGAATATCCTGATACTGCAAATAACAAAATAGATAATAGATAACATTTATTTCATGTTGACTTTGTGTTAGAACTTCACTAAGCAGTGTACATATCTTTTTGGCATCTTATCCTCAAAACATCCCTATGGAACATAATACCTTCATCTAACATATGAGCCAAACCAAGCTGCGGGAAGTTGAGTAACTTATCTAAGGTTACAAAACTGCTAAGGAGGCGGGCTGGGATTCACACCCAGGAGTGCCTGGCACCAATGTTCATCTTTTCATTACATTCTACAACCAATTGACTAAGTTTTATTAGTTGGCATTAACAAAACAGTTTTTTGGCGAATCATTTTGCTCTAGTTTAAATGGAGATTGCAGGAGTAATATCCCAAATCATATTACCTCATTAAAAAATGGCTGGAAATATAATTATATTAAATAAATAATGTAAATTTCAATTGTACTAGAATACATTTATTTATAATAGTTAAATATCTGAATTTACTTATTTTAACAGAGTGTTGCTTATTGGGTTCTAGCTGGTGACTTAGTAAGGCCCTATGTATTGTATAAAATAAAAATCACCAAGTTTAAGTGCACAATTCAATGAATTGTGACAAATGTATACATTTATAAAACTATCAGCTAATTCAAATTTTACATCATTCAAATTTCCCTCGTCTTTTCGTCATTTCTCACCCCACTTTGGCACAGCGACATGCTTTCAGTTACTATAATTTTATATCTTTAAGAATTTCATATAAATGAATCATATAGTATACAGCTTTGGTGACTATGTCATTCCTGTAGATCCATGTTGCCATCTACTATTACTCATATATATACATATATATGTTTATATATATATGTTTATATATACATATGTTTATATATATATATATATATATATATATATATATATAATGTTGGCAAAGAATTCTTTAAGATTTAAAAAATCTAGATATATTATTTCATCTTCATTTTGAAGGATAGCGCCACCAGATATAGATTATTGGTTGATTTTATTTTCCTTCAACACTTTAAATATAATGTCTCCAGGCTTTCATAATCTGATGAAAAGTCAGGCATTAATCTCATTATGGTTCCCCAGTAGGTAATGTGTCATTTCTCTCTGGTTGCTTTCTATATTGTCTCTTCTTAGCTTTCAGCAGCTTTACCATGATGTGTCTAGGAGTGTATTTCTTTGTGTTTAACTTGTATGAAATTCCTTGAGTAGGTTGTTTTCCATCAAACTTAGAATGTTTTGGACCTTTATTCCTTAAATTTCTTTCTGCTTTTTCCTGTCTCCTTTCTCTTTTGGGGATTTCATTTACATATGTGTTAGACCACTTCATATTTTCCTTCAGATCTTTAAGACTCAGTTCATTTTTCCTCATACCTTTTTCTATTTCTTCTTCAATGGGATAATTTCTATTAATCTATCTTAAATTTATTGATTCTTTCTTCTGTCATCTGCAATCTGCTGTTGAGCCCATCTAGTGATTACTTTTTACTTCCACTTTTTCTACTCTATAATTTACAGTTTTTACTAATTGCAATTTTTATGTTCATATTTCTTATCTGTTTATGCATTGATGCCATATTTTATTCAGTACTTTGAAAATATTTTTCTTTGATTTTCTTAACCATTTTAAAAAAATTGAAGTATAGTTAATTTATACTGTTGTGTTAGTTTCAGGTATACAGCAAGGTGATTCAGATATATATATATATATACTCCACTATACCCTTTAATAACCGTAAGTTTGTTTTCTATGTCTATGAGTCTATTTCTGTTTTGTAAATAAGTTCATTTGTATCATTTTTTTTTAGATTCCATGCATAAGCAATATCATATGATATTTGTCTTTCTCTGTCTAGCTTACTTCACTTAATATGATAATCTCTAGGTCCATCCATGTTGCAGAAGATGGCATTACTTTATTCTTTCTTATGGCTGAGTGATATTCCATTATATAAATATACCACATCTTCTTTATCCATTCATCTGTCAATGGACATTTAGGTTGCTTCCCTGTCTTGGCCATTGTAAATAGTGCTGCAGTGAACACAGGTACATGTATCTTTTTGAATTATGGTTTTCTTCCGATATTTGCCCAGAAGTGGGACTGCAGGATCATATGGTAGCTCTATGCTTAGTTTTTTAAGGAAACTCCATGCTGTTCTTCATAGTGGATGTACCAACTTACATTCCCACCAACAGTATAGGAGAATTCCTTTTTCTCCACACCCTCCCCAGCATTTATTATCTGTAGATTTTTTAAGTTTTAAGGTCCCACTTGTTTATTTTTGTTTTTATTTCCATTACTCTAGGAGACCAATTCAAAAAACTATTGCTGCAATTTATGTCAAAGAGTGTTCTGCCTATGTTTTCCTCTAGTTTTATAGTATCTGATCTTACATTTAGGTCTTTAATCCATTTTGAGTTTATTTTTGTATATGGTGTTAGAGAATGTGCTAATTTCATTCTTTTACATGTAACTGTCCAGTTTTCCCAGCACCACTTATTGAGGAGACTGTATTTTCTCTATAATATATTCTTGCCTGCTTTGCCATAGATCAGTTGACGATAAGTGCGTGGGTTTATTTCTGGGCTTTCTATCTCATTCCCTTGATCTATATGTCTGGTTTCGTGCCCATACCATACTGTATTAATTACTGTAGCTTTGTAGTATAGTCTAAAGCCAGGGAGCATGGTTCCTCCATCTCTATTCTTCTTTCTCATGATTGTTATGGCTATTTGGTGTCTTTTGTGTTTACATACAAATTTAAAATTTTTTGTTCTAGTTCTGTGAAAAATGCCATTGGGAATTTGATAGGGATTGCATTGACTCTGTAGATTGCCTTGGGTAGTATAGTCATTTTAACAATATTGATTGTTCCAATCCAAGAACACAGTATATCTTTCCATCTGTTTGTCTTCAATTTCTTTTATCAACATCTTATAGTTTTCAGAGTACAGGTCTTTTGCCTCCTTAGGTACGTTTATTCCTAGGTATTTTATTCTTTTTGATGCAGTGATAAATGGGATTGTTTCCTTAATTTTTCTTTCTAATATTTCATTGTTAGTGTATAGAAAGGCAACAGATTTTCTGTAGAGTAATTTTGTATCCAGCAACTTTACTGAACTCATTGATGAGCTCTAATAGTTTTCTGGTAGCATCTTCAGAATTTTCTATATATAGCATAGTTTTTTAATTACTGATTCAATTTCAGTACTGGCAACTGGTGTGTTCATATTTTCTATTTCTTCCTGTTTCAGTCTTGGGAGATTGGCCCTCTGGTGGTCAGGGCCATCCATGTCTAGCATCATGTCTAGAGGCAGCTGTGGGCTCAGGAAGTCTTTAGGCAGCCTATGTGCTGATGGGTGGGGATGTGTCCCCACCCAGTTAGCTCTTTGGCCTGAGGAGTCCCAACACTGGAACCTACAGGCTGTTGGGTGGAGCCAGGTCTTGGTGCCAGTGACCCAAGCAAGATGTCAGCCTCTACGACAGTTCATGCAGATGAATACCCCCAGATATGTCCACCACTGGTGTGTATGTTCCCAGGGTGAGCCACAGTCACCCCTCCTCCTCAGGAGACCCTCTAAGACTAGCAGGTAGGTCTACCCCAGGCTTCTATAAAATTACTCCTTTTGCCTTTGGTCCTAGCGCACATGAGATTTTGTGTGAGCCCTTTAAGAGCGAAACCTCTATTTCCCCCAATCCTGTGGAGCTCCTGCAATCAAGCCTCACTGGCCTTCAAAGCCAAATGCTCTGGGGGCTCCTCTTTGCAATGCCAGACCCCCTGGGTGGGGGACCTGCCAGACCCCCTGGGTGGGGGACCTGATGTGGGTGACAGAACTTTCAATCCTGTGGGAGAACCTCTGTAATATAATTATTCTCCAGTTTGTGTGTCACCCACCCATGGGGTATGGGATTTGAGTATATCGTGAGTCTGCCCCTTCTACTGGTCTCGTTTAGGTTCCTTCTTTATGTCTTTAGCTGTAGAAGATCTTTTCTGGTAGGTTTCAGACTTTTTCAATGATGGCTCTTCTGCAGATTGTTGTGATTTTGGAGTGGTCATGAGAGGAGGTGAGCATACCTATGTCTGCCAAATCCAACATGTGAGTCAATTTACATTGACTGTCTTTATTTTCCTGATTATTTGTCAAACCTAGCTGTTTCTTTGGATGCCTGATTTTTGGTTGAAAATGCAGACTTTGCAAATAATAGGTTGTAGTGACTCCAAATTCTATCCTGTTCTGGGAATTATTCTGGTTTTGTTTTCTTAGGCAGTTACCTTGCCTGGAGACAAACTGCAAACTCTGTTGCCAACTGCCTGTCTTCTGCTCTCACACTCACCTACCCTCCAAGTTCAGCAATATATAGCTGCTACAATATCTGCTTTGTTCTTATGCCTTCCTACTGCTGCATTTTTAGCCACGTTTCCTATCGTCACCCATACCTGCCAAATTTGTCAAAAAACTGTAAATTTAGGTGGATTATGGGGCTCATGCTTTCTGCTTTACCTTGTTTCCAGGGAATCCCCTAATTTCCAGTTGCTCTGCTTGTTTTGGGCCCTGTACTCTGACACTTTCATCTTTTTGCTAACTGAACTGAGCATGATTGAGGAATGCAGTTCATTTTTAAAAACATCAAACTCAGAGGTTTGAATCTGGGACATCCTATGTTTCACCCCTGGTCTCTGGCTTCTTCTCTATCATGCCTCCTGAGGTCTCCCCTGTACACAAATCGTTTAGCTGTAAGCCAAATATTTGGACAGTTTATGCTCAGAATTTGAGACTCCTTGCTTCTCATACTACTTAGTATTTTCCCTCTGAACATCTAGTCTTGAACTCTGATCTCTAGCACACTTGGTTGCCATTTTGAACGGCTGTAGCCTTAGGGAAGAATGGCATACTCAGGTCAAGAATAAACAAACTTGAAGTTCTTACTCATTCTAGTTGTAGTTTTATGAGTTTAAACTATCCCTGGTTTCTGTTTGTTTTTTGTTATACAGTTATTCGTTGATTTTAAATGTTATCCAATATTTATAACTCTTAACTGATGGGTGTTCACATAGCCACCTAACTCCCCGCTTTTCTGAGATTCTATAATTTTGTTTAGCAAAACCAAGCCTAAAGAGTCTTTCAAAATATTATGATTATCTGTGGTACAACTTGATTTTGGTTAAAATAGTTTATCCTGTTAAATTATCTTTAACATATTCATCTTTCTATATTTGACTAACTGCTTTATTTTATGTCTTGGGTGTGATGTCTTTTTATAAATCATAATGCTTAAGATGTTCTTTCTTGTAGGTATATCATCATTAAAATAACAATGTAGGTAAAACAACCAACCACTGAGAAGTCATTTTTTAGGTTATCCTGTGTCAATATGTGTTCAATGGTCCTATACTAACCAAACAAAATGGGAGAGAGGAGTATATCAGTATAGGTATAATGAGAGGATCCATAAAACAATCTTAAGCAGAAAAATATCCTGCAGGTAGAGAATCAAAGTATTTACATATTGTCTGGTATGGGATCTTTTCCAATCTCTGACATTATAAAGATGGGCACCAGATCGTAAGGCATCAGTGCTCTGTGAAGCAATCAGGAACAACATATAGAAGGACTTCTGTTCCTCATACTGATATCTGACTTTGTTCATCCACAGGAATAATTACCAATCAGCCCCTGGTCCAACCTCAAGCCACATATCTAAAACTAGAGTAGGACAAACTCTCTGGCCTCTACCATCTCTTACATCCAGTGAATCCACCAAGCTACTGTGATTTTTTTTTTTTTTTTTTTTTTTTTTGAGAAACAGTATATCCATAAGACCCTGATGCAGGGGTTGATGGGAGGGCAGAATGCATCTGTGGGGTTTTTTTTTCTTTCTTTTTTGCTTATTCTGAGTGAAGTGTAAATTGGCTTCTTATTTTGTTTTAAGAGTCTAAATGTCAAGAGTGCTTAATTTGATCTGCTTTACATATGTTAAGAAGGAAATCAGAAACCTTATTAAGGGTTGAATGCTAAGAATTTTCATCAGTAACAAATCTATCTTGGTATCATTTTTTTACATGTTTATAAGTTGTTTGAGAGTTATGAAATTTGTATTAATGTGATAAAGACAAAAACTATCAAATTGAAAGGATGTAAAGATATTTACCTTTATCCTAAGGTACTACTTTGCTTTGATCCTTTGTGTACACTTCAGACAGGAGGCCATCATTGTGCTGAGGTATAACAGTCTTAGAAAGGAGAATAGAAAAATGAGAAAATGGCTAAGTGGATTGGAATAAGAAAGTGCATGGAAATATGGACAAGAGATTCTTAGTGGTAGCTAAAAGAGGTGAGAAAGTAGAGAGACACAATATTGGAGGAGCTGAGCTAAAGGAAGGAAGTGGTTGTAAGGAAAAAGACCAGCGAACCAGCAATGTTCGTTTATCAGGAAAAGGAAGACAAACAAGGAAGTTGAGATTTGACCAGCTGCAATGAGAAACAGGACTGATGACAAAGAGATGTTTAATCATGCCACATAATATGCAATACAACGTCCTTATCTGAAACCTTCTGAAATCCCCCAAAATACAGTATCTCTTTTCAGTTTTTTTAATGTTACAATATGCTGTGACTGTTCTTAAAGTCAAGAGGAAAAAAACACTTAATTTTATTCAAGTAACATTTCAGGGACTCATGGAATTTCAGATATAAGGTGACTGCCCAGCAGTACTTCCAGGGGACCAAGAATGCCCTATCATCATGAGAGTCAGGTTGTTGAATTTGGGGGACAAGCTGAATAGACACAATCCATGATTGGACTGCCCTTATAGTACCATATTAAGGTGAGAAGCAAACTGTAAGAATTACTCTAAGATAGGGAGAATGCCTGATCTGTAACTAGATATACCAAATGGAATAGAGCACCTTAGAACTATGTGAGATTGCTAGACTGTAAAAATCTAAGAAACTCCCTCATGAGGCTGCAGGAAGAAAATCAGTATTTAAGCCACATCTATAGACACATAATTTATTGAAACATCTGAGTCTTTCTTAGAAGACAGGCGATCTGTGACAGGTACAACTGAATAGTCTCAGGACGTCTGTCTGGCCCACAGGCTAAGACCTGATTCACTGGTGCTTGGAAACCTCAGAGGACTGAAAAATCCTTCCTTTAAGGAACTAGAGAAGTTTTCAGAAATTACATTCCAGGTCTGAAAAAGAGTTGTTCTACTGAAATACTACAGTAATGGCAGGTCTCAGAGATTGAGAATCAACAGAAATTAAGAAGAATATTATGGGTCTTGCATTAAGAATAATTTGAGGACTTGGAAACGTAGACTTCCATTTCCATGACTGAATGCCTAGTAGCCCTAGAAGAATGCAGAGCAAGTCAGGGAGTTGAGGGTATCAAGTTATAAAAATGCATCAGAGGAAAGGGAGAAGTTTTCTGTATAGTGATGAGATTCAGGAGTCTTTGATAATAGATCACACAGTGCTAGAGCATAGTTTGGAGAGGTAAAATGGCTGGGGCAAGTCAATGCAAAAGAAAGTAATGCCAAAGGATACTGAACAAACAGACTTTTTCCAGAATCATCAATGTTAATAAATTTAATTAAAGATGAGAAAAAAGAGGTTACCATGCCAGACCTCACGGATAGGGTCAAACAATGGACTTCAGTCTAGAGGTTCCAGGATAGTCATGGGGACCAGAAAAGTTAATGTAAGAAAGCATATACAAGGAATGAATCTTTAAATATATAGATTTTCATGGGCATGGAGAGAAACATTTCTCCTCTTTCTATCAAAAGACCCTCAGAACTAGCCTGGGGACAATATTATGGATTATGCCTTCAAATTTACCTTTTGTTCATAAGAGTTGGTCATTGCCAGCAACTCTCTGGCCACTTAGCACTAATCTCCTGGAATGTATCAGAACCCAGATGTGGGGACAGGTATTTTTACAGTCCTCAGATAAGGACTTTGGGACAGAGCAACACCCTGTGTTTATTTCAGTTACGGTAAAGTCAAGCATTTGTTGGCAGATTATACTTAAGAAGAAAAGTAATCAATAAAAACACCAACCCTCCTTTCTGACTGAATAGAAAATACTTTGGTGAGCACAGTAAGCTTGATTCAGAAAGAACAAGAACAAAAGTAAGAGTAACAGAAAGATGTGACACTCAACCCAGTGGAAGGAGTAGGGGACCAAAGGATTGAGATTTGGATGGAAAGGGACACTGGATGCCAAAGTACATATTATAGCCTTTTTCATAAAGGATAAATTACAGCACTGTCAGCAACTTTATTAAAATCTGTCTTACATCCTTTCTCTCATCCTGACATCTGAATATATCCCTTTAGTTTCTTACTGAGTTGTTCAGCTGCAGGTCCTTTGCCAAGCTGGGTGGAACTGTAGGAAACATAAAGACAGGGAAGTAGCAGAAGACACTAAGGTGAGCTACACTAGAAAGGATAAGGCAGTAATTGGAGAATACATCTGTAAATAGGCAGAAAAGAGTAATTCAAGGACATTTCTAGACGGGGTAGAGTTATATGTTGAGGAGCTTCATCATGGGTTGATTGAGGGAGGGATGATTTTATATTTGTGTTTATTTTTGCTTGGAAGAGAGATGGAAAATTATGGTAAGATAGGAAACTGTTTTCAGTTTCCATGAAGAGCAGAAGTCTGGGGAGAGAGGTATGGTTCCTTCTCATCTTTCAAGTCTCACTTATTTTCAGAGACCTTCCCTGTCCATTGTGTATAAAGTCGCCACACACACCACTCCACGTTTCAGGTACTCTCCATCATATCATTTGTTAAACTGCACAGCATTTGTTATCACACTCTATAATTACTCTTATTTATGTATTTTTTTTAAATTTATGTCTGTCTCTCCTATTAGGATTGACATTTCATAAAGTGAGGATCCTTTGCTCTCATGTTCACACTATTAACAAGCCTACCACAGACCTACCTGTCTTAGTTCACAGGAGATATTCAATAAATATTTCATGAATGAATGACTGATTGAAAGAGTGAATAAGTGAAGAATGAATGAATGAATCAGGGTTTTATAGAAAATGTAGCTCTGTTATATACAGGATAACTTCCCAAGCCTTGTTTTTCTCTAATTAGATTAGTATACTTTTTTTTTCAAGCGTGGTTTTAAAATACTCATACTCCCTTGATTTCATAAGAAGTAATAAACAGTCCTCCATGTTTTGACAGAGGAGTATGACAAAATCAAATACCTCTATATTGACAAGACTAAGGATAACATATATTACTGTCATTTTACAAAACAAATATGTGTCCTTTATTCATATTTGATTTTGATTCATGAAAAACTTTACTTCCTTGCTCATTTTAGCAGTTTGTGACTCAGCAAACTTTGATTCCTTCACAGTAAGTGCACTTCTCAAAATTAACCATAACCTATTGACTCTGTATCAATAAAGCACACAACTTTGTTCTCCATAAAATCATGTAGTTAATTGATACTTTAATCATTTTAATTGAGTTATCACCACTCAATTCATGTAACGAGGTAAAAAATTCTGCTCTAATCAACTCTTCCTCACAAAACCACATCTATACTGAAAACTGAATACACATTACTATCCTTCTTTTACTTCTTATTTATCAGCTGAATTCTGTAATTCAATTAGGCAACTTGGTATCAAATAACTTAAATTTGACTTTAAAATAAATCCCCATTCCCTAGTATTACCCAAGTGTAGAATGTATTTTCTACAATCTCTCAGCTGATCTCTGACTACTCTCCTTCAAATCCTTGATAAGCAAAGATATCCACAGTGATAGTACGACTTTCAAGTCTTGATGATGAATTTATTTTTCAGTCTTTCAGATACAGTCCCTTTCTCAATTCCAGTGTTACCAACCTAGGTCAAGTTCTCATTAAAACTCATCAGGACCACTGAAACTCTACACTAACTAGCTTGATTTCTTTTATTTCAGAAGTTCTCAAATCTGAACTAGTCCTTCTGAAGTGGAGATCTCAAAACATTTTGCATCACTCACCTCTCAGTAAAAAAATTTTGTCTGTGCACTCACAGCATATGTGCATTTATTCATAAATTATGTGCCTGTTTTATTTTGCCAATGCTTAATGTACATTTTTAAATATACAAAAATAATTTTTAAAAGTGAAGTATAAATAAATAAAAGTCTTCCTGAAGCCCAGTGAATCATATCCTTCTGCCCCAGGGTAGTGATTAGATGACTTTTAAAAGTCTATAATCCCTATATTTTGTATGTGCATATATAGCTTTTAAGTCATCTAAGACCTCTTAGGTTAAGATCCGGCAAACACATCACTTACACTGACCCCAGATTTATTTTAGTAAAAAACAGATCTTATCCTAACACTTCCCCTTTCCAAAAATCTGTGTTTAAAGATTACATCCCCTCTTCTTTAGTTAGCATATAGTTCCACAGAATCTGAGGACAAACTGTGCAGCCTTAATCTCCTGACAAGCCTGCTGACTACACAGAAAAACATCCTTTTCTCTAGCACACTATATATGTCACAATTTTGTGTCATTTTCTACTTCTCTATGAAAGGAACTACCAGTCGCATTTAAATAACACTACTAGTAAGAGCTACCATTTATCAAACATTTACTTCAGGTTACATATGTCCATTATCTTATTCAATCCTCACAGCATTACAGGATAGGTATTATTAACCCCAATTTACAGAAGAGTAAACTGCGGACCAGATATTTATTGCATTTTACCAAAGATCACAAAATTGAATTCAGAACCAAGCCTGGGTAACTAAAACCTGAGCATGTTACCAACACACTGAACTGTTTCCACACCTCAACTGCCATCTCAAATGTAAAGCCTGTCCTGACACCCTAGCCCCCAAACCACTGCTCGCCAGGCAGCAAGAGAAGTTATTTGCTCTATGTTTTTTAACGCTTTGTTCACACATCTAAGCACTTGCAATTCTATATTTGAGTACTTTGGGTATTTGTGTGTATTTGTCTTCTCTCGCACCTTATTCTAAAACTACTAGAATGTTAGGAGTGTTTTGATTATTATTTCTGTCTCATCTATCTAGCATTTAATAAATGTCTACAGACACTCTTATAGTGATATAATAAATTATCATTTGACTGTAAATTGATTCACATTTTATTTTTAAACAAGAAATGGCCAATGTTCTGGTTTCATATTTTTATATCCAAATTCTTGTAACCAAGGGAACAAGATGTTATCAATACTTAGGACCATCTATCATCCAAAAGTAGTGTTAGAGAGTGGACTATTTCTGGAAAAAATCTGAAATCTGAGAATTTCCTCAAACTCAAAGACAAAAATAATGAGTTGGCACACCACATAACATTTATTCTAAAACCACTCCTATTTTTATGGAAACAATAACATAAGTGCTTTAGAAAGACTGTAGAAATGATACATATATCATAGCAGAGATTATATAAGCTTATCACATATTTAGAATAGATATGGTGACAAACAAATCCAAAT
The DNA here is from genome assembly GCF_003031525.2 of Neophocaena asiaeorientalis asiaeorientalis. Classification (NCBI taxonomy): domain Eukaryota; kingdom Metazoa; phylum Chordata; class Mammalia; order Artiodactyla; family Phocoenidae; genus Neophocaena; species Neophocaena asiaeorientalis. The sequence goes on from NW_020174698.1 coordinate 14,878,718, forward strand.
TGAAGGATATTCTACAAAACAACTGGCCTGAACTCTGTAAAAATGTTAATGCCATGAAAGATACCAAAGCCTGGTGAACTGTTCTAGATTCAATGAGACTAAAAAGATGTGGATAAATTTAACATATGGGGAGAGGGAGCTACACAGGACATTACTGGAACAATTAGGAAAAATTCCTAAATTTTCGTAGGGTGATAATTGAATCATAGTTATTTAGGAGAATGTCTGCTCTTAGGAAACATATATTGAAGTATGTTAGTTAATAAGTTAGCTGACTTTTAAGACAAAATTTTTAATTGTTGTAAAACAAAAAATAAAAGCAAAAAATAGAACAGAGAGGATAAAATGGAGAGAAGAAAGGAAGAAAAGGAGAATGGAGGGAGAGATGGAGGAAGGAACTATAGATGGAACAAAGGAAGGAAGAAAGAAAAAGATGAAGAAAGGAAGAATAAGGGAGAGATTAATAACAGGGGGCAGAGGAATGTTTAGAGAGAAATTATGAAGAAAATATGGCAAAATGTTAGCAACTGGTGAATCAAGGTGAAGTGTACATGAACTGTCATTGTACTATTATTACAACTTTTATGTAAAGATTTTTCAAAGTAAAATCTCCAGAAGCAAAAGAGAATATGCTATTAGTCATCTGTATCAACCATAAGAGAAACTCAGTATTACATATGTATATTATGCAGTTTTGAGCAGCATGCCCTCCAGTGGTCCCTCCAAGATGAATCAACAGCAAAATGTACAGGATACTGAATAAATTCATTTGATGGACAGGGTTTTTAATATTTAAGATTCAAACATTGGAAAAGTCTGCCAAAAGCAAACATTTCTGACTTGACATTATTAATACTGAATTCAATTTTCCAATGGTAACTTCATAAGTTATGATTCTTTTTGCACCCATTCCCAGTGTTCAACAAAATATCATCAGTGAAAAATATGATGTCCATGCCATTTTTACAGCAAATGGACGTGATTTAATTTTTAAAAACAGTCACAATAATTATTTGAATATATTAAGGTGAATTGAAACATTTCAATTTTACACCAGATTCAAATGTAAGCCAGTTTATCAAGGAAATACTACTATACATTTAGACTGCTACTACCATGTTTATGTTTTAGGCTTTGCAAAAATCCTGAAATCTATGCTTAATCTTACAGATTGGTTTATACTAATTTTTATTTTAATTTACTATTATACTAATAGTATTAAAAGCTAATAATACTTCAATGAACTTTGCAGAGTCCTAGGTTTTTCTTGGCAACATGGTTGCTTAAACATCAGATATTAGCCTAAGAAATTTAGAACTTCCATTTAAATGCAGTATTCTGGTATATGCTTTATAACAGAATTAAATGTCACCCAGGCTGGATTATAATCTGGAGCCAAGTTGATGAAGAAATTGAGCAATCTGGACTGATCAGAATGGACTGATGTTAGTATCAGTGCATAATATCTGGGGCAGATACTGTAGATGCAGTACTTGGTTGTTGTATCCTTGAGAGTAGAGCCTCCTTAAGAGTTAATAATCTACTGGTGTATCATTAACGTCAGTTTTCTAATGAAGTTAGAAATCTCATTATCTCAGCTTCTTAAAATTCTGATTCAGTACAAATAGATTTTGAATAGCTATACCAAAGAAAAGAGGTAGCTTTCAACATAATCCACATCATACATTTCAAATAAGCAAAAATGTGTACTAACAGGTAAGTAGTTAATAACACTGCCACCACTGCTTAAGGCAAAATTTAAATTCAGTCCAGACCTGTCCCACAAGTTGTCAGCTAACAATATGAAGTGTGCTTATAGGTAAATTTAGCTATGGTCTTGGCAACTATTTCTAGAGAAATATTCCATGAGGAATCTGTCTTCCAGTGATTTCCTAATGATAAAATATCAGTAGAAGATTGCAAATTATATCAGTTGAAACACCTGTAAAGTAAATTAAATAGGTATAACATGTTGAAGACAAGAATCTAAAAACATTTTGACAGGATAAATAGAAAGTTTAAGTCCAGTTTGGCTGTATAAAGTGTCTGAATCATGAATACCACAAGTATTATTTTATTATATATGCCTTGTAATTGTGAAAACATTCTTCTAAAATTACCAGTTAAACCTCTTTTATTTCTAACAAAATTATGTCTTATTATTGCCAGTAAAGAAAAGGCTTAAACTTGGGAACAATAGAAAATGCATTTTGCAAAATGCAGTTTTCTCAGAGATAAACATTCAACTAAAAGAACTTAAAAATACAATTATTTTTCATTGCTATACCAACCTTTAACAATCCAGGAGAGAAAATCTTTACACAGAGGGATCTGCCAACAGTCCACATGGAAAGAGAATGTATAGCTATTTATTTGCCTTTCAGAATTTTTGAAAATTAATCTTAGAAAAGATTGGATTACACTCTGAGGACATACCAATGAACTTGCATTTAAAGAATTAATTTCAGTAATAAAGTGGCAATACGGGGTAATTAGGATGACCAGCTGTCAATTTTGATTTATGTGCCTGAAAGGCCTGGACTTCGGATTCTGACCTATCTGGGTTGAAATCATGTTCCTGCTCTGACTAGCTCCACAATTTGCTCTGGTCACCTCCTGCTTAGGCCCCCCTGCATTTTTCTTCTTGGATCTGTGAGTGATGGAATATGGTCACATCTCCCTGGTGATATAAAGAAGATACCTCAGCTTTAGCACACGTCTCCTGAGTAATCTGAGGACAGAAAGAGATTTGAGAAGACTTCAAACTTAGGAGGTCTTTCTAAAACCCTGCCCTGCAAAAAGATGATTCAGCTTGGTTATGCTTATCCTGGGACAGAAAATTCGGCCTATTAGTTTTTAGGCATAAAATAATATTTTTCAGAAATATAAAAGAACAAAGGAAGTTGTATTCAACAAGTATCATGAGGAGCCAGCAGAGAAGTTTTCTATTTCACCTTCATTTTTAAATAAGCATGTGCAAGGCTGACTTCTCCATAATGAGATTAGTTTGGGAAATTGTTAAATGTTTTCATTTCCTTGCCAAAGAGCCTTAGAAATTTACAGCTCATTAGAACCTTCAGAGTAGTTAATAAACAAAGCTTGGTATTATTACCTAATTACAATATATCTCATTTCAACATTTTATTACCCACCATTAAGATTCTTCTGCTACAGAGGTTACATAAAAATTATTATTCTGCTTTCCTTTAATCGCAAGTTTCACAGGGTAGTTCTTTCACATCAAAATACATAGAAATTGCAGATGGAAAGCCGTGTCAGCCAATCTTAATTCCTTTCAATAAGCTCTGAAACAATATTCTGAATGCAAGATCACCTAGGAAATCTACCTCAGAATTTGTACTTTAATAGTTTCTTCCATCACATGCTACTGAATCATAAACACAAATAAGAATCTAAATTAAAAACTTATTTATGAGGGCAATTTCTATACCCTTATTCTTTCACTAACACGTCTTGGCACAGTGGAAGGAGCATCAGAAGGGGATCTACATGCTAGTTTTGGCTTCTGCCACCTTGTGCAACTCGGAGGAACACTCCTTATTCTCTTCGTGCCCCGTTTTCTCTCCTTTAATATGTGTTTGCAACACTACTTTTCCTGCACACCTCACATGATACTTGGGAGGATAAAATGGAATTAACTCATAAAAATTAATAAACCTCTTATTTTATAGACTTTTCTTCTTATGGCTGAGAGGTGGCATAATGGGCCTATGGAATCCATTACTACCCCACCGCCCCACACACTGGGAGAGGCCAAGGGGAGATGGGGGTCCTAGTCATTGGGTGAGAGTACATGATTCGGGGAGGTCAAATAAGTGAAGACTAAAAAGTTTGCGTTGGATTTGGTAAGTCTTGACCTTCATAAAAGGAGTTTGGTGGTAAGAATTAAGGTAAGGGAGAGAGGCTACGAACCAGGTGCCAGCATTCACTGTGAATGTGTGAAAGTGACCTTGACAAGCCACGGTATAGGATAGATGCTCTGATGGCCTGAGTGTCAAAATAGAAAGAACTCTTACAGTAGAATGTAGAAGGCGAAAGCACTGGGGAGCAAGGGGAATGCTGCTCTTACCTCCAAGACCTATGTATGCAGGTTGGGGACTACATGAGCAGGCTCAGTGTAGGATTACTATCAAAGGTGTAGTTCTCTGGTTCCATTTGAAGCAAAGAGGAGGAATAAGGACTCTCCCAACAGCCTGAGAATATTGTAGAGGTTTCTAATGAAAGGAAGGAATGAACAGGCAAATTGTGGGAAAGGAAAAAGTACATATAAGAAAGAAAAACAGACAGCCTGCACTTTGAGTGGTGGAAATAAACAGTGGGATGAAATGGACTCAAATTTCAGAACTGGATATATCAGCTTTGAGGTGTAACCATCTGAAGTCCAAGTTTCTATAAGAAATGATTCTGGTCAATAAGGTGACTGACCATCCTTGTCTGTCTACCACTGTCCTCATTTTAGCCCTGAGAGCCTTGCTTCCCTGGAAACCCCTCAATACTGAGAATACTAGAAGTGTTAGTCACCTTACTCAAATGTATGGTTGCACTCAACAGCTAGGTTTTGGTCACACACAAATGAAACTGGCCATGGTAGCACATAAGAGCTGTTAACCAAAGTACATGCTAGGATCACCACTGCCAGAAATCTGTGCTGTGTAGCATGGCTTGAAACTGAAGGATTCAGAGTACACCCCCACTGACAGTAATTGCCTTTAGATCCACTTCTGCTTATATCCAGACAATTCAATTATTCAATTCAGGTCAGCATTTATTGACATTGAATATAAATTTAATGAAGGCATTCTCCTGCTAAATCCCTCCAAGAACTACTCACTGGCCTTAGTATAAAGTTTAGGATCATTACTAAGGCATCTAAGAAAGGTACTGCACCTTCTGACCCTTCATTCCCTCTGCAGTCTCACCCACTGGCACATTGTTAGTTTGCTGTAATCCAGTAATCTTGGCAACTTCTCAATTCATCTGATATACTGAACCTTCTATTTCAGGGTCTCAATGATGTTGCTTTCCCCATTTATTAGCCTCGATAACTCCTACTCTTCCTGTGGGTTCCACGTCTTCATGGACACCTCTCTTGACCAGTCCAAACTGTGACAATATTAAGATCTTCCTTACCTGCTTACCTAGCATCCTGTCCTTTCCCTTCGTAATACTTGTTTGCATGGTAATAATTTTTGTACCATATGTTAATGGCGTGTCTCCCCCATTATATACAAAGTCCTATGAGAGCAGTTTATCTTATTCTTTGCTGTATTCTGAGCATCAAGCTGGAATTTTGAGCACACAGTTCACTGGCTTAGGGATCTCACACTGTAGAGTGTTTGCTCCTCAATATCACATGCTTTCAGGACCAACTCAGAAAAATCAAGGCATACGGTCACTGGAGCTTTAAGAATCCTGTGATTTAGAGTTGGTAATTCTCATTCTCACTGCAATAAAGCAAGATGTGCTCCTCAAATGCCAAAATGCTTAACGCACACTCCCAGTGAAAAAATGTCATAATATTTAGTACTCTACTTCCTCCAGAAGTGACTTCCATTTCCTGGTCTGGGAATCCAACTACATAATGGAAGCTTAATTGTTGTGTTCTCAAAGTCCCATTCAATGAACACGCAAAGGAACCTGAGGAAAATAACTCATCTGTAAATTGAAAATTGTGTATATACTGCCTTCTGAATTCATTATGCCTTATTTTTAATTTAATGTGATAACATCAACATAAATTACTCCAATTAGGGAGGGTGGGAGGGAGATGCAAGAGGGAAGAGATATGGGGATAAATGTATATGTATAGCTGATTCACTTTGTTATAAAGCAGAAACTAACACACCACTGTAAAGCAATTATACTCCAATAAAGATGTTAAAATAAAATAGAGGTAATTTCAAATTTTTTTTATGATTATTAATACTAGCACCAAATACCCCTATTTTAACAAGTGTAAGAAGCCAAACTGACTTCTTGTAAATCCCTACTTGTAAGCTCTGAATGCTTACAGTTTTACGGTTTCAAATGTTTATGGTGTTCTTTCAAATTTTTTTTGGCCTTAAACCATTTATTCAATTTACTGATGATGTGCTTTATTGAAAACTCAATAACTGAATTTCAGCAACAGAGATTGTGAAATGCTATATTATATTTCTGGTAAGGGCATAAAGTTGTTTGAGTCCTTTTTCAGTAATATTGCCATGTAGAAAATTATTTTTTTATTATTGGAGAATTTTTAAGTTTTTTCAAATAATGTGGTCATTGGGTCAAATTTGACCATGGGAAATTCTGCTTCTAATAAAGGCTTTAAAACCACATTTACTTAATACAGATAAAGACTTTACCTACTGAATAATACAGCCTCTAGCACTTGTTTGCATTTTCACAAATAAACTAAGCACTATGGGAAAAATTTTTATGAAGAAAAACAATATTGAATTATTTAAACAACCTTCACACACATATGAATTTAAAGCCTCTTTTCATAGAAATTCAGTTGACTTTAGTCATTTTTTTCTTCACTACTACTATATTATATAATGTGGCTATCATTTCATATGTAAATATGTATTAGGCAATCTTATTTATTTCTTACAAGGGATAAGAAAGGGAGAGAATGTAGGATCCTGAGAAGCTTATAGAATGAAATGAGATTATTGAAATATCAGCATTTCAGATATCTGAGATCTATTCTTAGGACATTTTTGAGTACAAAAGTAAACCAGCTATTTCTACAGCCTACAGGAGGGGCAGTTTCAAACCATTAAATACTTTCTACAACTCAATACAAATATAAACGCATGCCAGAAACATCTGAGAATCCCCAACCCTTTTTTTCACATACTTCCTAAGTTATGATCTTAGAAATAACCTGTGCCACAACTACTGAAGCCTACACACCTCGAGCCCGTGCTCCGCAACAAGAGAAGCCACTGCTGTGAGAAGCCTGCGCACTGCAACGAAGAGTAGCCCCTGCTCGCCGCAACTAGAGAAAGCCTGCTCGCAGCAACAAAGACCCAACGTGGTCAAAAATAAATAAAAATAAATAAATTTATAAAATAAAAAAAAAAAGAGTCTGTCCCCAGCAGAAATGTTGGAGTGGCCCAGGCAAATAACCTTTTCTTCTATCATTTCAAGTTGGATTCTCAGATGAGACATAGAGAAATTTCAAATATTTTACTGGAAACAGAATATAGCAGAGGTTCAACCTTAAGCTTAAGTCTTGTTTGCCTTAGGATGCAGCTGTATCTGGGTTTGTCTAAAAGACAGGTTGCCATAGTTGGCCAAGAGTCTAATTAAACAAATAATCAGGAAATATCATAAAGAAGAAAAATAATTTAGGAGACTGCTGGTTCAACAATCACCAGGCATGCATTAGCAGTCACAGACAGCAACAGCAGTAACAGCAAGAATCATGGTGTCCCCAGTGTCCTGGAGATCAGCATTTTTAGTTTTTAGTTTCCACAGCCTTAATGCACATGAACATCCGAAGCAGGAGAAACGTTTTTGTAAGGCAGCAGCAGTGGCCCTGGGGACTTCTGTTAATATGATACTGGGGCATAAATTACTGTTGATCTCAGAAGCAACTGAAGATATAAGGTAAAGAGACTAAATAACAGATCTCAGAGGAGTGACACGTTCTTGAAATAAATGAGATACCCACTGCAAAAGTTTTGGAAGCTCTCGAGGGAAACTAGAATTTCCAAAGATTAGACAGGTCCAGAGTCAAAGAAATATTGTTTTATGACTTACAGCGTAGCCTCAGAAACATATTTTATTTAGGAAGTAAAAACTGTAAGGCTGATTGGATATGGAGAATAAGTGATAGAGAATTTCTAAAATGACTCCAACTCTTTTTTGCTTAGGCTATATAGGCAGATGATAATGCTAGCCACCAAGACAACAGAAGGAGCAAATTTGGGGCAGGATAAATGGGTAGCTGGTTTCAGAGATGATGACCTTAGCTTTTAACTTGACCTCTGTAGATTGTACAAGTGGAGATGTTCATCATGTAGTATGTAACAGTCTTGATATCAGCAGAGCAATCAGTAAGTTCAAACAGAATAAAAACAAAAAGTGATGATTGGATTTACCAGTATATTTTTGGTGAATATGACAAGAACATTCTCAGTGAAGTGGTGGAGGTGGAAGCCAGATTTTTTGTGTGTTGAGGTGTGACTGCATGGTGAGGAAGTGTAAACTACTTTTTTTTTTTTTTTCAAAATTCTTAACTAAGAAGGAATAAAGAAAGATAGGAAAGGTCAAAAATGCTTCTTGGTTGATTTATTACAAGCAAAATGAAGGAGAACTGGAAAATGAAAGAAACACTATTTAAAGAAATAGGCACTGACATCAGACAACTTGAATTTGGGGTGGAAATAAAGAGGATTTTCAAAGGTATGAGCCAAAACTCTGTCTATTAGGCCACCCTCCGAATGAGGCTGCTTACGGTAGCACATTTCTCTTCCAAATTTCAAGCCTGTTTCTGCCTCAATATTTCTTCTTTCCAAGGAGAAACTGACATCACAATTAACCTTCAATGTAGAAGGGCCTCTGTGCCTTGGTTGCTTAAGTGAACTTTGACACAGAGATTGAGAAAAGCCTTGGAGGCATATTTTGTCTCAGATACCTAGAAACCTTGTGATTGCTAGATGGCAGAAAGCAAAGGAATGACAATCCTAAATATGTAGATAGCACATAATCACAAGAACAGTGTACTGAAATGGAAAGAGACTTGGTAAGCTCAGTGTGGCAGATGCTGTCAGTGTCCCATCCTTTACCCCTTGGTCCACTTGAAAGCTTTGGCAGTGGCAGTATACAATTTTCAGCCTGATGACAACTTGACGCCTCTAGTACCCACATCTTCCTTCTTATCATCCTGTTCTGCTGCAAGGAGGCATTTCCTGGAGGTATGGAAATGGCCTGCTTGCTGCTTTCTGTGGGCTGGTTTCTCAAAAGGTCCCCAGTGGAATCAAGCCCCAGTTGCCCACATGGATAACCCACTCATTACAGCACCCTTTATTGGCTTTTCTTTTATTCTCACCTCATTGTTTCCAATTCCTCACTTGGGCATTCTGGGATCTTCCAAATAAACTGTTTACACACAAATACTTGTGTCAGGGTTTGTTTAGGGACAAACTGAAACTGAAAAATCTGGTAAGTTATCATCTGGGAATCCATCTTTAAGAAAACAATTGGGAATATGGGACAGGGAGACCCTTATGAACAAAGATTGAATACTGTGGTTTTAGTCATGCGACCCAAATCTCCCCAAGTCTACCAGTAAGTTTATATTAACATTGGTATTTGAATCCCAATACTTAAACCTAACTGGCTCTTAGCTCTTCTAAATACTTTTTGAAAGTCCGCAAGTAGTAGCTTATGTTTGCCTCCAAATCACTCCGGGAGGTCACCACCTGAAGACCCTGCCTTTACCACTTCACTGGCCTCTACTGCCCTGGGCTGAAGTCTCTGAACTTGCCCCATCACTGATGCTCATAACGATGATGCTGTTTCTTCTCCATAGCCTCTTTTTTTGTTTGTTTACCTGTATTTTATTTTACTTTAATTTTTAATTTATATTATAGTTGATTTACAATGTTGTTTTAGTTTCAGTTGTACAGCAAAGTGATTCAGTTATTCATATACATATCCATTCTTTTTCAGATTCTTTTCCCATTTAGTTTATTACAGAATATTGAGTACAGTTCCCTGTGCTATACAGTATATCCTTGTTGATTATCTATTTTATATATAGTGGTGTGTATAAGTTAATTCCAAACTCCGAATTTATCCCTCCCTCCACCTTTCCCCTTTGGTAACCATAAGTTTGTTTTTGCAGTCTGTGAGTCCATAGCCTCTTAAAACTAAGAAGTTAATGTTCTACCCCTTCCTCTTGAAACTAGGAAGTTATGTTCAATGTGGGGTTCCACAGCAGGTTTTTGTGGGCATTACCTGGCTATCAAAGAACTACCAATAGTTAAGCTTCAGTTTAAACACATGGCTCTTCCTCACCTCTCCTTCAAGGCACACAGGTATCATTATAAGAGCACCTAGACTGAAAAAGGCATCCACACCATAATCATTTGGCAATACACACATGTATCAAATCATCACATTGTAGCCCTTAAACAATGTTATATGTCAATTATACTTCAATAAAGCTGAGAAAAAACAGGTGTCCACACCAACTGTCACATTAAACCCAAAACTATGAGGCCACGTTGCCAAACCTGCTGATTTGTAAGCGCATTTTAGGAATTCTGTTTGATGGAGCTGCTCTTCTCCCTCTGAAGCCTAACTTATTGACTGGCTGACATACCTATACCTCAATCTATTACACAGGTGTGGACACATGCATACATACATACTTACACACACATACACAGGTACAAATGCATACATACATACAAACTCACATGCACACCCATATACACTCATATGCAAACATTATTCAAGGTTTTCTTTTGCAGAGTTGCATTGCCATCACATTTTTTTTCCAGTTATGAGGTTCCTCAACATCCGAAGTTAATGGATATAAATATTTCTCTGAAGCAAAGACCGTCATCCATTTTAAAATGCCAGCCATATCTCAAAGTTCTGGCAGAGTCCCTATTAAAATGAGAAGAAATAAGAGAGAAAGAGAGAAAGAAGAGGGAAATACGAAAAAAAAGTTTTTTTTAATGTAAGAGAGCTAGAAAGAGAGAGAGAAATCAAAAGCACCAAATATGGGAAATGGTTAAATAAACCATGGAGTTACCCATACTCTATAGACTCTTAAAATAAATTTAAAATGATGTCTATAAAGGCTTTACAGAGGTACATGAAATGATCATTATCATCTTAAATTTCAGAAAAAAACAAGATACAAAATACAGGATAATCACAACTACATTAAATAAAGGCCTGGGGGAAAAAACCAAAAGGATATTAGCAGTAACTTTCCAATTACATTTGGGTTATAGAAATATTATTCATTCTTCCAACTTTATGGTTTTTTCTACCATTGTCAGTTTTATAAATAAACTATATATGTATGCATGTGTGTACATACTATGTGTACATACACACACTTGTATGTGTGCATGCATGTGCATGTATGATAAGCAGATGTATACATTAAACTTGGTTTTACAAAAGAGAGGGACTGAGAACTGACACCCCTTGACATTTAATTCCTGGGTCAGCGCCTTGATACAGTACACTCTCAGGCACTGTTCTTCATTTCCTGTTTAACTACTGCTGTTCTTAGATCCAAGTTTCCATTTCATTTACAGATTTACTAAGAAAGATATGTGATCATGTTGTGACTGTAATATAAATGGGCCCCTTTTAATTCCACACCTCTCAGCCCCATCATCACAGCACTAGCAAGGTAAGACAGTTAGGTCAAGAGCTATTCTCCTATTTCCAAACTAAAAATGGTAAGTCAGGATTGAGTAACAATGGTAAGCTCTCTTACCAAGCAGTACTAAGCAAAAGTTTAAAGACACACATTTAACCTACTTACTTCTTTTGAACTGGACTAGAATCCAGAGATAGGAGGTACCTGTGGAGGTCACAGAAGATTTTTTTTCTAAAATGAGGAACAACTGATTATCTCTCAGGATATTATCCTATAACCAGGCTCTAGAGGACTTAGAGGTACACAGTACTCTCTTCGGAGGATTTATATCACGTACAAGCATAGATCAAGTGGTACTCACCACAGCAAGCAAGAGGAAGCTCTGGCTATCACTGTGAACACACGCTCGTCTCCAATCGCAGAAGAGGCCACAGGCATCGTCTGTGTGTCAGGCACATCCTCTGAAGAAAAGAAAAGCCAATCCCTCACTTTTCTTATGACTCATCTAGGCTACAACATTTCCATCAGTCAAAACAACTTAATGTCTTGCTTCTAATAACATTAATTGAAGCAGAAAAGAGAAAAGGGGGGGGAAGGGAGAGGAAGGAAGAAGAAACGAAGAATTTCTCTAGATGTAAATCTAATATTTTTCCAAAGCATAAGAACAATTAAAATATATTTCTTTATTGTTTGTAGTTGTGGCATGAGTTCTCCCACATTACCCTTCAGACATCCTGCAAACGTCACTGGATTTTGCAAAAAAAATGGAATATTTTAATTCTTGATTAAGAGAACATTCCTCCTAAGGGCACTAAATTGCTATGAACAGAGGCATCAGTAAAGGTACTTCAGTCTTCCTTGAGTACTGATGCCTGCACTGCTCTAATGTGCATCTTCTTTGGAGACCTATTTCTATGTCCCACTGAGGATGATGGCGTTCGGTTTCCCAAAGCATCTTTCCACTTCTGCTCCTTACAGCTGCTTCTTGATAAAGCTTAGATGATAAGACTTTACAGAAGTGATGTCACTCTTTTAAGAGAAGGCAGCTATTCCATAGGAAAGGAATACTGTCCTCCAATTTACATTCCCCTGGGACTTCTTATATATTTTGCTACATTTCATTGCATTCATAACTCAAAGCCAAGCCTGTTTAAAGTTCCATTAAAATTTGGTAGCTAGGAAGCACTGAATGCTGTGATATAACATTTTAAATGAGTTACCAATAGCCATACGTTTTTATACCTTTTATTAGAATACTGAGAAATTCTGGTTACAGAAATACATGCTATAGTACTTGGAAATATAATATCCCCATGGACTAAAGGAAGGCAAATTTGTAAGGAAAAGGTTATTTCCAGTGCTGGCAAAATGACTGTTAGCTCAAGCTGAAACATAAATTTTAAAAGATAGTGTATTTAAGCAGGCAGGAATCCACAGATGATCCATAAAATGTATTGACACAAAGGAACACAGAACTTATGGTTCAAATAAGAGGGATAAAATCTGTAAGGAGGGAAGGTAATATAGGGGGAAAAAGAATGTATGAGATCCACAGAAATGTTCAGATTCATAGAAGCTAAAACTGCAAACTATAAATCTAGGCTGTGTTTCTAAGCACAGTCCTGTCAGTGTTCAGATGGGTCTTATGACTGCTGCTCCAATCCCTTTTGCTAATCTCACTACATTTCTTCTAATTATAGCCCTTACTACCATGCCAAATAATTGACATGTCTTTCTCTTTAGAATTAACATTCTCCATGTGATTGGAAACACTCCCACCCTCTTAGTTACCCCTTACCAAGCTATTTAATTCTTCTAATCATCTCTTCTAGAAGTAATCCTAGCAGTTCCCTAACCACTATTATTACTATTCTCTGTATTTCTTGCATTTTGACTATAATTTTCTGGTAATGAGATCCCCCAAACAGAAGTATCATTTATTATTCCAATTACGATTGTGTCTCTGCCCCGTGAAGAGGTACAGCTCCCTCCTGCTACGTAATAGGGTGCAACCATAGACGGCTCTAAAATCATAATAATGTTCCTGTGTACCATCACATTTCAGCCTCATTTCCCATTTGTTTTTCTCTATTACCATAGGTCTTTTTGACAATACTATTTCCAGGGTAGTCTTTCCCTCTGAGGATCTTGTTTTTAATTATGTTTTCAACGCATGTGAGCCTCCTCCTTTCCACACAGGATCCATTTTCTTGTTCTTTGTCCAAATTTATTTTTTCATAAGAATAACAAGTTCAGATTTGTTTTGTACCCAGCATTGCAAACCCCTGAAGACTGTACCTAAATGATATAATACCATTTCACCACTTCTGTTTAATATCAAACATAACTATAAAGGCTTTAAGTGGTTTCAAATCCTTCCTAATTTCCATTTGAAAGTTTCTTCCTTAATCAGAGAAACTATTAAGATGAATAAATAGAGTTAAACAACAAATCAAGATATTACAAAATACAAGGCTCAAGAATGAATATTTATTGCTTATTGGTTTGCAAGCTAGAGCGCATGTACAGAGGGGAGTGAGAGACCAAAGAAAGAGGCATAACACTCCAGATTAGTAGGTGGCAGTTTTAATACGTAAGGGAATTTACATACAATGCTTGTGTCTTGGGGGCAGCAAGATGAGCAGCTCTCTGCACCCACCAACCAGAATCTTAAAACTTTATACAGAGATCTTAACTGGGTTCAGTCACGTATACCGTCCAGATGGTCTCAACAACACATTGCTCTGTCAAGGCTGCATCCTTGGAACAGCTCCCACTGTGGGAACAGTGGGCAAAAGGTGTACATCCTAAGGACAGGGGAGCGAATGCAAAGCCTCTAATACCTGGGTCCAGTTTGTGGGTCAACCAGCAGTCGTGTCCTCTCCAAGATCTCCTACAACACTCCACCCCCTCGAGACCCAGCTCCTGGCTCTTACAATCTCACACACACCCCACCTTCCGCAATGTGCCCTGAGTTACCAGCAAGGGGTTTCACTAGCGTGGAAGCAGCTCATTTGGTGGCTATCTGGCTGCATTGGAGGCAGATGCCACAGCAGCAATAGAGGCACACGCCAAGAGAAAACACAGATCAAAATAATGATTCCCAAAATAAATAACAATTTTTTCCACCCAGAGCCCCATGATCCGAACCACTGATTTATGAAGTCCCTTAGACTGGGGGTCTGATCCCTCAGAGCATTCACTTGTGTCCTCATGTGATTTAATAAAGACAATACATCAGTTATGAACATACAAAACTCTGTTTGGATAATGGCACAGGTGTCTCCTTTTAAGGCAGTAATAATGTCAAAGGCCATCCTATTTTGAAAGACAGTTTTGCTCATTAGAGGCATTTCAGTGTTCAGTAAAGATAGGTTTTGCCAGCTATTATTTAAACTTGCTGGTGAATTTAGTAAAGGCTTCTATGTGTGCTACAAATGTCCTCCAGGCCAATGCAGGGAAAAAAGACAGCAGCCAAATGATTGTGCCAGTGCAAAACAAAACATGCCTACCTGACCTTGAAGTGGGCAGCTTTAGGAACTTGAGTGGGTTGTACACACTATACATATTGTCCAGGGGAAGCAGTACCGTCAGGCGTGAGGTGATGGACTAGGGCACAGCATATGCCAGACCAGGATTTCCACCTTTCCCTCCTTTCAGTGGTGCATGTTCCATTCCAAGTATAGTGTTTCAACAGGTCTGACTTGCAGCAAGACAACGGTATCCCAGTGGAGACTGAGTTGTTCCCCCTCACCCAGGGGTGCAAAGTAACCCACCCATCCTGGTGTGACATCCCATTAAAAATTTCAGTACAAAATGCCTTTCCAGGCATGACTTAGTGTTCTCAGCAGCATAGCACATTGACCTACCATGGGAGTTGGGGCAGCGGCTATCTCCTGTGACTTTCTTATCTTTACAGTGTTGGGTGTCTCGGCAGGGGTTCCCAGTCTGGCATACGGGGTAACAGGCCTTACAGGTTGATCATTCAAATGAGTTAAAGCCTGGGACAGTACTTTAGTATACCTGGCCAACACTGTTTTACCTGTTAGTAATTTAATCGCTGCTTTAATATTTCATTCTTCCTTTCTACCAACGCTTGTGCATAAAGTTTACAGGGGAGTTGGAAGCACCATTAAGGTCATGTTTTTTGGGGTTTTTGTTTTGTTTTGCTTTGCCCCATCTTGCATATCACGACCTTCGAAATGTGACCCCCCCACCCCCCGACAGTCACTATCTTTTAGATGAGGGTATGGTACTTAGCTTTTCTAATCCCCTAATGGTGGCCAGCCTGGTTTCCATGGTAACAGGGGAGAGGTTGGGTTAAGCCAGATGCAGTGTCCACACAAACTAGGACATATTTAGAACACTCACTCAGAGGGAGGGGGCCAATATAATCAATTTGCCAATCCCTTACTAGTTGGGAACTCTGGTGATTGGCCCCAGAGTCCTTTGGCAGCTTCCTTGGGCATTGTTTAGAACACACAGGACATGCTGTTATTGCATTAACTAAGTCACTGTATTTCAAGGGCAATCCAGCATCCTTGACAATATGCATTCCCACCTGGGTGGTATGGTGACTGCTCTTCCTATGTATCCAATCTGCTATACCATCTACTGACAGGTCATGTGTTAGGGCTCATACCTGAGCTAGGGCATCAGCTTCCTGATTGCCAGGGGGTGCCAGTGCCAGCTGGGAGGGGGAAAACAGTGAGAACTGCCTCAGGCTCTTACAGGTGAACCCAAATGTCTACAAATCCTGACCTCACAAGGACTTATTCATGATTATTCACCCCTCAGCTTCCCATTGTCCAAGCTATAGGGTTAATCCCTTTAGAACAGCCTGACTCTCAGTGCAAAGGGTTAACAGCCGGGGCTCATGAGTGATCACCAGTCAGTGGGCTCTAAATTCAGTCCATTGGCTACAGCGGTCCATTCCTGTTTCCATCCAGATGGTGTCAGTGTTGGGCAGAATAGCAACTGTAGTCTTTGTGGATTTGTTGCCCCAACTCTCCATCTATCTACCAGGCCTCAGGGGAATTTCCTCCGTTCCCTTTCTACAGGCTGAAGGGGCTGCTATAGGAATAGGGGTGGGGGCATTTAGAGCTCTATATTCTCTACAGGGCCTAGCTGCACCTACATATCTAGAGACAGCGGGCTGGTGGACAAGGTAATCCTCTGCTGCAAATAGGCATGCCACATAGTGTGGGAGTCTGAAGGGTTAATGGAACGTATTTTCAACCCACCCCTTAATTCGAAGGGAAGTTCTTACTATGATATGCTCTTCCTTCATGAGAGGCTCTACCTGGAGGAGTGCTGTGTACACGACTAGGAGCTCTTGCTCTGTTGGAGGATCTCAGGTTTCTGCCCCCTTCCAGAGCCGGGACCAAAATCCTAAGGGTACTCTCTCCTTCTGTTGTCTCTGCCACAGTGTCCAACTCATACCTTCTAGAGTCACAGAGAAATACAATTCAAACAGTATTCCAGCTTGACAGATGCCCAGAGCTTTAATCTGCTTCACTAGCATATTTGCCTTCTCAAAGGTGTCTTGTTGCTCTGATCCCCAGTCCCCCATCTGCCTTTTCTTTACAAGGTAGTATAAGGAACAGAAGCACTGTGCCAGGTGAGGAATAAAAGTCCTCCAAAACTCCCAAACCCCTCCAAAGCCTGCACCTCTTTCACATTCTTAGGGGTTGAATAGGCTTGCACCTTATCAGTCACAGCTCTGGGACAATATACATTTTACCTGACTAAACAACTCCCCAAAACTTTACAGCAATGCCTGGACCTTGAATTTCTTGCCAGTTCACTGCCCGTTCTCCCTTACAGGTATTCCAGCAAAATCTGCAGAGTGTCCTTCAGCAGAGGCAAGGCTTCACGTGTTAACATTATAGCATCAATGTCATGGGCCCATTTTACTGATGTGGGAAAGGAGAACAGGGACAGATCTCAGGCTTCCATCCCATGACACACTGTGGGGCTGTGCAGGTAGCCTTAGGGAAGCATGTGAAAAGTCCATTATTGCCCCTTCCACATGAAGGCAAATTGATCTTGAGACTCAGTGGCCAGGGGTATACTGAAAAAAGCATTTGTTTAAATCCAGTAGAGCATGGTATACTCCTATGACTGTGGCCCAGTTATGTAAGATGGTGGCAGTGCTGAGCACAGACATATGGATGGGGAGCACTGCCCTGTTCAATTCTCAGCAATCCATGGTCATCTGCCAGGAGCCATCTGGCTGTTTTACTGGCCATACTGGGCTGTTGAAAGTGGGCATACAGGACTTCCCTGGTGGTGCAGTGGTTAAGAATCCGCCTGCCAATGCAGGGGACATGGGTTCGAGCCCCAGTCCGGGACGACCCCACGTGCCATGGAGCAACTTAAGCCCGTGCACCACAACTACTGAGCCTGTGCCCTAGAGCCCGTGCAGCGCAACTACTGAGCCCACACGCCGCAACTACTGAAGCCCGCGCTCCTAGAGCCCATGCTCCGCAACAAGAGAAGCCACCACAATGAGAAGCCTGCGCACCGTGACAAAGAGTAGCCCCTACTTGCCGCAACTAGAGAAAACCCATGTGCAGCAATGAAGACCCAACACAGCCAAAAAATAAATTAAAAAAAAAAAAAAAGAAAAGAAAGTGGGCATATAACACCCACTTGGCACAGCTCTTAGGTAGTTTTTCCTATTTCCTTATGCCCCCCAGGCAATTTATATTGTTTGACAGTTACCACTCTTCATGGAGCAGTAGGCTTACTGGTTCCCATTTGGCCTTTTCCTTCAGCAACGATTTCATTACTCTAACTCTGAGGAGAAACTCACCAATACAGGTTTGCAGAGTTTGACACTGTATGATATCAATGCCCAATATGTTCTCTGGTTTTGAAGAGATAAAACTTTGTATCCCCAAAACTTTGTATTCTCGTGGGGGAGAACAACCAATTTATAGCGTCAAAGAGACTTTTCTGATCATAACTGTTTGCCTCCATAACCACTGACGGCACTGAAGGGGCCAGGAAACTTCAGGGGGTGACTGTGTATTAGAGTACACTCAGTTCCAAAGTAAACCAGAGTCATCTTTTATTTCTGAGGGACCAGTGAATAGTGGACTCAACAAGTGGTCTCTGATCACCTCCAATGGCTCTCACCTAGAAGCCATCTTGGCCTGCATTCCACACATGGGACAAGGCAGGCACCCATCCTAAATAGGACTATATCCCTGAGGCCTCTGCTAGAGCAGGAGGGACATCATCAGGGATGGTTTAGATTGCCCCAAATCGTAAATGTCTTGTCCCAAGACTGGGGCCAGCCTGAGTATCAGCATCCCATACCAGGTGCCAGGGGGGCAAACTAGAGTATCTTGATTTTCATTCCTGCAGTAAATGTAGCCTGATCAGGGCTTTCAAAGACAGGGGAGTAGATTGCCTGTGTCACTCCCAACTCTCTAAGAACTTGTACCTCTTTAGAGACTTCCAGGGTTCATGTACCCAGGGAGATCCTCCTCATTGGGTTCAGCCTCCCTGCAGACTGGAAAAATCCACTGTACAAGGGAGTAAGTTCTTTGAACCCCCTTCATGCCACGCAGGTGCTGCCTGCAGGCAGGTGTGTGGTGATGCTGCTCACTTCCCATGAATCCTACCTGGTGAGAGAAATCCCATCACCCCCTCCCTTGGTGTGCGCTAACCATGCCTGAATTATTTTCCCTGGCCTTTTGCTGGAACTTGGCAGCTCCTACAATAAGCTCAGCAGGAGTATATTCTCTCATCAGAAATGTTTCCTGAATCAGGGGCTGACCCGCTGGCTGAGGTTGCTGTTGCTGTGCCTTTGTTTTCCTTTGTATTAAGAGTCAGACAGATGGGACACTCCATCCATTTCATTGTCAATCACCATAACATCTTCCTCTTCATTCCCCTTACTTTCCCAGCAACTCCACCTCTCAGCATCCCAATCAGGCTTCATAATAAGCTCTCAGACCTTAATCCACAGCAGCTTGTGCCCTCCTAGCTTTGCAAAACAGCACATTAAAGTCTCCGACTTATTATCCTACTCTCCCACCTGTCCTCCAGCCCCGAAGCTAGCAAAGCAGTAGATACCTGCATGTCTGTCTCTAACCTCAACTCTTCTTCCAACTTTCTAACTTGACCTTTAGCCTTCAGTTTGGCATCGCTAACCAGATGAACTGCTCACAGTAGAGGCCACCCTGTTGCAGCAGGCATCCATTTCCCTTCTTTGTCACAGTGTACTCTGCACAGCTCCTCAAACAAGCACATTAGACCAGCTGACGTTTTGGGGGCATCCCCATACCCACACAGTGGTCCACAAGCATCTAACATATAGGCCATCACCCCTACATAGAAGCCAATGTCCAACTCAGGATTTCCCTGCAAGTGTCTCTTTCCCAAGGCCCATTTCTTCAGTGTCCAGACTGACTTGTCAATTGTTGGTTTGCAAACTGAGAGGGAGAGACCAAAGAAAGAGGCAAATCACTTCAGATTGGTGTGTGGCAGGCTTAATAGGCAAGGGAACTTACTTAAGAAGCTTGCCTTGGGCAGCTGCAGGATGAGATCTCCATATCCACCAGCCAGAATCTTAAGTTTATATAGTGGCCTTAACTGGGCTCAGTCACATATACCATCCAGAGGTCTCATCAACACCTTACTCTTTCAAGGCTACATCCTTGGAACAGCTCCCACAGTGGGAATGGTGGGTAGAATGTAGAATGCGGGTCCAAGGACAGGAGAACGGATGAGGTGTCTTCGATTGCCCAGGTCCAGCTTGCAGGTCAACCAGTGGTTACACCTTCTCAATGACCTCCTCCAAAAATGCTTCATACCTGGAAGGTAAGTAATCACTATTTAAGAAGAACAATCTCTTACCTCCCTTTTATTTACGAAATGTTTCACAAAAGAAGTGGAATTGTAAACAGTCTGTACAAACGAGAAGGGATATATTTATATGATAATGGAGAGCAATTTTTTAAATAATCAGAAAACAATATAGAGGAATGCTAATGTTTCCTTAAAGCTAGGTGAAGTAAAGCAACATAAAAGTCACAGAAACCCAACTTAACTTCCAATTCTGTGGATAATTGAATGTGAATCTTTGATGAGCTAACCTTTGAGTTTTAGTTTCCTCATGGATAAAATGGATATATGACCACCTTTACATGATGTTGTGAGGTGCAGTAAATTATGCAGAAAAAGCAATTTATACAGTGCATAGCATACATCAGTATGGTATTATATGTTTGATTAATTCAAAAAAATATCTACTGCATTGGCACTCATATCATCATCATTTGCTTTTGCTGCTATGGTCTACCAAGATGATTCTAGGATAGCTAATTCTATAGTCTTCATTTGCCCTATTACTTTGTTTCAAAAGTTTGTCTAATATCAGTAGCCACAACTTTAGAAGTAAAATTCTAGAGGTTAAAGAGTTTTAGTTGTACTCATAGCCACTAATTTATATTGTATCAATTTATATCAAATTATATATCATATAATGTCACATTATCCACTGTATATTTTTACCAGCAAAACTCCTTCTTAATGCTCAAGTGTCATGTTTAAATTATTTAATTCTTATCATGGAAGATTTTGATAGTACATGCATATCTCACAATAACTATTTCTAATTGCTCATATTCTTTCAATTCATGTCTACAGTCCAGAAAAATCTTAATTATAACACAACTTGGTTATTATTCCAATTTTAGCCATGTGATCTTGGATAAATAAGTCCATTTCTCTTAGCCTATGGAATATAAAGATAGATAGATAGATAGATAGACAAAATCAGTCCTATAATAAATGTTCATTAGATGCCATCTATACTAAATTTTTCATTTAAACTTTCTACGGCATAATCTGGGTCACCAACGTTTTAAAAATAAAGCATCATCTGATGATTTTTGTCCTTCACATGCTCTCTTGCATCTACATATTCATTTTGATTCCCACTGTCATCCTTCATCTGGACCCTCATCCCCAAATGTCTAAGTGATGATATTAACAGGCTCCCATCTGTTCTTTAGGCCTCCAGCCTCCTTCTCAACAAATCAAAGTCCTGCCAAAATAACTCTTCTAAAATATTTTATACCATGTAACTCTACTTAAAACATTCACTGGCTTCCCTCTGCCCAGAGTGAAATTACCAAAATACATCCCACGGAATAATCACTCCACACGATGCTTCTGAGAAACAAGGTTCTGAGAACATACTGGAAAACACGGCACACTTATCTTTTACTTGAAAAATCACAGTGAAAGTCAATATAACAAAGTCTCCAAAAATATTAACTCCTTACTTTCCAAAAATTTTGATGTCGGGTTCCATCTTTATATAAGACCTCTAACTTGCATATCCAATTTGGATTTCTGGTAGGCTCACTCAGATTAATCTGTCCAAAAAGAGGACTCTTGACTCTCCTACGTCCCTTAATCCTGTTCCTACTCACACATCCCCACTCTCCCAGTTACTCATGACAAGAACTTAAACATCATTCTTGATTCCTCTCCTATTCCTCCCTAACATATCCAAACCATCAGCAAACTATCCGTCTCCTCTCATGAATAAATACTAAAACCGACCAATCGCTTCTTACAAAATACACTGAAAACACGGAAGCCCATTACACTCTTGCACAACTCTATGAACTTTCTAAAGGATCTCTCTGCATCCACCCTGATCCTCAAAAGTCCGTTCTCCACAAAGAAGCTAGAATGACACTTTAAAAATATAGAACACATCATGTTACTTCCCTGTACAAAAGCATTCTGTGGATTCCTGCCACTTTCCATCATGGATTAACTGGGACCAGGCTAAACTTCCCACCATAAACAGTATAAAACTGCTCAAAAAAAGGTGAAACAACCATGTTTAGACAATGGATGTTGTTTGTACAGGGGACACAAAATTGAGATTTGTAAGAGAATAATACAAATGTCTTTTCTATCAGAGGGTACTTTCTAAACAAGCAGAGGAAGCAGTCATATTGGGTTGAAGACACAAAGATCAGAATTTGAGGAGATAGAGACTCACATTGCAGAGCAAGTTTCTAGAACAGTGTGGTATACCCAGAAAAAGGGCTCCAGAAATCTGCTTAGGGTTGCTCTTAAGTCTAGTGTTAAATATTAATTCATACATGCACAGGATAAAGTTTAACAAGACTGAACAAATAATAACTAGAAGCCGCAGGCTGAACAGAGCCCAGAGCTCACAAAGGGCCAGGAGACATTTGAGTTTCCATTAGCCATAATAGAGCTTGTATTAACTCCTGAGGTAGAGAGACAAAAGTAGAGATACAGAAGGTCCACATCTTCACAGTAGGACTGAACTATCTCTAGACCAAAGCCTATTCAAAATATATCTTTAAACTCTTTAAAATAAGCCGAGTGAATGAAACTCATATGCACACGACATAACCGTCTGTCAGAACAAAATACAACAGTCTTTAAAAGAAAACAACAAAATCAAGCAATTGGCAATGTAATATTCAAAAGGTATAGTATCTAATAAAACTTCTTATGTATGAAGAAAAGCAAGAAAATTGAAAACTGAGATTCATAATTAGAAGTCAATAGAATCAGACCCAGAAATAAAAGAAATGATGGAATTTAAAAGAAATCATGAATAAAATAAAGAGCAAAGTGGAAGATATATAAACAATCACATAGAATTTCTGGATATGAAAAATGTATTATCTGAAACCAAAAAATCATTGAATGAGATTAATAGCCAATTAGGCATTACAGAAACAAATAACAGTGAACTTGAAGATCTAGTGAAGAAAATTTTCCAAAATAAAGTAGGGAATAAATACAGAAACAGAAAATGAAACAGAGCCTCAACAACCTATGGGGGAAATTATCAATTGATGTGTAAGTCCCAAAATTTAAAGAGAGGACACCAGAAAAAAAATTAGAAGACATAATGACTGAAATGTTTCCAACTCCATAAAAACTATATATTCTCAGATTTAAAAGACTAAACAAACCCCAAGCAGGATGAACACAAAGAAAACTACAGGAAATATCATAATTATTTTGCTAGGAACCAGTGATAAAGAGAAATTCTTAAAGCATCCTGAGGAAAAAGACACATTATATAAGAGGAACAAGGAAATAGTAATCACACACTTCATGCTGAAAAGAAACATGAAAGCCAGAAAACATCATTAAAGGACTGAAAGAAAAATCTGTCAACCTAGAATTCAATATAAAATTTTAAAAATATCCTTTAAAAATCCTTCAGAAGAACAAAACTGAGAGAATTTATCACTAACAGATCTGTACTATAAGAAATGGTAAAGGAAGATTTTCAGGCAGAAAGGATATCAAGTAGAAATCTGTACCTATACAAAGGAATAAATAACATCCCAAACAGCCAATATGTGGGCAAACATAAAAGTCTTTTTTTTCTTGTTTTGAATTTTTCTAAAACAGTTAAAATTCGAATAAGATCTGTAGTTAATAGTATCATGCCAATGTTAAGTTCCTAGTCTTGAAAGATGCGCTATGTCATGTAAGATGTTAACATTTGGGAGGCTGAGGGAGGAATACACAAAATCTCTGTACCATTTTTTGCAACATTTCTATAAGTCTAAAATTAGATCAAAATGAAAAATTAATCAAAAACATAAGTTTACTCTTTAAAGCAAAAATAATGACAATGTGGGACTTCACTGGTGGGGCAGTGGTTAAGAATCCGCCTGCCAATGCAGGGGACACAGGTTCAACCCCTGGGCCGGGAAGATCCCATATGCCGTGGAGCAACTACGCCCGTGTGCCATAACTACTGAGCCTGCTCTCTATAGCCTGCGAGCCACAACTACTGAGCTCATGCAACACGACTACTGAAGCCCACGTGCCTAGAGCCCGTGCTCCACAACAAGAGAAGCCACCGCCATGAGAAGCCCATGCACCACAATGAAGAGCAGCCCCCACTCACTGCAACTAGAGCCTGTGCACAGCAACAAAGACCCAACACAGCCAAAAATTACAAAAAAAAAAAGCCATCTGTAAGAGACAAAAAAAAAAAAAAGAAGACAATGTATTTTGGGATTTAACATGTAGAAGTAAATTATTTGACCACAATAAAATAAAGAATTGGAGCATGAAATGGATCTGTGCAGTTGTAAGATTCTTACATTAGATATAAGTGACATAACATTATTTGAAAGTAGACTTTGATAAATTAAAATGCATACTGTAAACCACTGAGCAGTTTCTAAAACAATATAAATAAATAAAAAGCAATAGCTATAAGCCAATAGTAGAGATAAGATGGAATACTAAAAAAAAAATACTAAATTAATCCAGAAGAGAGTTCAGGACAACAGGAAAAAGAGGAAAAAAACAGACAACAAATTTAAAAACACAAATAGCAACACAGCAGATTTAAACCCAACCACTTACATTAAATATAAAAGATTTCAACACTCCAAATAAAATAGAGTCATAAAACAAGGATGAAAAAATGTAAATGGATTGAAACCACAGAGAGTATATTCTGTGGCCCAAATGTAATTAAGTTAGAAATCAGTAACAGAAAAGTCTTGCTTGTCTTACTACACATGCATATTGTGATATGTCATTGGCTTCCTCTGGTTGTTAAAGTATCTAAAGCTGTCTTTCTTGAAGTATGTGGTAAATACTGGAGTTCCACTAGTTTAGCACTTGCACCAACCATCTTTTTTGAGTATCCTTCCTATACGTACCAGGTTAGAACACCAACAGCTGTATTACCATTAGCTTATGGTTAGGGTCATAGACAGGCCCTAATTTCTGTGTCAGCCAGAGAAAGAGAGTAACAGGAGGCAGCAGCCATGGATGAGGAGATGGACTCTTCTTGCAAGCAGAGGCCTTTGATTCTTCAGGATAACTCTAGCAGCATGTGGTCTGATATTCTAAGTTTCTGTCTGTGTGAAGCAGCAGTAGTAATTTTCCTGATTCAAAAGCCAGTTCTGTGATGAGGTTGGTTATTTCTTCTGGTTACTGATATTCCTAGCTTTATATTTTTAAAACTGGTTTCCTGGAACTCCCAAGATTGTGTAGGTTATGAAAATAACCTGTAATAAATTCTTGTTTGCTTATTCCTGAAATGAAGAATTCTGACAAATATATGGAGCTCTGAGTATTCTTCAGAGACCTCCCTCTCCATCATCGCTGGAATTGCACAACTGAATTTCTGTTTATGAAGTGAATGCAGCTCCTCAGAATAACTATTTCAGTCTTCCCTTAGCTCCTGGGAATCTGTCAGTACAAAGTCCACCTGCTTCTGCTGAGGTCTCTTCACCTACTCACGTGGGCTTCTTGGAAAGGATCTAAGGGAATGCCAGGTTGGAAATCTAGTTCATTTTTGGTCCTTAGTAAATAAATTTCATAACTATCAAATTGTGGGAGTTCAGGTTAAACAAGTATAATCACCAAATTCTGTCCTATTGTCAGAGAAAGAAACTCCAGAATTTGCCTCTCACCTTTTATTTCTCAAGTGTTTATAATACCTGTCCTCTGTGGCCCCCAATCAGCTCACAGAATCTCTGAGAGGGACAAACAATCTTGTCTGAATACTACACAGCGTGAATGATAGCATCTAAGGTAGGCCTAACCTCATATCCAGCTCTCTGGTTGACTGAAGCCCTGTAACGGGAAGAGAAGAGAAAGCAGCATGCTTCCTCATCCCCACGAGGGCAAGGGTGAGATTAAGAGCACCTCAACAATTCTCTCCAACTCTTAGCCTCCCTAAGCTCTTTTAAAGACTGTGTGTGAAAGGAGAGCTAAGGTTCTCAAAACCAGTTCTCAGGTCCTTAATTTGGGATATGGGAATACCTGTCATGTAATATTGTGTTCTCAGTCTCTGGGCCTAAGCAGAAATTTAGATGAAAGACTATTTAACCTATTTTAAACAGTTCATCACATTATATTTTGTACCCTAGCCTAATAATCTGCTTAAAATTCCCAAAATGTCATGCTCATTGCCATCTTCTCAACACTGCTTATCCACTTTCTACTCACTAAAAGCAACCTTCAGCTAATTTTAGGGCTTCTTTTTCCAAGGGCCAGCTCAATATTACCTCTTCTATGATGACTACTCATTTGAGTTTATCACTTTGTACTTCTGTGCCTGTACCACTTACTAGGCTCTCAGACAATGAAAGACACTCCAAACACAATACTAGTGCTTCATACCTTCCTGTTGTGCTCATGACAGACTCACTAGTCATTCTTGGTACTCTTTCTGGCTAAGGCATTGGGTGGAGTCTTCTTAACACAGCTCTGCAGACAACTATGATCAACCAATCAGTGTTGAAGCATGGCGGGAAACCTATTTCACATACTTGAATTTTTAATAGAATTTCTACAGGTATATCCCATCAATAAATTAAAAGAGGCCAGAGAGCATATACCAATTCTTTTACATCCCCAGTGCTGAAGACAAACTTAGGTCTCAGTAATATTTGATGCTTTTTACTACAATGGCTTTTAAGAGTGGACTGACTTTTAGTGCTTGTTCTCCTGCTGTTTTGTCAGTTAGTTTCTTGTAGCAAACACGTAGGAAGATCCTAATGTATTTTTAATGTTTTAATTCATAAGTTGGCAGTTGATGATTATATCAATTTAAAATATTTTGCATGTTTGAAATATTTCATATTTTTTTTAAAAAATGATATGATGAAGGACAGAATCCCAAGGAGTAGAAACTCTTATCACAGTACATGGAATTATGAAGAAGATCTGCAGGCATGTGTGAAACACAAACGATTAAATAAAACAAATGGGAGCCCAGGTGCACTTTGTTTAAGAAAAGAATATAAGAAGCACATATCTGGATCATGCAAAATGATATCCAGAGAGGCAGAATTAAACTCCTTATCCTTTCTTGATACACTTTCACTGTGATATAAATTAGAAGGCTCCATGTTTAGGCCATCCAAAATTTAGTTAACTGCCCCTGTTGAAGAAATAAAATTGATAAAAAGTATTAACTCAACAGAAACTCAATGAAAATATGTTATGAAAACAAACATAAAGCCTCATCATTTTGTTTGGGAATTAGAATGTAATCTATTTGATTTCTTGCAGTAGTTTTCTTGTATGTCTTATGTATATCCAAGCACCTAGCAGAGTGCCTTTTATACACACAAAGAGGTACTTACTATTTGTTGATTTGTATTAAAAAGAAAGAATTTTATTGCAAGATTTTTCCATTAAGATCATACTCAAGGTTGGGGCTTGTTCTGTGTACTTTCATGTATCCATCAACAGTAGCTCTAAAAGATTCTTTATTCGCAGAATGAAAAGGTTGAATGAGAAATCAGATTTTATTCAAGCTCTAATATTCATAAGTCTATGAAAATTGTCCCCCCAAATGAGCCAATCAGAAAGCTGAGAGTCCCAAGGATAACTGAATTGGTCCTGCACTTAGTTATTCTGAATGATAAGCACTTTTGTAAACATACAGAAAGAATCACTTAATCTGTTCCTTTATTTATTCAAAGAATATTTATTGAATGCCTACTAAGTAAACTGCTGGTGCTGGGTGGTTCGTGGCAGCCAAAACTGTGACCTAAAATTCACTAAAAATTAGCTTTAGAAAGAAATATTAAAAGCTGAGGCTGTCTTAGACAATCTCTCCCTGGACTTTTGACAGCTACACCGACATCCTCCTTCAAATCCTACTCATCTTACGGTTATTTACATATACTTTGAAATTACTGCCTTGGTTTTCTTGGGGGGGGGGAGGGAAGAGAGAGGAAGAGAGAGAGAGAGAGAGAGAGAGAGAGAGAGAGAGAGAGAGAGAGAGAGAGAGAGAGAGAGAGAGAGAGAGAGAGAGAGAGAGAGAGAGAGAGAGAGAGAGAGAGAGAGAGAGAGAAAGAGAGAGAGAGAGAGAGAGAGAGAGAGAGAGAAAGAGAGAGAAAGAGAGAGAAAGAGAGAGAAAGAGAGAGAAAGAGAGAGAAAGAGAGAGAGAGAGAAAGAGAAAGAGAGAGAGAGAGAGAGAGAGAGAGAGAGAGAGGGAATTTGTTTGCTTATCCCAGAGAGAGAGAGGATTTGTTTGCTTATCCAGTCTTCCCTCCATATTTTATGGACACTCAGTTTCTGGTCTTAGTCCGCAACCTTCTTCCTCAGCCTGATGCTTCTTAAGACCCAGATTAACAACTGATGAGTAATCCAGACATTAAATTTTATGAGATCAGAGAAAAGAGAGGGAAGTCATTATGGAGGTAGTGGTAAAGGGAGGTCCTCAAGGGAAGATATAGATACAGAGAGTGGGTGTTTGCAAGGTGAATAGGGTTTTAAAAGCTGCAATTAAAAGTTAAAGATACCTCAGACATACAAGAGCGCCAGGCTAAGACAGGCAGACAGTCTGATCAATGAGGTAAGTTAGGGAATTTGAAGAGACCAATCTACTGGAGGGATATATTTACGTATTTGAGAGATAAGTGACAAAGGCCTGAAACAGCTCACTCCCACCCTAATTAATACAGCCAAAGGTAGGCACATACTGGAAACTACATAGGATGGCAAAATAGGATCAGAATCCTTCTATTTTTGCATAGACCTCTCTTTTCTTCAAATAGCGAAAATAATAGCCAGCCTCGTACTACTACACCCAGTCCTTGCCCAAGCTCCCAGAAGTAGCAGGAGAGCAGGGAAAAATAAAAAAAAAACCTGTCAGGAAAAATAGTCCACAAAATCAATACAAGAATTCAACTCAGGGCTTCCCTGGTGGCGTAGTGCTTGAGAGTCCGCCTGCTGATGCAGGGGACGCGGGTTCGTGCCCCGGTCCGGGAATAAGAATATCTGGGTAGAACTTACTTTGCTTACAGGGCTTATTCAAACTACTTTCTCCTTTTGCATATTTCAAAAAGACTCTCAACTGCTTCATAAATGTTTCTGGCACAAACTGCCACCCTTCCTTCCTTTTATTCTCTCCCACACAGACCGCATCTATTAATTTTGACATTTATTATAAGAACCATCCCACTGCATTTCAGTTATGTGCATTAAAGTACAATGTATTTTCTCCATTACTCTTCCTTGCTTATGTTCCTTTTTTTTTTTTTTAATAGTGCAGAAAAACCTGTTCAAGACAGATCATTTTCCTACCTTACCTCATTATTCTAATTTTCAAGTAAAAATCACCAGGCAGTACTGGTGAATTCTGCTTTATAAATAAATTATATGCATATTACATATGTATAATTCTACACATATGCATTTATTATACTTAGTATATAATATTACATAGCATTATATGCCTTAGTGTTACTTAATATGTCCTTAAAATTTTTCCTTTAATATTGAAAAGCCACTCAAAATATGCTCTGTATAACTTTTATAATAACACTAGAAGAAAATATTTGTCTGAACTAATAAATAACTTTTCTAGATTTGGAAAACAAGGTGTCTTTTTTTATGCCTTTGAAAAATCATCAGTTTACTCACTTCCTAAATCAGACAATTGCTTATGCAAAAAGCTTGTTGAAACACTAATGATACCTCTATCTATAAGAATTTCAGAAACTTCTGAGGAAGTACAAACCAATGAATCTCACTTTCATACTAGAAAAGCTGGTTGGATTCAAATACATGTTAATTCAATGTATGCTGAAGCAGGCATAATCTCTAAAGGAAAAGAAACTTGGCCAGAAATCAGGTCTGACTACTTTGAGACACAAAAATAAGGAAGTTGAAAACAAGTAGATGTGATTTATTTAGTTCCAAAACTTCTTGAACACTTGACTTTGATTTTATTATTTCTATTTATCCCTGTATACTCAATGGGTATCTCAGTAATCAGCATTGGTTGGGTGCTCAAAAGATGACTGTAAAATTGAATGACCACACCAATAAAAATGTACATCAGAAATGTAGATATGGTTGTTTTTGTCATAGACAAAGTACTGAGTTGTAAAGAGATAGTAATGTGGAGAAAAACTGTGGCTCCTTCAGAGTAAAGTACAAACCACTGGGTCCATAGGGATCAGAATTTCATAAATAACCAGGATGAAACAACACACAGTAAATTCCTTTAGTGTGCAGAAGATGGGCTTTGGGGGATAGTAAAATGCTAACCCAATGCAGAAAAGGTACAAAAATATTCTGCTTTGTGCCTGTGAAATAAAGTGGCAGATGAGCTTCAATATAAGTGAAAATCATATAAACCACACACAGTGAAAATTTGTGAGTTATCCATTATGATCCAGTGTCCATTAAACGCATGATTTGTTGCATTGTACCTATCTTAGGACTGTTGGAGAACTTTATTGTTCTTTATAATACTTCAGTGTGGGCCACTGAGGATAATTAGTCAGTAAGAAAAAACAAAAAATAAGCACCAACTGCTAGGCACAGCCTGGACAATGTTATCATCAATTATACCCTTAGAAAGTTACTAAAAATTTACTATAGACTGTTCCTCAAAGAGGATGACTCAATGTAGTGTTATCACCAAAAGGTCCAAAAATGTAAGTTATCCTCAAGAAATTTATTAAAAACCAACAGAGAAAACATTCACCCTTATAGAAGTCTACATGTGTCCCTCCCTGAAAACAGAAGTCCAAGCTGACACAGATGCCTAGTGAGATCCACACAAGGGTAGTAAGTCAGAGTTCTCCACGGAAACAGAGGCAGTAAGATACACACATACACACACATTTATTTTAAGGAATCAACTCATGCAATTGTAGGGGCTAGCAAGTCTGAAATCTGCAGGGCAGTCTGGCAGGCTGGAAACTCAAGCTGTTACAGTCTTAAGGCAGAATTCCTTCTTCTCTGGGAAACCTGTTTTTGCTCTTGAGGTCTTCAACTGATTGGATGAAGCCTGCTCACATTTTGGAGGGCAATCTTTACTTAAAGTCAACTAACTGTAAATGATAATCACATCTCCAAACTACTCTCACAGCAACATCTAGACTAGCATTTAACTAAACAACTGGGCACCATAGCTCCACCAAGCTGACACAGAAAACTAACCAATACAAGCAGCAAAAATAGTTAACGGTCTACTTTATGAAGACAAACAAAAGGGGAAGGGAAACTTTGAAAAGATAAAGTGGTTTTGTGTTCATTTCTATGATTTTGCAGAACTTTATACCTATAATTTTAGGAACTTACTACTATATGAGAAATGTATCAGCTAGGAAAGATAACCTAAAACACTGATTGATGATGAGATTATAATCAATGACTCCCAATCAGTTTTGCTTTTGCTACACAAAAGTAATTACCAAAACAACAGAATAAATAAGAAACATTCTTAAGAAAATTTGCTGCAAAGATGGTGTTCACTTAAAGTAAAACGAATATATTGATATTCTCAAGACCACTGTGCTGTTTTCTCCTAATAGCTGTGGATGAAAGGAATAATTTTGTATCCCTGTTATTAATCTATCAGGATCTTTTGATACCTGGGGCTCTATGTGCCATCTCAGGCAAACCAGGGTTCTCAAAACAGGCAAAATCCCTCTGCCAAAGGATACGAGGTCGCAGCTCTATTTTCTTTCTTTTTTTTTTTTAAAGCATGAGTAATGTTCATCTTATTGAAAGTAGGCATAGTACATTGTATTTTTTTTTACTGTGACATCATGTGACTGACATCATGAAAACTGCACCTGCCCCAGAATAAAATGCAAAGGTAGAAAATGGCATTTTCATTGCTGTCATGGAGCACCTTCAATCAGAAACGCACAAATCACCATAGATTCCAACGGATCAAGGATAACCATGGACGACCACAGAACCACCAATAACGGGTTGCAATCGACCACCAACATGAATCATGATGAAATCATGTTGGATCCCCATGACTCATCTAAAGATTCAGGGATCACCATATGCACCACTGAGCCAGAGCTTTTATAAATAGTACCTGAAAAGGTCACGAAACACGGGGGAAATATCTCTTCCAACCTCAATTTTTTTCTCCTTTCTTTCCTTCCTATCAACATACAAACCAACATTACTTATAGGTTAAAAGTGTGACCTGTGGATCCAGGAAGAATCAGTCGCAGTGCCAGCTCCCTAACCAACCCCCCTCAATGTTACTAGCTATATGACCTTGGACAAGTGACTTCATCTCTGTGAATCTGTTTACTCATCTGTAAAATGGGGCAAATGTCATCCTCATAGATATCTGAGAATTCAATAAAAGCATAAAGCTCTTAAAGCTTTGGGAATTATTGTTACAAATATGCTTAAATTTTCCTATGTTAAAAAGAAACTTTCCTGTCATACTACAGTAGAACTGTGTGTACCTCTACCAGACTATGGATACCTCTGAGGCAGAGATCAGATCTTACTCATCTTCTTATGCCTATCACACAGGACAGGCCTGCTAATATATATTTTTTGGAGGAGGAAAGAATAGAAATAGGGATGGAGATGTTCAGAAATCTCACTAAGACTTTGGGTGATGGCCTTGGCCGAGGGGCTTCAACATGAGGTGTTGTGAAGATTAGTTAGATTGCTGTGGGTGGGGAGGACATGATTTTCCTTCCTGGATGGGGACAAGTGTGGAGTGGGGATCAAGGATAGATACATAGGCAGTTTTCTGAGTCCAGAATGGGAGATACCATAATGCCCAAAGAGGTGTAAAGGCTAAAATCTTTGTTTGTACCTCACATTAAGCCAGTTTCACTCTTGTATGCCTCAGGTAAAGATTCAAGGCCTCATCACTAGCCCTTAAACATCTCCCGGTTTGTCCTCCACTATGCCTCTGCTCACACTCAGGATCCCAGCCTCTCCCACTGCATCTCCAAATGCTCTCCATCTACAAGGGGAGGCAGAGGAATATGGTAGGTAAGACAGCTCTATTTTCTATTACCAACTTTATTATATTCACTTAATTTACATAGCCTAAA
Source organism: Neophocaena asiaeorientalis asiaeorientalis (assembly GCF_003031525.2). NCBI lineage: Eukaryota > Metazoa > Chordata > Mammalia > Artiodactyla > Phocoenidae > Neophocaena > Neophocaena asiaeorientalis. The sequence goes on from NW_020174698.1 coordinate 14,911,946, forward strand.
TTCATATTTGAAATTATTTGGTTCACTTAATTTTCTAAATCAGCTATTGGGGTACCAGAGCTTTCTTCCTCCAGAGCTTCGGGAACATCTTGATTCTAAACTCTGATTTACTGCTTGGATTTATAAGTTTCTGGATTGTCCCTGCTTATAATAATTTTTGGCTCTTGAGTACCCAACAGGTTCTCTTAAGTTCACTTTACTCTCAGTCCTGGCCAAGGATGAGAGTAATGGACTTGTCTTTCCTATTTCTATCCTCACAACCTCATAACATACCTGATTGTCACTTACCTGAATGCAGTTATCAAGCTATCCCCTATAGATCCCCTTATTGTTTCCTACAGAGCTTGCCATTGCTGGAAGATAAACAAGCTGTTTGTAAGTACCAAGCATAACCCTCCACGCCTCATCCAAAAAGGGATTATATTTTTCTTCATTATTCCATGTGTCTAAAGGAAAAATTTTTCTGATCCTTTCCCTAATCATCTTCCTGTGAAAAACAACTACTGGATGGTCCTGCAAGGTCTTAACACGATTTCCCTGAACTATTCTGGGAATTGTATCATCCAACACAGTTCAAAAGAAATAGCCTTTGACTCCTGGAAATCTGGGTCAATCATGGCCCAGTTATCTATCCTTGGGTAAGTGATCTAATTTCACTAAGCCTAAATTTTTAAATAGATACAAATAAAACTTTTGTGACTATCTAACAATGTCATTTATGCACTCAACAAATATTTAAGTATTTGGTGAAGAGCTGTCCTAGATGCTATCCTAGGAGTTAAAAATAGAATGTAAACAAGATAATGCCCCTACCCTCATGGATCTTACACAGTGACAGAAGATATACACGTAAACAAACAAAAAATCCATGACGTTTATATTACTTAGAGATTGTGATAAAAGCCATGAAGGGAATAGTCACTGTTCTGTAGCAATCCGTGGAGAGGAAGAGTTCTCTTTTAGATTGGTTGGGCGGAAATGCCTCTCGGGGGAAGTGTTTTTCAGGCTTACAGGTGAAGGAGAAGAGGTATCCAGGAACGTTGAGAGGGAAATAATATTTTAAGCAAAGAGTACAGAAGGTCCAAAGTAGGAAGGAACTTGGAAAGAGACCAGCAAGGAGGCAGTGGCCAAGATGAAGTCTGATAGGTAGACAGGGGCCAAATCATATGGAAATTTGCAAGAAGTTTTTAAATTAAATTAAAGCATTTAATCAAGGAAGCAACATGATGAAATTAATATTTTAAAAATATTATACTGACAATTGCATATAAAATCAAGTAAAGCAAAACATAGTAGGACCAGCTGAGAAGCTGCAGGCAGTAGTCCAAGTGTAAAATCATGGTGGTTTTCTCTGGTATGGTGGCAGTAAAGGTAAGAGAGAAATATATTTTTAGATATAATTTGGTGAGTAGAATAAGGACCATCATGCATGATTATGCAGGTTGTAAACTACACAAGGGTGCCACATCTAAAAGGACACCACTGATGTTGTAGATACAAAAGTGCTATATTTTTCCATCAATAAGAATTGCTGATGAACTGGATAAAGAGAATACACTAAACAGTGAGTGAGATCAAAGAAGAATCACATGTTTCTGGTTGAAATACTGTACGAAAGGTATTGCCTGTAATTATCACTGTGAACATCACAGAGAAATAATTTTAGGGGTGGGGCAGACATGAAGTAACATTTCTGATAAGTTTGGGATGCCTATTAGACATCCAAGGGAAAATGTCAAGTTGGTGGTTGAATATTTGAGTCTGCAGGTCAGGTCAGAAACCAAGGTTTAAGATATAAATGTGAAAGGTATCAGTTTAGAGATTTGTATTCAAACTATGAAACTGGTTTAGTTCACTTAAGGAGAGCACAGGAAGAAAATTGGGCCCAAAAGTGGAGCGCTCAAACATCTAGTGGTAGGGATAAGTGGAGGAGGACACAATTAAAGAGAGACGGAAAATGTTGCCAGTACGAAAAGAAGCCAAATTGGAGTCGGATGAAGAGTAAATAGGAGTAGAAGTCAGGTATACAGTTTTGCCTTGAAAAACAGCAGAGAAATAGGATGTCAGCTAAGAAAGGACCTGAGGTCAAGGGAGGGGTTTTGAAATTAAAATGAGAAATATTAGGGCATGAAAATATACGTGAAGGAAATGGACCTCGAATAGAGGCAAGGATATCTCTTCAATTACAAAAGGAGAAAATACAAAAGAGGATGGGTGAAGATGAAGATAAGTTTGTTGACTTGGTGATGGGAGAACAAAGCATTTGCAGTCTGCTTTTATTTGTTTAATGAGGTATGAGGTAGGCTATCAGCTTAGAATGTGGGGAGTATATAATGTGCAGGAAGGTTAAGGGAAAAGGAAATATTTTAAAACAGTTCTTCCAATGAATAGTAAAGCAAATCTACCAGGGAAACCTAAAGGTATTGCTAGGCATTACTAAGTGTAGTTCAGGTTTGTAGTAACTAAAGTAAAACCAGTTATTCAAGGTGGGTGATTTTTTCCCCCAGAAGTTTCCATTGTTCTCATGGGCATGGAAAAGATAGATGATCGGAACAAATAAAGTTAGAGTTTTTACAAGTGCATATGATGGGAAGAGAGAGGGGAAAAGTTGTTGTGAGTATCCATAAGGAGGTAATCATAAAAATTAAATACAGAAACTAAACTGAATATGGAAGGAAATGAGAGCAAGAGGGAGGTGATGATTCTGTGTAAATAGAATCTGCATGCAGCATCATTTCAAGAGATGATATTTTGAATTGGAAAAGGAATGTAGATTACACAAAGTTCAGACTGAAGGAGAAAAGAATAGAAGGAAAGTGGAGACAAAATCTTGAGCAGCAGAGCTGAAGTTCCTGGTCCTGACTTAGAAAGCAATTTTCTGAGAGTGGGGGTAGTGAGGTAGCAAGATTGCAGAGAGAAATGGGAGCAGAGCTCACTGTAGATGGTAGAAAAGCAGTTGGGTAGCACTGAGGGCCCAACCAAGGTTGGAGGTCATCAGTTTAAGGTGGCAAAAATATTCAAAATGGGGCATTTTCTCAAGAAGTGTTCAATGTTAGAGATATTAGAATAAATAGGTCAATTGGATAAAATGTTGAAGATTTGTAGGGCAGGTGTGGTGAGAGAACAAACACTAAGTAAATATAAATGATTAGCACTATTCTTTCTCTCATTACTATTTTTGATAACTTAATTCCTTGACAGAGCACAGGATAGTGTCTCTTGCTTCCAAATGTATGTCATAGTCACCTCTTCCAGCTCTCCTCTCTTTGATCCTGCTTCTCTCAGGCACTGAGTTCAGTTACATGCATTTCACAGTTGAAACAGCTCTGCTTCTTCCATAGCCATCAGCCTAATTTGCTTTTGGTTAGCAAAAGTGGATATTTTCTGGCAGAAAATACAAACTTCAAAGTAGTCATACTTTTTTCCAACAGTTTAAATACAGACTTAAATGCAATATAATGTTTTTGAAACAGTTATATGGCAGTTTCCTCACATAGTCAAAGTCTAAAAAATCACGTTTATCCACTACAACCTGGTTCACCAAATTCCGCAAGAGCAGAACTAAAAGGCACCCTAGGTAGCCTAAAAGCTGTAGTTATAAAACAACAAAAGTAAAGTACTAATTTACACAGCAGGCAGTAAACTCATGAAACTTACTCCCCCCAACAGGTGGAATAAGCTAAAAACACAGCTTCCTATAAATTTTTAGATGATAAATTCATAATAGATCATTAAAGAAACTAGAATGTTGGGTATGTAATCCTAACTTTTCTGAAGTTGAAATTATGAGGAAAAAATCAATTTCTGCCCCCCCCCATTATTATACCTATAAAAGAAAAAGTGGTGGACTAAATAAACCATGGACCTAAAGAATTTGTTCAGTTCCCTCTTTTCTGATAATACTTTATGAATACATGAGAAGAAAACAATGCAACATGAATATTATTTATACTATGGAAAACGCCACCACTTTGTCATTGATTTTTTGAGATAGTTTAAATTACATGCCTAGCATATCTAAAAGAAAATGACACTTATAAATAAAAAGTTGTTGACAAAAAATGCAATTTAGTGAACTTGGCATAGATCAGAAGCAATAAATTATAATCTTTATGATTTTTTTTCGCTCCTGAGAAAATAGTGTTATCTAGACTTTTAAAAAGAGAAAGAGGAAGTTACAGCGTATGTCAAAAATGTGACTGCAGAAGCTTGTTGGCAATATGGTAGACTGAGTGGATGCAATTCTATATCCTACTTAAAAAGTATACTGGATACAATGTAACGAAAAAAGTTAATACAGAGCCAAGACAAGAAATAAAGGACAACACAAATGTGCCATAAATTAAAACGAAATTTAAACCAAGAGCCTACGAGTGTGAACAGACCCCACAGTGGTCCACTGGCTTCCTGGAAACTTATACATGCACAATTCACTAGAGCTGAGTTTCAATGCCCATGCAGGGACAGAATATGGCTCTACAAAGCAAGAAATAGAATGGATATCTTTTTATATTCCTGATGACCATCTACATTTCCTCTTTGAAAAAATGTCTATTCAGTTCTGCCCATTTTTTAATCAGGTTGTTTGTTTTTCTGATGTAGAATTGTGTGAGCTCTTTACATATGTTGGATATTAATCCCTGATCGGTTATATCATTTGCAAATATTTTCTCCCATTCAGTTGGTTGCGTTTTTGTTTTGTCAATGGTTTCCTTTGCTGTACAAAAGCTTTTAAGTTTAATTAGGTCTCATTTGTTTACTTTTGCTTTTATTTCCTTTACTTTAGGAGACAGATCCAAAAAACATATTGCTGCCTATGTTTTCCTCTAGGAGTTTTATAGAAGCTGTTCTTACGTTTAGGTCTTAAACCCATTTTGAGTTCATTTTTGTATATGGTGTTAGAGAATGTTCCAATTTCATTCTTTTATATGCAGCTATCCAGTTTTGCCAGCACTACTTGAAGAGATGGTCTTTTCTCCATTGTACATTCTTGTCTCCTCTGTCATAGATTAACTGACCATTAAGTGTGTGGGTTTATTTCTGGTCTCTCTATCCTGTTCCATTGATCTATGTGTCAGTTTTTGTGCCAGTACGATACTGTTTTGGGGAAATGCAAATCAAAACCACAATGAGATATCACCTCACACCTGTCAGAATGGCTATCATCAAAAAGACCACAAATAACAAACGTTGGAAAGGATGTGGAGAAAAGGAAACCCTCATATACTGTTGGTGGGAATATAAGTTTGTGCTGCCACTTTGGAAAACAGTGTGGCGGTTTCTCAAAAAACTAAAACTAGAACTACCATATGACCCAGCAATTCCACTCCTCAGTATACACCCAGAAAAAAACCACCAAAAACACTAATTCGAAAAGATACAGGCACCCCAATGTTCATAGCAGCATTATTTACAATTGCCAAGATATGGTAGCAACCTAAGTGCCCATTAACAGATGAATGGATAAAAAAGATGTGATACACACACACACACACACACACAGAGACTGGAATATTACTCAGCCATAAAAAAGAACAAATTTTGCCATTTGCAGCAACATGGATGGACTTGGAGGGCATTATGCTAAGTGAAATAAGTCAGGCAGAGAAAGACAAATAGTATAGGATATCACTTATATGTGGAATCTAAAAAATACAACAAACTAGTGAATATAACAGAAAAAGAAGGAGACTCACACATATAGGGAACAAATTAGTGGTTACCAGTGGGGAGGAGGAAAGGGGCAACATAGGGGTGGGGAGTGGGAAGTACAAACTATTGGGTGTAAGACAGGCTACAAGGATATATTGTACATCACAGGGAATATAGCCAATATTTTGCAATAACTGTAAATGGAGTATAACGTTTAAAAATTGTATAAAAAATTTAAAAAATAGATATAGCTGCAAAATAAATGAGTAAATAAATTTTTTTTTTAGTAAATAAATTTTAAATATAAGAACAAAGCTCTGTAGATGCTGTTCTTAAAATCATCTGAACATTCAAATTAATATATACCATGGCCAGCGCGTTTCTTCAAAAATTATTAATAATTGGATCAAGAGCTACAAAATACACATTTTATAACTACATATAATGCATTACATTTATATTTTCCATACACATCAGCAAATAGAAAAATTAAATTTGTGAAAAAGAAAGACACCATTTCATTGCATAAAAAACATCAAATTCCAAGTAATAAAACACACTGAAAAATCCACAAAATGTAAGTTTATCAGTAGAAATGAAAGACCTAAATAAAGCAGTAACACACATGTTCTTTATTAGGTAACTCAATGTCATAAACAAGTCAGATTTCCCCAAATGGATCTATAAATTTAACATAATCCAATCAAAATATCAAGAGCTTTGTTGTGGGAAATGAATGGATTATAAAATGGATATTAAAATACAAGATGAATTTACCCTAGTAGTTATCAAGAAAATTTAAAATCTTCAGCAATTCATATCTTTGGTGTTGGAGTAAAGAAAGATAAATAGACTGATTAAATAGAACAGAAGGCATAGGCAGTATCCAGTCTGGAACCTCTCCAATGTAGATATAAACCCCTCATTCATGGAAAAGACGACTCCTCAGTGCTGTGTGCTAAGACTGGTCTTTTCAGTAAACAGTGTTGGGTTGCTGGATTTATATATAAAAATGAAATTTGACGCTTCCTTATACCATACACAAAAATTAATTCTGGATGGGTTGTAAGTATAAATGTGACATGTAATATAGTAATAGTTCTAAATGATAAAGTTGGAGGACATTTTTATGACTTTGCAATATATAAACATTTCTTTAACAGGACATAAGTGTACTAATTATAAAAGGAAAGACTGGCACTTTGGTCTATATTAAAATTTAAATAAACTCCTGTTCCTGAAATGATAACGTTAAGAGAGTAAGAAGACAAGCATTAGGGTAGGCAAGATAGTTGCAACATCCATAATCAATAAAAAGTTTATAACCAGAATATTATAAAGAACTTATATAAATTAGTAAGGAAAATAAAGATAATGCAAATTTGTAAAGTAGGCAAAGTATCTGAATAAGTTTATCATGAAAAGGACATTCAAACTGTGAATAGATATACTGAAAGGCACTATAACTCATGGATGGTCAGGGAAATGCAAATCAAAACCACAATGGGATAATACTACACAAACCAAACTGGCCTTATTTATACAGATTGACAATACCAAATATTGTTAATGGTTTGAAGAAATGGAAACAATAATAATACATAATGGAAGTTTAAATTAAAAAAAAACACTTTGAAAACCACTTATTTTTTTTTAACATCTTTATTGGAGTATAATTGCTTTAGAGTAGTATGTTAGTTTCTGCTGTAATATAGAGTGAGTCAGCTATATATAAACATATATCCCCATATCCCCTCCCTCTTGCATCTCCCTCCCACCCTCCCCATCCCACTCCTCTAAGTGGTCACAAAGCACCAAGCTGATCTCCCAGTGCTATGTGGCTGCTTTGCACTAGCTAACTATTTTATAGTTGGTAGCGTACATATGTCAATGCTACTCTCTTAGTCCCAGCTTACCCTTCCCCCTCCGGTGTCCCTAAGTACATCCTCTACGTCTTCGTATTTATTCCTGTCCTGTCCCTCGGTCCTTCAGAACCTTTCTTTTTAGATTCCATATATATATGTGTTAGCATACGGTATTTGTTATTCTCTTTCTGACTTACTTCACACTGTATGACAGACTCTAGGTCCCTCCACCTCACAAAGAAACAAAATAACTCAATTTTGTTTCTTTCTATGGCTGAGTAATATTCCATTGTATATATGTGCCACATCTTCTTTATCCATTCGTCTGTCCATGGACACTTAGCCAGGCTTCCATGTCCTGGCTATTGTAAAAAGTGCTGCAATGAACACAGTGGTACAGGACTCTTTTCGAATTATGATTTTCTCCAGGTATATGCCCAATAGGGGGATTGCTGCATTGTATGGTAGTTCTATTTCTAGGTTTTTAAGGAACGTGCATAATGTTCTCCATAGTGGCTGTATCAATTTACATTCTCACCAACAGTGCAAGAGGGTTCCCTTTTCTCCACACCCTCTCCAGTATTTATTGTTTGTAGACTTTTTGATGATGACCATTCTGACTGGTGTGAGGTGATACCTCATTGTAGTTTTGATTTGCTTTTCTCTAATGATTAGTGATGCTGAGCATCCCTTCAGGTGTATGTTGCCAATCTGTATATCTTCTTTGGAGAAATGTCTGTTTAGCTCTTCTGTCAATTTTTGGATTGGGTTGTTTGATATATTGATATTAAGCTGCATGAGCTGCTTGTATAATTTCCAGATTCTTTGTCATTTGCTTTGTTTGCAAATATTTTCTCCCATTCTGAGGTCTTTTAGTCTTGTTTATGGTTTCCTTTGCTGTGCAAAAGCTTTGAAGTTTCATTAGGTCCCATCTGTTAATTTTGTTTTTATTTCCCTTTCTCTAGGAGGAGGGTCAAATAGGATCTTGCTGTGATTTATGTCATAGAGTGTTCTGCCTATGTTTCTCTCTAACAGTTTTATAGTGTCTTCCCTTACATTTAGGTCTTTAATCCACTATGAGTTTACTTTTGTGTATAATGTTAGGGAGTGTTCTAACTTCAGTCTTTTACATGTAGCTGTCCAGTTTTCCCAGCACCACTTATTGAAGAGGCTATCTTTTCTCCATTGTATATTCTTGCACCCTTTATCAAAGATAAGGTGACCATATGTGTGTGGGTTTACCTCTGGGCTTTCTATCCTGTTCCATTGATCTATATTTCTGTTTTTATGCCAGTACCATACTGTCTTGATTACTGTAGCTTTGTAGTATAGTCTGAAGTCAGGGAGCCTGATTCCTCCAGCTCCATTTTCCTTTCTCAAGATTGCTTTGGTTATTCAGGGTCTTCTGTGTTTCCATACAAATTGTGACATTTTTTGCTCTACTTCTGTGAAAAATGCCATTGGTAGTTTGATAGGGATTGCCTTTAACCTGTAGATTGCTTTCGGTAGTATAGTCATTTTCACAATGTTATTCTTCCAATCTAAGAACATGGTATATCTCTCCATTGTTTGTATCATCTTTAATTTCTTTCATCAGTGTCTTATAGTTTTCTGCATACAGGTCTTTTGTCTCCCTATGTAGGTTTATTCCTAGGTATTTTATTCTATTTGTTGCAGTGGTAAATGGGAGTGTTTTCTTAATTTCTCTTTCAGATTTTTCATCATTAGTTTATAGAAATGCAAGAGATTTCTGTGCATTAATTTTGTATCCTGCTACTTTACAAAATTCATTGATTAGCTCTAGTAGTTTTCTGGTAACATCTTTAGGATTCTCTATGTATAGTATCATGTCATCTGCAAACAGGGACAGTTTTACTTCTTTTCTGATTTGGATTCCTTTTATTCCTTCTTCTTCTCTGACTGCTGTGGCTCAAACTTTCAAAACTATGTTGAATAACAGCAGTGAGAGCAGACAACCTTCTGTGTTCCTGATCTTAGTGGAAATTGTTTCAGGTTTTCACGACTGAGGATGATGCTGGCTGTGTGTTTGTCATATATGGCCTTTATTATGTTGAGGTAAGTTCCCTCTATGCCTACTTTCTGGAGGGTTTTTATCATAAATGGGTGTTGAATTATGTCAAAAGCTTTTTCTGCATCTATTGAGATGATCATATGGTTTTTCTCCTTCAGTTTGTTAATATGGTGTATCACGTTGATTGATTTGCATATATTGAAGAATCCTTGCATTCCTGGGATAAACCCCACTTGATCATGGTGTATGATCCTTTTAATGTGCTGTTGGATTCTGTTTGCTAGTATTTTGTTGAGGAGTTTTGCATTTATGTTCATCAGTGATATTGGCCTGTAGTTTTATTTTTTTGTGACAACTTCATCTGGTTTTGGTATCAGGGTGATGGTAGCCTCATAGAATGAGTTTGGGAGTGTTCCTCCCTCTGCTATATTTTGGAAGAGTTTGAGAAGGATAGGTGTTAGCTCTTCTCTAAATGTTTGATAGAATTCACCTGTGAAGCCATCTGGTCCTGGGCTTCGGTTTGTTGGAAGATTTTTGATCACAGATTCAATTCCAGGGCTTGTGATTGGTCTGTTATATTTCCTATTTCTTCCTGGTTCAGTCTTGGAAGATGTGCTTTTCTAAAAATTTGTCCACTTCTTCCAGGTTGCCCAATTTATTGGCATATAGTTGCTTGTAGTAATCTCTCATGATCCTTTGTATTTCTGCAGTGTCAGTTGTTACGTTTCCTTTTTCAATTCTAGTTCTATTGATTTGAGTCTTCTCCCTTTTTTTCTTGATGAGTCTGGCTAATGGTTTATCAATTTGGTTCATCTTCTCAAAGAACCAGCTTTTAGTTTTCTTGATATTTGCTATCGTTTCCTTAATTTCTTTTCCATTATTTCTGATCTGATCTTTATGATTCCTTTCCTTTTGCTAATTTTGAGGTTTTCTTATTCTTCTTTCTCTAATTGCTTTTGGTGTAAGGTTAGGTTGTTTATTTGAGATTTTTCTTGTTTCTTGAGGTAGGATTGTGTTGCTATAAACTTCCCTCTTAGATCTACTTTTGCTGAATCCCATAAATTTTGGGTCGTGTTTTCATTGTCATTTGTTTCTAGGTATTTTTTTATCTCGTCTTTGATTTCTTCAGTGATCTCTTGGTTATTTAGTAGTGTATTGTTTAGCCTCCATATGTCTTATATTTTTTACAGATTTTTTTCCTGTAACTGATATCTAGACTCATAGCCTTGTGGTTGGAAAAGACACTTGACACGATTACAATTTTCTTAAATTTACCAAGGCTTTATTTGTGACCCAAAATATGATCTATCCTGGAGAATGTTCCGTGAGCAGTTGAGAAGTGTATTCTGTTGTTTTTGGATGGAATGTCCTATAAAAATCAATTAAGTCCATCTTGTTTAAGGTGTCATTTAAAGCTTGTGTTTCCTTATTTATTTTCATTTTTGTTGATCTGTTCATTGGTGAAAGTGGGGTGTTAAAGTCTCCTACTATTTTGTGTAACTGTCGATTTCCCCTTGTATGGATGTTAGCATTTGCCTTATGTATTGAGGTGCTCCTATGTTGGGTGCATGAATATTTACAACTGTTATATCTTCTTCTTGGATCAATCCCTCGATCATTATGTAGTGTCCTTGTCTCTTTTAATAGTCTTTAAAGTCTACTTTGTCTGGTATGAGAATTGCTACTCCAACTTTCTTTTGATTTCCATTTGCATGGAATATCTTCTTCCATCCCCTTTCAGTCTGTATGTGTCCCTAGGTCTGAAGTGGGTCTCTTGTAGATAGCATATATACAGGTCTTGTTTTTGGATCCATTCAGCCAGTCTATGTCTTTCGGTTGGAGCATTCAATCCATTTACATTTAAGGTGTTATCCATACGTATGTTCCTATTACCATTTTCTTAATTGTTTGGGGTTATTGTAGGTCTTTTTCTTCTGAGTTTCCTGCCTAGAGAAGTTCCTTAGCATTTGTTGTAAAGCTGGTTTGGTGGTGCTGAATTCTCTTAGCTTTTGCTTGTCTTGAATGTTTTAATTTCTGCATGGACTCTGAACGAGATCCTTGCTGGGTAGAGTAATCTGGGTTGTAGGTGTTTCCCTTTCATCACTTTCAATATGTCCTGCCACACCCTTCTGGCTTGCAGAGTTTCTGCTGAAAGATCAGCTGTTAAACTTATGGGGATTCCCTTGTATGTTATTTGTTGCTTTTCCCTGCTGCTTTTAATATTTTTTCTTTGTATTTAATTTTTGATACCTTGATTAATATGTCTTGGCATGTTTCTGCTTGATTTTATCCTGTATGGGACTCTCTGTGCTTCCTGGACTTGACTGACTCTTTCCTTTCCCATATTAGGGAAGTTTTCAACTATAACCTATTCAAATATTTTCTCAGTCCCTTTCTTTTGCTCTTCTTCTTCTGGGACCCCTATGATTTGAGTGTTGGTGTGTTTAATATTGTCCCCAAGGTCTCTGACACTGTCCTCAATTGTCTTCTTTCATTTTTCTTTATTCTGCTCTGCTGTAGTTATTTCCCTTATTTTATCTTCCAGGTCACTTATCCATTCTTCTGCCTCAGTTAATTCTGCTATTGATTCCCTCTTGAGAATTTTTAACTTCATTTATTTTGTTCATCATTGTTTGCTTGTTCTTTAGTTCTTCTAGGTCCTTGTTAAACATTTCTTGTATTTTCTCCATTTTATTTCCAAGATTTTGGATCATCTTTACTATCATTACTCTGTTCTTTTTCAGGTAGACTGCCTATTTCCTCTTCATTTGTTTGGCCTGGTGGGTTTTTACCTTGCTCCTTCATCTGCTGCGTATATCTCTGTCTTTTCATTTTTCTTACCTTACTGTGTTTGGGGTCCCCTTTTCGCAGGCTACAGGTTTGTAGTTCCTGTTGTTTTTGGTGTCTGCCCTCAGTGGGTAAGGTTGGTTCAGTGGGTTGTGTAGGCTTTCTGGTGGAGGGGACTGCTGCCTGTGTTCTGGTGGATGAGGCTGGATATTGTCTTTCTTGTGGGCAGGATCATGTCCGGAGGTGTGTTTTGGGGTGTATGTGAACTTATTATGATTTTAGGCAGCCTCTCTGGTAATGGGTGGGGTTGTGTTCCTGTCTTGCTAGTTTTTTGGCATGGGGTGTCCAGCACTGGAGCTTGCTGGTCATTGAGTGGAGCTGGGTCTTAGCGTTGAGATGGAGATCTCTGGGAGAGCTCTCACCAACTGATATTAGGAGGGGCCGGGAGGTCTCTGTTTGACCAATACCCTGAACTCAGCTCTCCCACCTCAGAGGCTCAGGCCTGACACCCGGCCAGAGCACTGAGACCCTGCCAGCTTTTGGGAAGTCTGAGGTCTTCTGCCAGCGTTCAGTAGGTGTTCGGTAGGAGTTGTTCCACGTGTAGATGTATTCTTGATGTATTTGTGGGGAGGAAGGTGACCTCCACGTCTTACTCCTCTGCCATCTTGAAGATCCTCTCCAAACCACTTATTTTTTTAGAGTAGTTTTACGTTTACAGAAAAAAATGAGCAGAAAGTACAGAAAGGTAACTAAATTTTTTAGTTCATTTTGTAGTCATACCATTAGCTAAGCCCAATGTATGCTGAATACTAATTATAATAAATGGCATCTTTGTCTTGTTCTTGACTTTAAAGGAAGTGTTTCCAACCTCTCACAATCATATTTTCTGTGGGTTTCTGATGGGTATACTTACACTAAGGCCATCCTTTATCAGACTAAGGGCGTATCAGGTTTAGTCCAACTTTGCTAGAAATTCACATTAAGAATTGGTGTCTTTTTTTTTTTTCTATTGATACTTTTTCCAGGGTGATCATATGCACAATCGGAGGAAAAAGAAAGAATCAACACAACTGCTGCAAACGCAATTCCACAGTCATTCATCATAAAGATTCTTCGCACATCCACTTCTGCACCTCATATTTAACCTGAGAAGGTTGTTCCCCTGACAGCAATCCCTCCTTTGGTGCAGTTTCCTCCTCTAGTACCTTTAGCCATTTTATTCTCCTTTGCTCTAATTCAGGCTAATTTCTGCCTTTCAAAAATTTCTAAGAATATCTGCTATAATAAAGGAATCAATTTTTTTATCTGCATAATGAAGTATTAGTATTTTCTTTTCAGCTCAAGGAATTTGGGGCAAGAGTAGAGGTAGATAAATGCACTCAGTCTGCCATCTTATTTCAAGTCTTACTAAATTTTTGGTTGTTTAACTGATATGGATCCAACAGTTTTTTATTTCTCAGTGACACTCAAAACTGCCCATACTATCTGTAAACATCATTTGTTTATTGCTACCATGCTTTTTATTCTTTGATTTTGCATTCTGTCATTTGACCACTGTGAATTATTGTGTGTGTGTGTGTGTGTGTGTGTGTGTTTTTAATAAATGAGGGATGATAGCATGTAGGATGGTGGTATTCAGACATCTCTCATGTATTTTTTTTTCATGTGGACCATTTTTAAAGTCTTTATTGAATTTGTTACAATACTGCTTCTGTTTTATGTTCTGGCTTTTTGGCCGTGAGGCATATGGAATCTTAGCTCCCCGACCAGGGATCAAACCCTCACCCCCTGCACTGGAATGCGAAGTCTTAACCACTGGACCACCCGGGAAGTTCCTGTGTGCTTTAATAATCATGTAGAAACTATTGGTCACAAGACTCTTGTAAGCTCTAAATAAAATCCTAATTGCTAAACAAAACAAAAACAACTTTCAAACACTGAAGGAAATATGACTCTCTTTTCAAGGACAGTCACCTTAAAAAAACTATATAGCCTTTGGATAAATCTCAGACACTCTTGCTGGAATCCTGAGACACTGAAAATTCTCAAATACGTGTCTCTATTGAGAGTAGATATACAGGGTATGCAATCGTGCAAAATACCTACTTCTCAGTATGTATGAGAAAAAAAGTTAGTTCCTGTGTCTGACATTGTCACGTGTGTGCATCCTCTACAAGTGGTTGTGCTTTTCTGTACTTTATTGTACAGTACTGTATAGAGTACAGTAATACAGTATCTTTATTTCAAGCCCAGGATGTCTGGAAGCAAACATAAAAGCAGCAGTGATGTAGCTGATACTGTTAAGAAGCACCAGCTGTTGTACTGCACTACTCTACTTTTCAAGGTACTGTACTGTAAGATTAAAAATGTTTAATTTTTTGTTTGTTTTTTATGTATTATTTGTGTGAAAAGTGGTATAAATCTATTACAGTACAGTCCTATATGGCCGATTGTGTTAGTTGGGTACCTAGGCTAACTTTGTTGGACTTACGAACAAACTGGACTTAACGAATGTGCTCTGTGGGAGGGAATTCGTTCATATGTAGGGGACTTACAGTATATACACAACATTACATTTTAGATTAGAAATGTTTTCCTAAAACAACAGTTTATTATGTTTTGGTGTAGATTTCTAAATCAAATCTCTATATTGCAAGTAGTAAATAGAGAGTTTATACCATAAACTTCTGCATACACCACAGATTATATTGAATTTTTAATGTTTTTAAATTAAGAATTATTTTAAATTTAGAATAAAAATGGAGACAATTTGAAGGCATCAAGCCAAAGAGATTTTAATTAAATGTAGATTCACTCAGGAAATCAAGAGGTTTTTTTAATTTGTAAAATCTTGAATGTATGCTGAGGCAGTGTTTCATTGCCTTTGGTATCCTACATCATTGTTCTACTTACTAGCTATATAGCCTCAGGAACATTATGTATCTTAAATAGTATATGCTTCATATGTCACATCATGTGAATTAAATCAGGTAAAACTTGTTAGGCACTTAGAACCATGCCTGACATGCGGTAAGTCCTAAATAAATATTAGTTATAATAATTTGTGTTTATTATTATTTCCCATTATCCCATCAAAGAATCCCAGGTTATAGAAAAGTCATTTCTTCTGAGATAAATATTGTGAGTTTGGAATTATTTTCTGGCAAGACTTAAGTAAATAAAAACATGTAGTATTATTGCTAAAACGTATTTTATGGTAATGACACTAAAACACACACACAATATCAATTCCTTTTGTGTCACGAGTTGTACTGAAGTTACTTGCAAGACCTCACTTGAAGATCTTTGAAGTTTTACCATCAGTAGCTTTACAATAAAGATACTGCTTCAGTCAGACACGCAGCATCAAATTCTCCCCGCACTAACTTGTAGTTGTGTGACATTAAACTGGGACCAGTAGGAGATGATATGTCAAGTTCCAGAAAACTGGGACAAGGGAAAGGTAATGCACAATGCATAATTCAGACCATGAGTAAACCACTGGAGAAGCTGGAGTCACAGTGTGGGGGTGGGTAGGGAAGAAGTAACAGGAGAAATGTTGAATGTTCTTTAAACATAGCTTGCCCACTAATACACCATGCTACAAAGATCTGGAGCAAGATCAGGATTAGATTTTTACCTGCAGTCTGCATATGTGGGTGTGTACGCATGTGCATACATGCCTGTATATTAGCATTCAGTACCTACTCTTATTCCCTGCTTCTATTAACCTGAGTTTTCCATCACATACGAAAAGCATCTGTCCTGAACCTTCATCCTTAGTTTAAACTGATGGTTCTTAGTCCCTGCTGGGGTTTAGAACAACCTGGGAGGTTTTTCAGAAATTCCAAAGCCCAGGTCCCATCCAGATCTATTATATCAAAATCTCTGAATATGTGGCCCAAGCCTCAGTGTTTTTCCAAAGGACTATAAATGACTGTAAGCAGGGTTTAAGAACCACTGCTTTTCTGGCTTTTCTTTCCTCCCCTATCATGTCCTACACATGACTTGTCCCCGAATCTGCCCTGGTTTGCCCTCACAATACTTAACATTTCCCTTGAGTATGTCTAACATCCAGTGCACTGGACAAGGGTAAATTCTTCTAGAACCTCAAAGAGCAAGACCAACTTGACCCATTTTAACCTTCCCAGATAACAAAGAGTATCAAAGAGAGAAAAGAAAAAAAGCAAAAACAAAAACTCAGGAAATAAACAGCTCTAGTGGAGAGGGTTGGAAGTCACACTTCACCTGACTTTACCACTCTCTGTACCACTGTTGTCTTTTGTCCCCTCCATTTACCCATTCTTCAGCCTATCTGCCCCCCCATAACTGTCCTCTAAAACCACTTCACTCTCTGGTTCTGACAGCAAATTATTTTTCTCCTTAGTTTCCACTAAGAATGGACTCATTTTTTTTCATCATACCCTTATTAGAAAAGTGGGAGCAATGGAAAAAAGACAAAATATTAAAAAGCAAAAATGTCAAAATATTAAAACACAAAAAGTTTAATTCAAGACTGCCTTGCAATGACAACTCTAGAATACACAGGATCCTGTTCCTTTTACCTGAACTACAACAAGAACTATAGCCACCATTCAGTGAATATCTTCTATGTTCCTGGAATCCTATCAGGAGGTCTAATCCTGATAGCATTACTGCACAGTTATCATCCCAGTTTCACAACTGAGAAAAACGGGTCAGGGTCACATAGCTGAGAAGTGGCTGAGCCATGACAAAAACTCAGGTCTCTACTGCCAAGGCATATTCTGTTTCCAATGCAACACTTAAATTACACTGAGCAAGCTGGCCTTGAATTTGGTTTGGATCTATTCCCAGGGTTATGAGACCCATCAGGATATACCATCTATTCTTCTCTTGTAGAATCTCCACCCTCACTCTACCCTCCCCATCTCTACCTTTGTCTCTTCTGGTATTCTTCAGCTCTACAGCCATTCTAGTCTCTGGGGTCACTTCTGGTCCCAAGCTTTTTCTGACTTTGAATTCTTAGTTATCACTCTTTCTCCTCCCACAGGTCAACTGGAATTTACAATCATTACAGTTTTATAAGCTCAAAATAGCTTAACTATAATCTCACTTATCACATGATTGTAAGGGCAGAGCTACTCTTACACACTATATTTGGCACATGTGAGAGTTCTCCTGTGTCATGACCCTTTTAAAATTGAGTTGCATTGGTGTTATTAGTTTTTTCAAAGTCCTTATTTTTTTTCACCCAACTAGACGGAGAGATTCCTTTTAGGCAAGAATTTGGGTCATATGCTTCAGTTCTTTAATAATTAAAGGTACAATAAAATATGCCAAGTGAACTTAATCTACATTTCAGTAAATATTACAGCAAAGGGCAACCTAACTCAAAATAAAGAGACTTGAATTTACTTGCAAAAGCATAGTTTTTGAAGTCTCTTACTGAAGACAAAACTACATAGCTACATGATAGGATGCAATTAGAAAACAACAACTCATCTGCCATTCAGAACTCAGTTGCCAAGAATAACACAGCTAAAATGCATGCTGTGGCCACTCTAGAAAGAGAATAAAGGAAAATAAGTGTGAGGCCACCTCCTCTTTATAAGGTTGAGAATTCAATCTCAGAAATAAAACAAACCTTAACAAAAAAAGATGAAACATAAGAATAGCTACTGCAGACAAGGAAATACAGAGGGAAAATGAATCAAGACTCCTTAATGTATCACAACAATAGACACAAAATATGGGCGCTTTGAACAGAGCAAGGAAGGAAATTTAAATGTTTGGGATTCAAGACGTTTCAATGTTTGAATTCATTATTTTGTTTTCAAAGACAATGTTGGAACTCTAAAGAGGGCTGGCCTACCTATGGAAATTCAAGGGAGCCTTTCTCATTCCCTTTGCTTATTGATGGCCAATCAAAAAGACTCTGAAGAGAGGCCAAGAAATGTGAAGTTTGGTAGCACAGTGTACTGAGTGACATATTATGATGACATGAAAATTGCCCATTTATACATGAAAATTGCCCACTTAGATGCCCAAGAAATATGTGCCTTATATCTCTGCAGTTCCTTATTCCCATTTGGGACTTTCAATTCCTTGAGAGTGAAAGGCAGTGCAGTATCTCCTCATTTTCTCCAGGAATTCTTACAAAGGTTAAGACAATAGAATCCAAGTCAGCTGGAGAAGCTCGCAGGCTCTTTGCTCTGATTACAAGGCTTATATCCAACTCTAACTTCCTTTTGGCTCAGGAAGGAGCTGTTAACACAGAATTCCTTGACAGGCAAAAACTCACTATGTATAAAAATGCAGACACATAGGAATGCAAACACACACACACTGGGGCTGTTTTGTAAAGAGCAAGAGCTACCTTGTATAAATACAGGAAGAAGCCTTGAGAGACATCATGACCAAAAAAAGAAGGCAAAAAAAAAAAAGAAAAATTAAAATATAGCTAATAAAACATAAAAATATGTCAAAATAGTCCTAATGTTCATTTTTCAAAACGTAAAGTTACCAGAGATAACTTTCCAGTTGAGCAGAAATACTGTATGTGGAATCATGTAACCACAAAGACATTATGTTCTTACTTGGTGGTTGTTTCTTGTTGCATGTGAAAACATCTCACTTGGAAAAAAAAAAGCTGTTGAGAACCTCAAAACAGAATTCAGGAAAGAAAAATGGTGAGGAGAGGGGAGGAAAAAGTCTATCTCTAGATATGGCAGTTGCTATTAAAAGTGGGAAAATAATAGTATTTTGGCCCCTATTAGGAACTTGTATTATTAAAAACAAATCAAGATTCTCTTTTTAGTAATGACTATATACGTTTGCTCATTGTCAGCATAGGAAATCCCATTAAAGGGGGAAAATACTGTCCATGATTCTCTATAAATGTACAAATTTGTAGGCTTAAATAACTATAAGAATACCCATATACAGAATCTGCTCATCTATACAGAACAGGCTCACCATGAAGACTCAGTTTACTTTCCAGAGGTAACAAATCAGTTGATCCACATCAGGTCCTGGATGACCTATGAAACTGGACCTGGCCAAGATTTTGAGGCAAAACCTGTACATTTATTAAACTCACAATATTTATTTTGTTCACATTTGCCAACTTATCCACCTAAGTTAACTCCCTACAGAAATAAATGCAAATATATAATGCCACAGACTACAGCTGTCTAGTTGTAAAATTGCTTAATGTGAAATAAAAAGCATGTTATCATTTATCAAAAATATATAAGAGCAAAAGTAGGAAATAATTCCCATTGCTATGTGCAAAATCATAGAGAATACGTACTATCGTTAACATAAATAATGAGGAATACTTGCATATTTCTTACTACTTACAAGTTCAAATGGTAAGATAATACAAAATAATCAATAGGCTGACACTAAGAGGTTACTATGGTGATATGAGCAAAGGGAAAACCGCAATAATAAATTTAAATAATAAATCAATGATTCAAATGGCTTTTTGTTCATTATACAAACTTACTATATTCAGAGTAATAGAAAAGGTTAGAAATAATCACATTTAGCTCGTGTCATTATGATATTAACCTGCAAATAGACAAAATGGTAGAAAACGGGACATTAGGTAATATGCCAATTTTTATTTCAATTTAAAACCATAGGCAAACTAGACCTCAAAATATTTAATGACTACTTCTGCCACATTATTACTTGATTAGGCTACATATTCTATATTATAGATACATTGATGGAGGAATAAGTTTATGATGAATTTCCAATATCCAATATACAACTTATAAAAACTTTTCTTGGAAGTCATGAAAAAAATCAAAGCTCCTATTTGCATTACCCTAACAGCTTTTGGAAAGTAATTAAAGGAATTTAGATTCAAATGAAATAATAAAAAATGAATTGATGTATGGAAACCTAAGAAAAATGTAATAATTCCCTATCAATCACTACATCATTTGTCTGTCTGGAGAAAAAATATATTTTCAAAATCCTGAGAGTACTCTGAGACTTTTTTTATAATTTGAGTTTCTTATTTATGATAACCTAAAATAATTAAAATAAACATGTTTAGGTCATCTGGATTCTGCTGCTGGGTAATATGTGTGCCCTCATTAGTGCCTGTATTTACAAGTCAAATGGCAACAAAATGCACAATTTGGGTTGAAGGACAAGAGAAAATGATGAACTTAATAAAAAAGGAAGCATTTGAACCATGAGATGTCACAGCACAAAATGGGAGAGCCTGGTTACATGGAGCTTAACAAAACCTGCACCATGCCAGTCACTTCTACAACCACAACAGTGGTTTCAGCCGAGTGATAATTTCAGGCTTCATCATATTAAAATTCTGTTGTTAATTTTTATTGGTTTGTTATTGGCATTGATACTGTTTGCATTTGGTTTTCAAAGTTCTTTTGTTTTAGTTATGTTTAGGTTTAAGCATAATGTCATCTAGGTTTTCTCCTATCTTATCTTCTAGGAGTTTCATATTTTTGCATTTTACATTTAGGTCTATGAACCATTTTGAGTTAATTTTTTTGACAGGTCTAAGGTCTGTGTCTTGATTCATTTCTTTACATGTAGATATCCAGTTGTTCCAGCATCACCTGCTTAAATGACTATCTTTGCTCCATTAAAAAATGAATAAATGAATGCAACTCTATTTTACAAGCGATCAGGGCCAAGAAAATTTTGAGCAATTATACATTAACAAAATTAATGACACTATCTCCTCTTTACAATGATGCTCAGAGAACACAATATTTTCCCATATTATTTTGCCCTTTTAGGACAAAATTCACACTCACTTCTGGTGCCGGTAACATGGTCAACAATCTCAAAAACATTCAGCCAGTACATACAGTCAATCGAATCTTGAAGAATTTGACTCCAGTATTTGCCAAAGACTCAAAGATGACACTCTAGCTAAGGCTGGTGAAATTTCACACATAAACATGAAAAGGCTAGAATAAAGTGAAGTTTTCAACAATTTGGTAACTTGATGACAAAGCATAAAAATGGAAACAAAGAGTCTGAGAACTACGCCAACAAAATTAATTATGGAAAGTATACCAGATACTACAAATGTTAATTTCAGAACATCATAGAGACAGGATATGAACAGGGAACCAGAAGTTTAATTTTAATAATTTATATGTATATTCCCAATGTAAACAATGATTAAGTAGAATCATTAACAGGCAAGCTTAATCATAGGGAAAGAAAAAAATAGATGAATGATCAAGAAAATAAAGCTTTACCCACGTGGAAGTAATACAGAATTCTAAACCCAATCTTGAAAGAGAAATCCGCTTTTGTTTTGAGAGGTGTTATCAATATTAGTCATCATGTGATATAAAGTTAGCATAATAATAATGGTTGAGAAGAAAACATTTACTGGATGCATATTCTGTAGTAAGGTACTTTACTTTACTGACAAAACACTGTAGTGTAGGAACTCCGTAACACAAATGAGGAAACCAAGTTCAACTGGAATCATAAGAGCATGATCTAGTGCAAGCTCTTCCAGTTAATGAGCTCTGTGGCTCTGGGGGAAATCACAGCCTCTTAGAGGTTAGTTTCTTCACCTGTGATATAAAGATAACACTTGCCCTGCTGGCCTTCCACAGTTGTTTTGTGATGGCAGTTAAATAACACACAGAGCCCCTGTGCTGTAGAAACCACCTCACAAATACAGGGGGTACAAAAATGTGTAAATTACAGTTACAAAAATTACGCTGACAGAATTAACATGAGCAACAGCAAAGTGGTTAAGAGCTCAGACCCTGGTAATATGCTAATTATACATTATGGCTATGTTATTTCCTACCTGTGTATCCTTAGGAAAGCTGCTTACTTTCTTTGGACCTTAGTTTCTATACTGGTATAATGGGAATAATGATAATGTCTATCTAATAAAACCATTATTAAATGATACAACACATTAAAATTTCTTAGAACATACTGATCATATTAACTTCTATATGGAGAACCATTCTCTGGGCATCTTTGCCAAATTTCACCAATGACTAAATAATTTGTATATTTAATTCTAATTATGCCGACAAACATTTATTAAAAATCACCATTCTGAAAAATACCATGCTAGATATTTCTGGGGATGTAAAAATAAATAGGATAGAATCTCTGCACTCTGAGGACTCAGGCTGCTGAGAGAAAAAAACACAAATAATTATAATAAAAGTAGTGTGATATATGAAATATCAGAGAGAAATTCCTACTTTACTTCAGGCATGAATAAATTTGTTATTGCCTTCATTCATTTAAGTCTGCCCAGCCCCTTAGTCCATGGTAACTGCAGGACAACATATAGGGAAGTATTTTCAAAATTAATGAGCACAATAAAAATTCATACTCATAATCTGTGTCTTGAGTTCCAATATGAGATGAAGATGTAGTTTTTATACTGAGAGTACTGGTCATTGGGCTGGGCTGTCCTCTGGAAATTGCAATAACTGGCCCATGGACTTGGAATTATTTTTCCCAGAGTGCAGAAAGATATGTGCTGATCCTTTCATGTTCTCTTATTACTGTTGCAATCCACATTAAAGATAGGTGCCTATCCCCAGGAATCAGTCTTTAAGCATGGAACCAATCAAGGATAAAAAAAACATGTAAAGAGATTGAAGCTGAAACCTCATTTCTCTAGGTTGCTACTATGCAATCAGTCTTGAATTCAGTATGCCCAGTTACCAGACCAAAAACTTTGCTTTTTCCTTTTCCTGAGCAAGGTCAGCCAGTATTTACTCTGGATCCATGAGACTCAGATTGTATACTTCATCAGAAATTCAATTAAATCATCAATGACATCAATTCAATACAATCCCATTTACACTGCAAAGATAACCGTTTCCTGGTTTTTTGTTAGAATTTTTCATTGAGAGATACTAATTGTAACAAAATTTAAGCATCTCACCCAGACTTTTGCAATAACTAACCACTTAATTGGTCCTAGTCCTACAGTTTCTCTTCTTTTGGGACAAATTTTTATAGTGCTCCTCAGCTGTCAAAGTATTTTATGTGATCATTGAATTACCCAGGGGCTGGATAGGCTCAAATGAGTGAAAATAAGAAAATGTTTGATTCATATCTGAAATACAGTGGGAATTTCTCTCTGATACTCCCATATATCACACTGTCTTAAATTGTCATTTTGTCTGTTTTTATTTCCCTTACAAGACTATGAGTCTTTAGAGTATAGGAATTCTATCTTATTTACCTTTGAATCACCTAATGTGCAAGATTATCATAATGTGCAAGTATATTACAATCCAGATCAGGAAATTTCAGCAGTTACTTATTAATAGTTTATTGAAAAAATTATTAAGTTTACTGAGACAATACCATATGTGTCCCAACTACCTAAATTCCAATCTTATCTCCTGATATTCTCTCATATGTAACCTACACTCAAGTTGATTTCAAACCAGAAGAGTTGAAGGTGAGAGAGACTGTTTTGTTTCATCTTCAGACATTCTATATTAGTAAGTTGTAGGTAGAGTTCAGAAACATATATATATATATATATAAAATACATGTCATATCCCAACTCTACAACAAGTAAACTATTTCTTATTCTCCAAGACTACTCTGCAATGTCCTACACCCAGGTCTTCTATTATTATCAGACTAGAATAGTAAGTTTCTTCTCAGATTACCGCTTCTCAATGCCCATTTTAAATAACACCCTCCTACATGAAGCTTTTCCTGATTCATTGCTTTTCTGAGAGATTCTATGACATTTTGCTTATCTCTCTCTCTTTATACTTATTATAGTCTGCCTTGTAATATGGGCATCTGCTTATCTGTTATTCCCATTAACAAATATAATCTCTTTAAAAGCAGGAATTGTCTTACACATTTTTAAATCTCTCTGATAGACTCTGTATAATGCTTTACATAGAAGCTCATTTTTAAAAATTATGTGTTACATTATCTTATACTATTTAGTTCCTAGAGTTGGCCCTGTAACTTCCAAGTTGGAGTTAGCCTCTACACAGTTAACACATCACATAAGAACCTTAACAGTCAAACCTGTAAGCAAGCACCCAAACTCAATTTAAATATCCCTTTCTTCTAAAACAAATGCATTACACCACTAAAGCCAGCAGGCTTACTTTGTTCCACTGGGCCACATAAAGTTGGAAGTTTCCAATTATCAGCACAGCAGCATACAGCTTTTACATAATAACTCAGTGTTATGCAGCATCATTGCTCTGAACAAGGGAGAAATGTTAATAGGCAGAGTGAAATGAACTATGCAGACGGCTATGACAGGAAGTGGGCCCTTTCAGCACTACAGTTGTTTGAGCTGTGCAGGGTCCTATGCACAAGGCCTAGAAATAAAGTTCCTGGGCCACCCCGTGCAGCGATGCTTTAGTGCTAGAGGAAAGGAGCAGCTTGCTTAACCAAGTTCGATTTCGACATCCATTCCTCATTCAATGCAGCAGGAGAAATGAGCCTTAAGGCTAAAGGGAGGCTATCCATGAACCTCTACTCCAGTTCCTTTATAAACCGATCTCCCTGACACCCTGAACTCCTCATGGCAATGGCTTCATCCTTCCTCCTTATACCAACCTGCTCCCTTATACCATTATAGCCTTACACCATTTCTGAAATGTGAATCTTTTATATTCCTTTTTCTTTCTTTCATCCTTTTTTGAAATGGAATGACTCTAGCAATTCCGTAATTTGCATAAGGAATTGCACCAGAACTTCATCTACCTGGACCTGATCTGGAGGATGAGATTCTGGAATTTGAGCTATTTCTTTAGTGAGATGAGAATTTGAGGGACCTTGGGAGGAGATGAGAGTACTTTGCCTATGAAAGTGTTATGAATTTTAGGTGTCAGAGGGTGAATTGCAGCAAATAGCCTCTAATATGTCCTCCAATTATTCTGCCTCTTGGTATTCATACTTTTGTGTAAACCCTTCCATTTAAGGGTGTACTGCATTTAATGACTCAGTTCTGAGGCATAAAATATGGCAGAGTGATGGGAGCCTTTTTATGTTCCTTTTTCTTCATTCTTTATTCTTGAGCACCCCTTTCCTTCATCTTCCCAAATGTCTGTCTCCTGTGACAAATGATTTTTGTACAGCTAACAGTCACCCCTCCAGTGTCACACAAGCTTTCATGTAATATCACTGATGGCTTGAGGCATCCTGTAATCATGGAAACATGCAATAAAATTTTCCAAACCTAGTTCCTAAAGGAATATATTTTTCCAAGGTTGATAAATCACCTAAACACCCCTTCCCCAAAACACCTTTCTTAATGCCCCTGATGCTTTTCTCTCTGAGCTCCCACAGGCTTCTTAGTGGCAATTTATACCTTAAAATATGGTCAATTACATAATTCTTATTTCCACTATAAGATTATAAGTTTCTTGAGAGGACGGTTTCCTATTCTTTTCATGCCTTTCGCTGGACCTAGAACTTTATCTTGGGTATATCAGGTGTTCAAGAAATGATTTGCCAATTACTAATTAATACATCCCCATAAATGCTTCTTAGCTAACAGGATACAAAAGGTATTTATTTTCTGTTTCTTTCTGTCCCTATTGCCCTAAATCTCCTCTGATAATGCATGTTTACCAACCAACCTGACAACACATACAAGTCCCAGTGTGTGCAGCTCCTTCTACATCTGCCTCCCTGGCCAGGGCAGCCGGGAAATGTGACAGCACCAGGCAGCTCAATCAGATCTCTGACAGGTGCTGCCCCACTCTGCACAGCCTGAGACCCAAAAGGGAAACGTACATCAAGGACAGGGATTGTCAGGGAAACTCCAGGGCGCCATGACAGAGCCACGGGAGCCAAGTCTGACTAATGCTAATGGGAGACCAGTCCTCAGCGGTCAGCAAACCTCACTTTCAAACATCAGGAAAATGACAACAGAAAACCTGTTATTGAGAGCAGGGAGATAAATGGTAGTCAAACTCACTGAAATTAAATTAGAAATTAACTCAAGTGTTACCTTTAAATGTTTACAAACTCATCACTGATTTTTTTTTAACAGAATCAGGAGGCATGTTTTTATTTTTTTCCATCTCTTCCTCCTCAACACAGGCAAAGAACTGCTTGCACTTTATCAACGAGAACACACAGGAAAGGCACAGAAGGAAGCCACACACAGTCATGGTGTGCCTGCTCACCCAAGCAAAGCGACTTGTTTTGCTGCCTGCTTTTTCCTCTTGGCTGTCACAAAAGATTTAAATATCTAAGAGCACCTCGTAAACATTCTTTCTCTTTATAATGCCTAAATTTCTGAAATGTAAAGAAAACATAACTATTTTTTTTTCTGGGAAATACAAAATATGTTTGGGTAAACGCACAGTCTGACAAATTATAATATATTGGGCAACAAATTAGTGAGTGCATACTCTGCGGCCCTTCACACACGTACACACACAGCTGTTTTCAAAACACTCTCCTATCTTCAAAGATTTCACTCTAGTTGCGTCACAGGCAAAATCCATTAACAAGTCCCAGGAAACAAAAAACAGAATCTGGGTAACAAAATAAAGTCTTACCTTTTTTTCTTTTCCTTTGTGCCCAGTCTACTTTCGCAGAGGCCTTGGCCTGGCCCTTCAGGCCCGAGCTCCTTAGGCGGAAAAGCCGCGCTGACTCACCTTGGCGAGCCGTGCGCAGAAGCGCTGCGCACACCACCACTATTCAAGATGGCGGCGGCGGGCTGTGTGCAGACGCCGCGACGGGAGAGGCGTGAGCAGCACAGCTGCGCCAAACTTGTGAGAATGCCGGCGGCCGCCCCCGTGCTGATGAGAACCGTATAAAGCAGCTCCGCCCACAGCCCTGCGGGAAGATCAAGCACTCTAAAGCGCCAGTTTGCACCGCTTCACACTCTAATGGAAGACTAAAGCTTTCTTTTGCTTCTAAACCAAACTCGGTCTCGTTCTATTGGCTCAAATGACACCGGGCAGAAGGACCCTTGTTGGGAACTGACTAGGGAGGGGTGGTAGCAGCTGTAGTGATCCTCCCTGAAATAAGGGGACTCATAGCTTGATATATTTCATTTCCCCACTTCACCTTTCACACTCTCAAAACACATAATACTTAAAATCACAAATTAAAGCAAAGTAGTAATTTTGTCCCTACATTTATAATGGATAGAGGGCCCTAAAGGTAGAATTTTCTTTTGCTTTTAAGACCGTAAAGCAGGAAAGCATCTGCCTCAAGATGGTCTCTCTCTCTGAACTTATTTTTCTAGTAACATCCTTACAGTACTATTTAAGGGAGATCTTAATTAATAGACATATACCCTGGATTGAATATAATTGATGCCAATGGAAAATCTGGTCAGCGTTTGCCCATGTAACACATTTCTAACTGAATGAATGTAAGCCCAATGCTATCTTTAAAAATGAAGGCTAATTTACTAAAGAAATTTGAAATACATTAAGAGGTCTTAGTGCAGACAGCCCTGTCTATGTTTTTCTAGGTAGCACTGAGGTAAATTAATCTTCACCAACTGTCTAGATTGGTTAAAAATTTACAGATATTTCTTTTAAATGCTAATCTTTCAATTTGTCCTTACAAATCCACAACATACTCAAGCAGCTTGCCTATGAACACAATTGCCTGTTGCTCCATAGACAAAAGAGGCAAACAAAGGTCAGAAAGGCGTTTTTTGACTAGTATAGATATCCTCCAGAAGTCACTACAATAAGGAAAGAAAATCAAATTATAGAATAGATTAGGGCTTCCCTGGTGGTGCAGTGGTTGAGAATCCGCCTGCCAACGCAGGGAAACCTGTTTCTGGTTCCACATATAAGGAGCATGGAAGCTGCCATTCTATCCTAACAAGTGAAAAGCTGAACAGACTGAAGAGCCAACAAACTCTTCTTGGATCCGTAAGAAAGGAAAAGACACAGGAAAAAATCACTACCCTCAAGTTTGGAGAGAGACAGGTGAATACAAGGAGTCACCGATTACTGAAACAAAGACACATGAGTGGAAACTATTGCAGGAACAAGTGCCAGAGTGGAAATCCTAAATTGTAATTGATGAGTTGCTGGAGGTTCAGTGTGGACAGCTCTGAGAGTTAGAAACTCCATGGGAGCCCAGTCACTGGGAAGTAGAGGGTTACAATTTTGTGAGATTTACCTTCAGGGACTCAAGGATGTTCTCACAATAAGTATCAAGAAAAATCTCCTTGTACTTCTAGCAGAAAGAAGGAAAAGGAACCGTTTTGAAATAAACCAGATTGCTATGATCTTCATAGCAAGGACTGCCTTCAGGAGAAACTAGTTAACTAGAGCCTAACCTGCTGGGGTATTATCAGAGTTTAACTGACCTGGGAGAAGGGAAATATCTAACTCCAGTCCACTCCAGCCTTACACATGGAAGAAGGGAAAACCCAACACCAGCCTATTCTGTTTATGATGTCTCAGCTAATGCGGGAGAAAAACACTGAGAAACATTTGTGAAGTTCACAGTCCAGAGGCATAGGCTCATTAAAAGACTGAGACATAATGATAGGACAACAGAGCTCTTCCTCTTCCCCCATACCTTACCATCACATTACCAAATGCTGTTTATAGCAGTTCCTTTTACCTGGTACATCATGCCTAGATATCAGGAAAAATTGCAAGGCATACTAAAAAACAAAAACACAATGTGAAGAGACAGAGCAAGCATCAGAACCAGACGTGGGATGTTGGAATTATCAGACCAGGAATTTAAAACAACTATGATTAATATGTTAATGGCTCTAATGGATGAAGTAGACAGCATGCAAGAACAGATGGGTGATGTAAACAGAGAGATGGAAATTATAAGAAAGGACCAAAAAGAAATGCTAGAGATCAAAAAGATTGCAACATAAATGAAGAATACCTTTGATGGGCTTATTATTGGACTGGACACAGCTGAGGAAAGAATCTCTGACTTAAAGGATATATCAATGAAACCCTCCATAACTGAAAAGCAAAGAGAACAAAGGCTAAAAAAAAGAGACAGAATATCCAAGGACTGTGGAACAACTACGAAAGTGTAACATAAATGTTATGAGAATTCTAGGAGAACAAAGAAAGGAATAAAAATATTTGAAACAATAGTGACTGAGAATTTCCCCCCAGTTAATGTCAAACACCAAACCATAGATCCAGAAAGCTCATAAAATACCAAGCAGAATAAATACCAGAAAAACTAAACCATGGCATATCATTTCAAACTACAGAAAATCAAAGATAAAGAAAAAATCCTGAAAGAAGCCAGAGGAAATAAACACCTTGCCTAGAGAGGAACAAAGATAAGAATAACATCCAATTTCTCTTCAACAACCATGCAGGCAAGAAGAGAGTGCATATTTAAAGTGTTGGGGGGAAAAGCAGCAAGCTAGAATTCTGCACCCTGCAAAATTATTCTTCAAAAGAGAAAGAGAAAGACTTTCTCAGACTAACAAAATTGAGAGGACTTGTTGCCAGTAGACTTTCCTTGTAAGAAATGTTAAAAGAAGTTCTTTAGAAAAAAAGAAAAATAACATACATCAGAAACTTGGATCTACATAAAGAAAAGAAGAGCACTGAGGAAGGAATAAGGAATACTGACAGTAAAATACAGACTTTTATTTTTAATTTTCTTATTCTTAATTGATCCAACAGACACTAATTTGTTCAAAATAATAATAGAAACAATGTTTTTGATATATATAAACATATGTAATTAGCATAAATTCATACATTTATGTATGCTTATATATAAATGAAATAAATGGTAAAAATAATATAAGGGATGGGAGGGAGGAATTAAGATTCTGTTATTATAAGTACTTATACTACCTATGAAGTTCTATACTGTTATTTAAAAATAAATTTGGATTAGTTTTAACTGTGTATTGAAAACTCTAGGGCAACCACTTTAAGAAGTAAAAAGAGAAGTATAACTTACATCCTAAGAAAGGAAAAAAACGTGTCAGTGTAGGTTCATCAGTTTTAACAAAGGTACCACTCTGATGGGTGATGTTGATAACAGAGGGAGGCTATGCGTGTGAAGGTTTAGGGGGTTAAATGAGAAATCTGTGTACCTTCCTCTCAATTTTGCTGTGAACCTAAAACTGCTATAAAAAAAAAAAGTCTTTTTTTTTAAAGAGCATTTTAGTCAAAACCTTAAAGTCTTTATTTGTCTCTACTGCTGTTCCTTAATACTATGCTGTGACACTAAGTTTCTATGACTTCCAGTGTTCCTTTAGCTGGAAATGGAGATATCTTTGTCTCATCGCTCATTTGGTGCTCAGGTCATCCTGACAAGGATGTCCTCTTTGAAGCCAACTCCAAGACCCTTGAGTAAAAGATGAAAATGCCAGGAAGGTGGGAGTGGACTTCTAAATTTAGGGATAACACTGTAATTGGACACCTTCTTAATATGATAATGTAATGTAGCTTTGGAAAAAAGAAAGGTCATCTCAGCAGTATGGGTAGGAGGGAGACGTGAGTGGGAGGGGATATGGGGATATACGTGTACTTGTAGCTGATTCACTTTGTTATACAGCAGAAACTAACACAACAATGTAAACCAATTATACTCCAATAATGATATTAAAAGAAACATTTAACAGTCAAGTAATAAATTCTCAATAAAGGCAATTCTGTTAAAACTGTTATCAACTCTGTTAAAATAAATAAATAAAAGAAAGAGTTGAATTCAAAATATCAATTCAAACTTAACATTTATTTTTTTTAAAAAAGGTTATATTCTGGCCAGACAAAAATGAATCTAGTTGCTTCTGTGTCATCCTGTCCTATCTCACATGCTCCTGTAAAGAAATGCATCCAGTATTCAATTAGTCGCATCCAGATTCAATCCTATGGCTACTCTCCACTAAAAGGAGCCACGTCTTCTTGGAGAATAATTGATTCAATCTATGTAGACAGGTTGACTCCCAAGGCACCTTGTTGTCAAAGCAAGTACACTTTCAGAGTAATGTAGAGGCAGTGTTGGGGGAAAAAGAGGTGAAGTCTGAAAAGAGAGCTACTAGCATCCAAGTTGTATCAATAATCTCTTCAAGACAGTACATTTTCTACTGTCCCCTTGGATAGTATCCTGAAGAATCTTAGAAGCCCTACTGTTTAATTAGAAGGATCTATGCAGCATGCCCTTAAGCTACTTAGAGGTCATTGTGTCTGTCTGAAGGTTTCTAATGTAGCTCTATCTTAAATCAATTCTAAGGTCTTAACAAAAGTTTGTATAATTCCACCCTGGATTTGATCTTTGTGTCGAGGTCCTTTCTTACCTTGAAAACACTTGGTTGTCTGAAAAACACCCTCTGGAATCTACATTTCTTCTGAATTCCACTTTAAAACTGAATAATTTTTTCTTCAATCCATCTCTCACCTCTCCCATTTTATTATTGGTAGCTAGAAGAAGGCAGGTGGCACTTTCAGGACTACGCCTGGAAACACCCTTAGCTACGTCATAAAGTGGTAAATATACATACAATGGGTATTATCCAGCACTAAAAAAGAATGAAATCTTGCCATTTGCACTGTGTTTTTTTGATGTAGCCTCAGAAGTCATGCGTTGTCATTTCAACTGCATTCCTTCGGTTGCAAGCAAATCGCAAATACACTTAGATTCAAGATTCCAGTCTTAGAATTAGACTCTAGTTATAGTGGAAAGGTTCTAGAAATCCATATGGAGTAACAGATACCTCTTGCAACCACCTTTGGAAGATAAAATCTGAGACAGTGCCTGACTGTGGAGACCTGTGGCCCATTTGCTGGGCCAACAAGTTCAAAAACTTTTTTGTTTAGACAAGTTCTAAATTTCAGTGTTCAGACTAGTTAAGAAATATGTTATAAGTAATTTATTCAAATAATAGTTTAAACTATCAAAACTGAAACACATTTTTTACAAAAATAAAATAGAGCTCGTATAAGGTTATCCCTTTATAATACCCCACTCATTCACTTAGATACTTAGGAGAAAGGGGTGGGTTTACAGCTAATTAATAGGCAATGTTACAATTCTAAAGCCAGTTTTGTCTATGCCAAAGCCTAATAAGATAATACTTAAGATGCGGATATTGCCCCTCTTATACTTCAGGTTAGGAAAATATTGAAGGCTGCTGTTGCAACCAGTGAGGAGCCATTGAAAACTTGAATGTCAATATCAATTCCTGTTTTCCAACCTTAGCTGTGACCTCATGGAGGCTAAATATGATTCTTATTCATCCTGTTTGCTACCATTTCTTTTACTATTCCAAACCTTTGCCACTTTCCTCAACCCCTTAATTCACTCTAACCCACTTCATTTTCCAACAGATGGTTTCAGCTCAGTCATTTCTTCCTACCCAAGTTACCAGTATTACCATTAACCAGTCACCCAAGCTAAGCACTTCAGAGTTTTCCTCATCATCTCCAACTCCTCAACCCCTAACAATCTGTTCTCAAGTCTTACACATTCTAAATCTAAAATGCTTCTTCAATTCTCATTGCCCTAGGTCAGTCCTTCAACATCCTTTACTTGAATTACTTCAGTGAACATCTAACTTGTCCTCTTAACTCAAGTCTCTGTTCCTCAATCAATTCTCCTTGCTTCCCTGCAAACAATTTACATTGGTACCTCGAATTTTTTTCTAATCATGGACTGGAAAAAGATTTCCCTTTACATGATACCAGTAAGATTTAAAAACCACTCACTTCATCTCAGACTTCTCAAACTATAAAATTCAGAATTCCTATTGTTGGGTACAAATGAGTACAGGTTCTGCTCCAAGGACCAAAGAAAGTGTGTTTGTTGTGGAGGAGGGGGATAGGAATCGAAATCATCACATTACATCTAAGTCAAAAATATTCATCTTAAGTATGGCAGAAAGCACAGAGGGACTAAATATAAATATTTTATGAGGCCGTTGACATGTCTAAAATTTCCCCACTACCAGTAAACTCTACTACCAGTCTTTTTATAAATGTATTTTTAAGAAATTTTATGTTCAAATGAATAGTGACTAGTTCTCCCATTTTAATACTCCATCATAATTTTGCTAATATTTGTGTTTATATATCAAAAACTCATCTTTGTTGGTTAGCACAGTTAATAAACAAAACAAAATATCATCATAATATTAAACTTTCAAAATCAAAGCAAGCAGATAGCTCCCAGATAATTATGTTTTCCCTCAACACAGAAGGAACGCTATGCACTTATTGCAATGGACTTTTCACCATTTCCTACACCAAAAACTCCATAGAAAATCCTGGTCTCTGTATATTTGCTTATACTAGTCTCTCTTCTTAGAATTTACTTTTACTCCGGCTGTGACTGACATAATCCTACCTACCTAGTAAAGCTAGCTATAATTTGGAGCCCTTGCTGATGGACCAGACATAATTAATTTTATCTTCCTGGGGCTGCCAAGATATTTTAGTCATTCCACCAGGATGACATTTAGATCTAGAACACAAGATATTAATCCAGTGTTCAGAGACTGTCCTTGGGATATTTTAAATTTGAAGTGAAAACCTCCTAGGTCTGGGGAACCTACTGCTCCTGAGGATTGGTACACATAGCATGGATAAGTTCTCTAAGGCCAACTGGTAACTCAGGGTCAGTGACAATTCAAACAAGGGGGGGTTAAGGTCCTTGCCTATGTTTTGATAGCAAAAAAAAGAATGATTTCCAAGACTAAAAAAGACAAAGGTGTGAATACACTGACTCATGTGGGATAAATCACATCAACTTTGAAATGAAACTAAAAGGAGAAACAAAATAATATATCACACACAAAATATGCACAACACTTAATATGTATCGTGTAATATGTAATATCTAATTCGTAACATGTAATTAAAATTATATATAATTGTTTATAACTGTATAATATTATATATAACATATAACATATATGATATAAACATCCTTAAAATTATTGTTTTAATAAACTGCACTTTATCATTGAAGCTGCTGAAGCACAGAGAGGATCAGCAACATGCCCAACATCAAATGTCTAATAACTGGCAGAGCCACCACTGAAGTCAGACTTTCTGACACTAAAGTTTTAACGTTCCCTTCGTCATACTACGCTGTCACCAACACGCAGTTTATGCCCATGAATTAGGCACAGACAGATGTGGATATGTTTTCAAGAGTAATCAAAGTAAGATGGACAGTTGCAGCAACTCACTGCAAAGCAAGAAACAGTTTGGGCATTACATGACACTAAGATTAAAGCACATGACTGATCCCTGATCAGGGAAAAGTGCAAGACTGAGATAATTGGTTTTCCCAGCTCTTCATCCAAAACCAAGTAAAATTCACCAGTGGGCACTAAGTGGTAAAGAGGTAGATGCTTGTCAGAAGAAGTCACTGAAGTAAATAGCTTATACGGCATGGAGGTTACCTCTAATACACAAAGCACTAGAGTTTTGAGGTAAAAAACAATTTACATTGACACCTATGCTACCAACTTGATCAAAAAAGAGGTTTGGAAGGCTGCTACTGTCAAAGAGAAAAATATGCTTTTTTTGTTTCCTAAAGAAAACATTAGATGTTGTTTTGGCATAAAAAATAGTTAATTTAAAACAGCACAAAAGCTGAAATTGTTATGCAAGACATGGCTGATTTT
Source organism: Neophocaena asiaeorientalis asiaeorientalis (assembly GCF_003031525.2). Lineage (NCBI taxonomy): Eukaryota > Metazoa > Chordata > Mammalia > Artiodactyla > Phocoenidae > Neophocaena > Neophocaena asiaeorientalis. The sequence continues at coordinate 14,946,867 of NW_020174698.1, forward strand.
GATCCTACTCTAGTTCTGCATCTATGCACAATTTGACACAGCAAACAAGATAACAAGAAGCTCAGAATGATAATAATAATAATAATAATAGTGAATATTCTGACCTTTTGGGTTTAACCCAAACTTTAAGGCACAATAATCATAATTAAACTGTCAACACATCATACAACTAATTCATAAACTACAATAGTAAAAATAAGAGAGTAAAGGCAAGATGCATGCAATTTAGGGAGATGCAATAGTGCAGAGTAAAAATATAGCAAAATACATAAATCGGGTGAAAAAAATCAAAAGAAGAGAAGAATCTCCGTGAATGTCAAATCTGCTAGCGTATTCCTAGATTGTAAAATCAGAAATGTCATATAAGTTTGGGATACCTATTGAGGTATTCTAAAATAAAGAGCTAAATCCCTGCTTGACAATGGCTAGAAACAAATTAAAAATAAAGAATTCTGATATTTACTTTCCCAAACTTTTCTGTGAGGAAGATGACATTATTCTATATTCATTGACATAGCAGCTCTAAATATTTTAGCCTACAAGAAATAGTTTTACCTATAGGAAATGATGTAAGATATATACACCCTGTCTGACAAACATGGTCCTTAGCTTCTGGAAGTCCTATAATCCCTCTGCTGAAGAGGAGTACATGAGAGAATAGCAGGATAGGTAAGTCACACAAATGGAAAATCTACTCCCTGCTCCAGGCAGAGAACAGGGTGAGCTTCTGCTGCACCTTGAAATAAGCACCATGAGAAGCCATTTTTAGAATAGAATCTCCATGCTCTCTAATAGGCTGCTAAGAACTAGTCACACTCAGTTTTATAAAGAGGAGAGAAAGTCTGTGAAAGAGAATGAGTCTAAGCATATAAATTTATACATTTTAATACTGTGCATGTCACTTAGGTTATGGCTAAGTGGAATCATCTGCCCTCTCATACCGCTTGTCACTTCTTATACTCCATTCATTTCTGTGGTCAGAAAATGGCTTTTGAAAATGGCATGAAACATTCAGAAAGCAACTTACCTACTACACAGATATTTTGCTAGGGCACATTGTCAGCTACCAGACACAGACACAATTTTCAGGGTCATTTCCATGGTCAAGGGAGTTAGCAACTACATGGAGACCCAAGAGGAAGTTGGCTAATTAAACTGATATCTAACAAGCCATCTTCTGTAAAATGAAGACATCCAGCTGTCATGGCAAAATGTCCCACCAATGTGTATTGTCTTTCTTGAAGTCAGGTCTTTCCTTAAATTACCTTTTTGATGGCTATTAGCACAACTTTGGAACATCATGTGGCAAGGCAGAATAGCGCACTTGTTGGTTAAGAGTGAGCTCTGGAGTTAAGAATGCCTCGGTTCAAATCAGGGCTCAAGCATTCCAATTTAGAGCTGCAATATCGTTCAATACCTCTAACTCTCAGCTTCTTTGTCTTTTTATTTTTGCTTTAATCCCTGGAAGAGGGATAATAATATCTGTCTCTTAAGGTTGGTCTAACAATGAATTTTTAAAAATCTATGTGGAATGCTTAGCATCTTGCCTGAAATAAGTGCTTAATAAAGGTTCATTGTTTTTATTACTCTTGTTCACAAAAAGACTCCAGCTCTCAAAATATACTTGGCCTAAAATCCATCATCATCACCAAATATTAACTCAACTTCTATCATATACTATGCACTCTATCAGGCTCAGGGTCTTCTCATGCATTTCCACATGGAACAAATAAAAAACTGCCCTTAGAGATATTTAGAGTCTAGTGCACTACCTGTCCAGTGTCTCCTCAATGACCTTAGAAACAAAGCAGAACAAAACAGAGTTCCAAAAATATCAGCTGACCCATTTCTGTGCATGAATATCAACATTAATACATTCACCTGTTTTTTTTAAAAAAGGAAAAACAAAACTGTGCTTAAGATAAGACATCAGTTGATTCAAACATACCACAAGTCTTCATTCCCCTTCTTGCTGATTTTCTGGTGACTGAAAGCTTGTACACAGTGCTCCCAGGATATGAGATATGTCCTAAGCCATATAATTTTTTTTTTTAATTTTTATTTTATATTGGAGTACAGTTGATTAACAGTGTTGTGTTAGTTTCAAGTGTACAGCAAAGTGATTCAGTTGTACATATACAAAGCCGTAGAATTTTGATGTTTGCTGCTCTTGCTGAGTTGACCATTGAGTTATCTGAAAAAATTATTTAGAAGATATTTAATATTTAACATGTCTTAACAAGTCCGCTAGTCTAAGGATTTCATGGGTTACTGAGCTACAAGTCTTTCATTGTCTTTCTCCTTTTACCATACATATCAAATACACGGCAACATCTGATAATTTTAAGTTATCATTACTAAACAGTCACTTGGTACTCTATGCATCCAACCATAATATAAAGTTTCATCATACAATGTTACCTTGGTGGAAATTAGATGAAATAAACTGGTCTCTCTCAGATTTTATTACCTAGATTATAACATTTATTTCTCTGACCAGAGAAAAATAGGTCCAGCAGTTCAACCCCCAGAGTCATCACTTAGTTTTTATTGTCTGATGATCATATGGAGAAAGAACACAAATATACAAGAAAGTTCATTAGGATGAATGGAAACATAATGAAAATTCCAAATGAGAAGTAAGGCAATAAATCCTATAGAGATTTCAAGGACAGCAAGATCTCAAGTAATGTTTGAAAAGGAAAAAAATCCTATGTTTGCTAGGAGGCAAACTCAATCTCTTCTTAGCTTGTTTGGTCAGCAAGTTTAGTCAAGTATCATAGACACTCTATGAGTTAGTATGATTTAAGAAAACCCATAGAAATGTTATCTGGCATCTAAAGCTACAACAGATGGCACACCTAACTATATGAGCATTAACGTGAGCTGATATATGCTTGCAGGAAATCAGTGTTATAAAGTGGTTTACCCACAGGAGGCCTTCCAACATTGTAATGCTTCACGTAGGCTTATTTCTTTTGGAAGTAAAACATGATTTTTCCATACTTTCTATGAAGCAGCAACACCCTTTTCTTAAAAGTTAAGGACTTAGTTTTTGACTATATATATATATATTTACTTAGCAAAAAATACAAATATTATATCTTGGATCTTTATTTTCCACCTCAAATATCCCCTTAAACCTAGCTCTTCATTCTACCACTCTTCAACTGATCATTCACAAAAAGAAAAGTCTCCTTTCCCAAAAAAGCAGTTTGACATTTATATTCATATTTTCTCATCTCCCTTAAGGACCCAGATCTGTTTACAGGCATCTCATTTAAGAAGCATTCTGATATGATGTGGAAGGAATTAGAATGAAGGAAATTGATCTGATCTAATCTGATGCAACATAAGCCAAGTGGTTTATTATAGACAAATTCCCTCAACTGTGAGTTGTTGCCCACTAAAGGAAGTTTCATATACATGATTACATGGATGGGGAGACGTGAAAGTCTGGCAGACATAGCCACCACAACATTAATTTTCTTTTTCCATAAACAGTATTTCATACCCCTCCAACCAGGTTCATTCAGAAGAAGTCATTCAAACGCAAATTACAAAAATATCCTAATATGTATGTGATGGAGTTAACCACCCGCATTTGGAGATTTGTGGGAAGTTAAGAAGTCAAGACTTTAAAGATATCAGCCACAGGGACCCATCAATCTCCAACCCTTTACTCCTCAGATGGAAATAGCTTCGACCATAAAAATTGAGACATAGTCTCTAAAATGTCTCAGTTAAATGGTACAAGAGTTGAAAAAAGTGAAGACATTTCCAGTCAAAGACATGGCTTCTCTAGTTTTTACCTATTTGAATATGGATTAATGAGTTGTCATTGTGAATTCTTTGCAAGTCACATTATATATTGATTTATTTCAATAGCAAATTATGGGAACATGGCAGTCAGGAGTCCTGAGTAAATGGGAGAGCTCCAGACATTAGGTTAGACCAGAACTACTTAAAGTGGGAGCTGTGGACCTGTGTGGTCCATGTAAAGAAAGTTTAGAAAGTGAGAGTTAATGCCTATAACTTTTATTTTTTATTTTTATTTTTTTTTGCGGTACGTGGGCCTCTCAATGTTGTGGCCTCTCCCGTTGCAGAGCACAGGCTCCGGATGCGCAGGCTCAGCGGCCATGGCTCACGGGCCCAGCCGCTCTGCGGCATGTGGGATCTTCCCAGACCGGGGCACGAACCCGTGTCCCCTGCATCGGCAGGCAGACTCTCAACCACTGCGCCACCAGGGAAGCCCTTAAGTGTTAATTTAATATTTATATTAGGTGCTATGTCAGTTTTCATCAACATATACGACATATACATATTCATTCAGTCTTCAGCAAACATTTAATGATCATCTTCCATGTGCCAGACATTGTGTCAAGGTCCTCATCTGTCAAGTTATTTTACAGTGTGAAATATTAACAATGAAAAAGGGCATTATGATTTATGTAGTAGTAGATTATTATTATTCCCATTTTGTAGATGAGGAAACTAATTCTTCAAGAGGACTGTGCGAGGTCACTCACGTAGGAATTAGTGGAGTACGGATTAAAATCCAAGTCCTATGACAGAAAACAAGCAGATCTCACAGTTTAGAAACAAGCCTGTGTGCAGTTAAGCCTCCCCCACCCCCATAGAAGTGATATTCCTCAATACATGCTGGCTTTTCAAGTTAGACAGAGCAGAATAAAATTTATTGTTGCAATATAAGGTTCAGGTGAGCATGGCTGCAAACTTCTCAGCACACAGTCCGCAGAGCAGCAACATGGACATTACCTGGGAGCTTGTTAGAAATGCAGTCTCAGGCTTCCACCCAGGTGCTCTGCATCGGAATTTGTGTTTTAACATGATACCCAGGGGATTCAGAGGCGTATTACGTCTTAAGAGACATTGGCCTGCAACCCTGATAGCAACCCTCATTTTCAATCTGTGTTGATTCTCAAGTCTCAGTTTACCAATTCTCTCATCTCCTTTAGAGATTTGAAGTTAGAGTTACATAGGCCTGAGTTCTCTATAAACTTGCATAACCTCCCTCATTTAAACTTTGTCCATGTATAAATGAGGAGAGTAACTCTTACTTTCAAGGGTTATTATGAAAATTAACAGAAAGTGTGTATACATTTCTTTATACACATAGTAGGTACCCAGTAAGTATGAATTCGCTCATGTCACCATCAACCACAATCCTCACACCCTCTGTTATAACACACCTCAGCTCAGTCCTCGCTTCCATCTTTGTTCTAGCCCTAGTTCTAGCTCTCCCTTGCTGATACTTCCTGCCTCCTTTCCCATCTTCAGTGGCGTTCCCTATGTGTCTCGGTGTGGTCCAGCATTCTTAATCCTCTTCAGGTGACATCCTAGGGTCACAGATTTGCAGCACGTGTGCAAAGGTGCTGCAAGATGATTAGCTAGCAAAACTCACTTCGTTTATTTGGTGAATTTTCATGCCTCCTGGTGAAGCGCTGTACGCTCGATCTGACCACAAACCTCTAAACACCCTTTGTCTTAACACTGGTCACATTCTCAGCAGTATATTTCTTGTCATACCCCTGCATGCTTTTGAGTTTGTGAGTTTTTACACCTCAACTCCTTTAGCTTTTATCCTTATTTACTATTGAAGAATAGAAGGGCAAACAGTTTAACCTATTAGCTAGTGACAGACAGAGGCCCCTTTACTTAGACACATACCCTATTCCCCAACCCATGAGTCTCTTGGTATGTGGTCCTCTGCTGCCCCCTAAGGGCCTCTGCTCACTTTACCCACTGGCCTTGATTCACAGCCATTCAAAACCATTAAGAATACCTGTTCTGATTTTAGTACATGGAGTGCATTGTATGGAGTGTACACAAGTATAATTATAAAGTTTCACATTGTAAAGGATGTATCTGAAGTATAAAATATACTCCTCAACTGAAAGTGCTCCTTTTATGAGGTCCTTCCCATAGTACTAATCCTACTCTTGAAACATCATTAACTGTCCATTTATGGTCCCCATTGAATGGACAACACAGTCAGAGTAACATAATTCAGCCTGGGAATGAGCTACGGCCTCCAAGAAGAATGGTACCACAATAAGATAACACTACATGCCCATTACAGTGGTGAATTTTTAAAAGAAACTGACAATGCCAAGTCTTGGAGAGGGTAAAGAACAACTGGAAATCTCATATATTGCTATAAGAAATGGTACAGTTTCTTTGGGAAATAGTTTGGCACTTGCTAATAAAGCTAAATATGCAGTTATCATGTTCCATATCTAGGTGTTAACCCAAGAGAAATGAAAACACATGCTGACACAAAGATCTGTAAACAAATGTTCAAACAGCGTTATTCAGAACTTGCCAAAGCAACTCAGTATCCTACAATAAGTAATTTGTGGCATATGCATGCAATGAAATACTAGTCATCAAGAGAAAGGAGTGAACTATTGAAACAGATAAGTTAAATGCATGTGAAAAGCACTTAGCTAAGCCAAGGGAGCTACAAACAAAAGCGTACGTGCTGTTTGAGTCCATTTAATATGAGATCCTAAAAATGGCAAATCTAATATATAGGAAACAGATCAGTGGTTACATGGTCCAAGGTGGAATGGATTGAGTGGGAAGGAACATAAGAGACTTTTGGAAGGTGATAGATATGTTCTATATCCTGACTGTGATGGTGTTTACGCAGGGGTTTAAATGTGTCAAAATTCCATTAATGTACACTTAAAAGGGGTGCATTTTATTAAGTCAATAAAATTGACTTAAAACAAGCAAACAAATATTTAGATAAGTACTTAATGATTTAAAATGTCATAATCGACAATGCATGCGCTACATACACATGATGAAGTTTCTTTGGCTTGCTTACCTCTCTGGAGCCCCTTTTAATTGAATTCTAATAGCAAAACACATTGACATGTCTCAACAGCATTACGAAGGACTAAAAATCAAGTTTCAATTTTTTTTCACTAATGTGTGATACAGAGCATTAGTGTCCTATCTGAAAAATATTTAGTTCAGTCTAATTATTTCAGAATATTTTGTGAACCTTTATGCAGATATCACTCCATCTAATAAAGAGTCTAGTTGAGTCATCACAAAAGTGAAAACAATAACAAATTAATGTGACAGAATGAAAAAGAGGCTGTACTAATGATCAGTGTTAACACAACCACCAAACAGCTGCTCAGCTCTTCCCAGAATCAGCCTTACCCTTGACTACATCTTCTTAAGCCTTTCTCTTCTGGCTTTGGACCATCTGTCATTTGGCAGATAAGCCATATTCTGAGACATCTATATTGAACCACCATTCTCAAACTCTGTGAATACACACTAATTCTAGGCAAGACCATGCTGGTCTATTTTAACATTTTTGTTTTCCTTAGTTTCATTTAAAACCCTGTCACACAAGGGAGAAACTTAGAAAATTTCAGTGGCAAAATGCAGCATAATTGCCTCTGGGAAGTTCCCCTTACCTTCTGCAAGCTTTTGGTAGCAATTCAATAAATTGTCAAGCCTTGCAAAGAAGGAAAATACTCTACAATTTCCTCTAGTCAATAATGAAGATTCACTGGGGATTCAGCTAATTCTGAAGTCTCACAGATTTTGAGCATCTGTAGGATTTTTCTCCTTAGCTGCCTTTCAATCTCAGTCCTGAATATGATATTTTAATTAGTTCTGACCATATTCAGTTATCATTCTCTTACTTTCCAGACTTTATGTATCACTTATGAGAAATGAAAACAAAAATTGTCTTTCTTGGTCTTTGAAATAGCCCAGAGCACCTAGTCAATTTCTAAATCTATTTTCTCAGCTGAGTAGGGGAAGAAAAGGAAATGGAACCAGCTTGCTGAGCTAAATAGAAAAAGTTCAGAACTGAGGTGAAGAGCTAAATTATCATTTCCAGTACATCACATCAACAAGTTCATAGACAGCCCAGGAAATTCTACACTCTAAACCCTTCTTCTGAACACCCACTGAATACATCATCTAAGGTGAGGTAAGAAATACAGAGGCAATGTTATCTTCATATCTGACTATTCCCAGGAGTCTATTTTGTTTAAACCATGTTTATCAGCTTATTACTCTCTTGACAAGCTATCTGGTTTGTACTTAGATCAGTCAAAATACTTGATTTAAAATATAAAATGAAAAGTGCTCTTATATGTCATAAAACCAATTTAGTTTTAATTTAGAAATAAAAATAGACCCTAGTGCAACCCACTGTTTATCCTTCTACCTGAACATGTTTTTATACTTCAGGAGAGAAAGACTACTTTACTCTCTGTACAAAAGCAAACATTTGAAAGGACCACAGGGTAGTATGTAGGAGGTTCTCAAAACAGGAAAATTCCTTTCTTTCCTCTGCTGTTTCATCCCTTCCCGTTTTCAGTTTGGAGCATTGACTGGTGACTTATCCTTATGCCTAAGAATCAGTAGATATAAAACTAAGGGATAAGAGTTGTGCTGTAAAAATGAACACTTAGGCAGAGCGTGGTGCTCCCATCACTGGAGATCAGTCACAGCTTTGATTTATTTGCAGCTCCTGGCACACTAACCACCTGCACAGCTAGTAAACAGGACAGCTAGCCAAAGATCAGGCAGTTCACGTGTTAGAATGCTTTGCTTACCAAGAAAGCACCTACTATATTTGCAAGAACCTTTACACAAAAACAAACACAGTGCAACCGAAGGCAGTGCATTTTTTTTTTTTTTTTTTTTTGCGGTACGCGGGCCTCTCACTGCTGTGGCCTCTCCAGTTGCGGAGCACAGGCTCCGGACGCGCAGGCTCAGCGGCCATGGCTCACGGGCCTAGCCACTCCGCGGCACGTGGGATCTTCCCGGACTGGGGCACGAACCCATGTCCCCTGCATCAGCAGGCGGACTCTCAACCACTGCGCCACCAGGGAAGGCCGGCAGTGCATATTTTAACTACAGTTCCTCCAAAGAAGAACATAAACATCCACTAAACATCCAAACAGATTCATATTGCTGCAAGCAAGCACTCGGCAGAACTGTAATGGTAGGCGCTGGTGGCCTCACCATCAGAAAAATATAAAGACTAACATAGCCTAACCCTGTTGCCTCCTGCTAGTCCTTCTCTTGCTCCTTTCTTTTCTAAAGACCAAGTAAGGAAAAGTCAAAATAAGAGTAATATTTTTCTTTACTGATGGAAATAGAGTTTTATGAATACACAGTTTCACACCATGCTCCCCAAATCTGTATTTGGGATCCTCTTATAAATAAAACAAGTCTCCATTCCAGTTTTCAACATTGCCACAATTAAACACACACGCGCATACACACCGAAAATGTATACACAATTTTCAGGGAACCTTAGATATCCACAGCATATACTTAGATCAATTCAAATCCACGTGCAACCATATATTTGGCCTGTCAAGGTATGTTCACATTTGGAAAGTTATGATAAGCAAAGATTATATTTACCTTTGAGCTTTTGACCCTGTGTCATCACAAACGTGACAGATGAGGCACAGAGGACTCCCCCCTTCCTTACTGCCCACAGCGAGTACTAAATATTTAGAATGAAACTAGAGAATCCCCAGCCCTAAGTTAGCAAGCAAACAAAGCAATTACAAACAAAAATCAAGAAACCTCAGCTGACTCTAATCCTACAGTTCAGAGATGACTTCTGGTGCCATTTTCAACCCATACAGGAGCAGTATCACAGTAAAGTGAGTGCTGTTAATTCTCTTTAGTAAAGCTATTTCCTTATTTCTTATGAGAATAAGTTTTAGGGAACAAAATTTGATAAAGAGCCCAAAACTAGTCAGAGTCAAATGATAAGTTTCACCTACAAAGATACAGGGTATATCTTTCGGTGGTGGTGGTGGTGGTGGTGGTGGTAGTGGTGGTGGTGGTAGTGTGTGTGTGTGTGTGTGTGTGTGTGTGTATACATGCAGTTCTGTACCTGTTTTTCTAAGCTATGACTAAAAGAACAATAACTAAATATGCTTTTCAAGGAATAATTACAAATGATAACTCCATTTCCTTCACTGAGTAGAAACGGGACAAAATTCCAAAGCCATTGCTGGTACTAAAATTGTTCGCTTTTGCTTTCTGTTAAGGTTTCCACTATTGTATAATGTTAGTAAGTATGAAGAAAAGAATTAAGAAGTGACAGAAGATGAAAATCTCAATCCCTCAAATGAGAGTACCACTCTCTTCATTTCTCCACTGGCACACATGGCTCAAGCCCCTAGTCCCCAGCCTGCTGCTACCCAGGACAAGGACCTTCCCCTGATCTCTGTCCCAACACCCTCAGTTTATTCCCTAAGAGACCACTTCATTATGCAACCTGACTTCTTTATTCTGCCTACTCTAGATTTGCAGGTCCTCTACTTGCAAAGCTTTTCCCACTGTTGATAGCATTTAATCCACGTTTGGAGAAAAGCAGCTTCTTCACGTCCCTCAGTCCGTGTGCAGTTACAGTTTGCAACAGAATATGTCCAGGTGCCTGACATGGATTCAAAAGTGCCCTGGCAGTAGCATCGCTGCACAGAGACGACGATTATATGTCTATTCCCTCTCAGGCACACAAAGAGACGAGACCACCCGCCCCAAACCAGTGCCAGCAGCTAGCTGTCCCTCTGCTTCTTTTCAGACCGCACACAGCTGTTACAGTGCTGAGAGGGAAAGCACAGCTGCCTCCGTTTGACCCACACCTACAGGCTTTTCTTCATTCTCGCTCTCATTTCCATGAGCCCCAACTGCTTGCATCTCTCCTCCGCTTCTATCTGTATTAGAGGAAGTACAAGGCTGTGGGCAGAGTCTCCACTGTCTTCCTGTTTAGATCAGACACGTAAATAAACACATCTGTTTGGCTAGGACACAAGCAAAGCCTTAAATAGTAGCATTGCCTAAAAGATATCACTAAGTTCTGTGAAAGAATTATTACAATCATTCTCACGACAAAGCAGCTCTCATACAGCTAAACAAGACACCATTTCACAAACCCAGTTGCCTCATTTTTTGCGTATATGAAAAATGCCGGTACTAGAGAACCACAGAAGGCAAGCAATTGCACATAACAGCCAAGTAAATCCATGTTCTCAAAACGGGGCACCATGGAGAAAATCACAGTCTTATGAAATAACAACTCTCTCTAAAGCAGATAAAATCCTTTTTAAACATCTGCCTTAGGAAATTCAAGTTGTTTTCATGAGTCTCTCTCCTCCCAATCTACTCTGAATTTGTTCATAAACATGGATGTCAATACTAGATGTATATTTTGTTGTTTGTGAAAAAACATCTCTTGAGGATTGCCTACTATTTTTAGCAGACAGATTATTAACCATTTTCTTAACTACCTTCCTTAAAGGGAAAATTAATGGCCCCTGTTTATTTCTCATGTTTAAAATAAAAGAAACCCTAATCTACACTTATAAAATACCAGCATAATCTACATTTATGTAACACAATTTGTTTATTTAGGTACTTCCCAAATATTGTGAAAAGCTTTTAGCTCTACTTCTCTGTTTTCATGTCCAGGACCCAAGTGCTGTGCTGTCTAGAATAACAAAGACCATTCTCTCTCCTGTAACTGTGCCCATTTTTCAGCCAGCAAGGCAAACAGGCAAGTGCTAATGGCTGGTCTGCAGCGACGGCACTTTCACGCCAGGAGTTAGCCACAGGCAGCTCTGGAGCCAGATCAGCCCAGGACATTGCCTTGTACCCTTTCTCAAGTATTAATCACCTTTCTAAAGGTCATGGTGCCTGACATGTGGACAGAAAGGCAGGACTCCACCAGCCAAGCTCCCTAGAGCAGTTCACACTACTGGTGCACTTTGCTTGAGGCTTACATCACTTGCTTACCTTCTCGTACGATGTTACAATCTTCAAATGTTGTACAAGCTGAATCCTACCCCCTTATCCATCTGGAAAACCCACACTCCTGAAGCCCAAGTACCTCCTCCAGGGCAAGCCTTTATTGATGCCACAAGGCTCTGTTTATCTTCCCTTTTTCAATGCAGCCAGCAGATTCTGTATTCACTTCCTTACTTCTGCTAAAGCCCTGACTGATTACACTGCCCTGTGGTGATCTATACGCATGTCTGGCCCTGCCTTTGCCCTTAGATTTCTTCTTGGAGTCTAATCTTAACGTGACTCCTCAGGCTGACCTTCCCTGAAGGCTCAAAGTTGGTTTTCTCTGTTATACGCTCCCATTCTGTTGTGTTCTCTTCCTTTATATAAAATCACATGTCAGCATTGTACGGTTTCTATTTCCCGGAACCTTAAATTCTGTGACTGTAGGGACCTTAACAATCCTGTTTGCAATTGCATCCCTAATGCCTGGGACAGTGCCTGAAATCTATTAGTTCTCAACTGTCTGAAAACATCAGGTGAATAAATAAATGCATAGTAGCTTCTTGAAAGTTGGAACCATATCTTATTCAAATTACTATGCCCAGTCTATCCAAGTCAGTGAGCAGCAATTTTTTGACTCAATGATGAACTCAGTAAATTGTGTGTTATTCATTTATAACTCTACAAATATAGTCAAGTTAAACAAACTTGATTCTCAAGGAAAGTGTATAACCTAATTTCCTAAAATTTATAAGGATCAGAGACATGGAAGAGTAGAAGAAAACACTGAGAATTTAGATTTTTAAATACAATTTATTTTTGACTAGTGGTATCTTGAAAATATTGTACTATGCCATAAAAAATTGCTTTGATGTATGTCCAGCAGCTAAACAAAAGTCAATACATATTTATCTATGTTTATTATCATGCATGGAAAAATTAAATCACAGGTAATTCAGAGCAATTCAAACCTTCACTTTAGTTTTGCCTTCAATATTACTTTCTACTCATATTTGCATATTTAAAAAAATAATCAATTAGTCATAGTCAACCTTTACGTGCAGACACCATATTAGGCAATATGTAGAAATGCAAAAGTAACAGGAGGGAGACAGATGGCTCCATGTAATATACATAATAAAATGTCTTGCTTTGCTCTGCCTTACTTAGATATTATGCATTCAATCTGTAATGCTTTATATTCTTTTGCATAGGTGTGGGGTTTTTCCTCTGATTAGACCTGAATTTCCTTGGCTACAAACACCTTGACTTTTGGTTAACTCCTTTTCATCATCATTTGTCCTTCTTTCTTACTGTATCAACTCATACATTCACTCATCAAATATTTATTGAATGTCTGCTACGTGTCAGTTACTCTGCTAGATCCATGATATAGAGAACAAGATAAAGTCTCCACTCCCGTGAAGCTATCTTGAATGTGTATGTGGGAGGCGGGGTGGAGCAAAGATTAAACAAGTAAACAAACAAATATGAAATACGTTAGCTAGAAAAAAGTGCCATAAAAACTTATATAACAGGATAAAGGGTTAGGAACTGGTAAGTATGAGGGTTATTTAAGATGAAAAGGCCAAGGAACAATTAAGCAAAAACCTTAATGTATTGAGGAAAGCATTGAAAGATCTGGGTAGAAGAATGTTTTAGGCAGAGAGAACAAAAGCCTCTGAGGTGGTAATGAGCCCTGTGTGTTCCAAGAACATCAGAAAGATGGTGTGGCTGGAGTTGAGTGAGAGAGGGGCAGAGGGGTATAAGATAGGGGTAGCATGAGCCAGATCATGTAAGGCCAGCATAGGCTATGGTAAGCAGTTTAGACTTTATATTTATGCAATGAGAGGCTTATGGAAGGTTTTGAGCAAAGGAGTGACATAATCTGATTTGTCTTTTATACTCTAGCTGCTCTGTGGCAAATAGGCTATAGGGTTGCAAAAATGGAAGCTAGACCAGTTGGGAGGTATTGCAATGGGCCAGGCAAGACGTGGTAGTGCCTTGGATTGGCACTACCTGGAGGTAATAAGAAGTGATCACATTTTGAACATACTTTGAAAGTAGAGATGGAAGACAAGACTTTCTAAAGGTCTTCATGTTAATTGTGAGGAAATAAGAATTGAGGATGCCTTCTAGGTTATTAGTCTGAAAAGAGGTGAATAGTGATGCAGTTATGAGATGCGGAAGACTAGGGGAGAAGCCTAGAATAGGGCTCCCAAGAGCAGATGCTCCACAAATGCTAATTCGGTAATTAAAAAACAAAAAAGTACAAATTAATACCATTGCAAGCTGTTTATATAAGTGATAATAAGTACATAACTTCAAATTCCAAATCTGTAGCATTTTTAAAAGTAGCAATAGTAATCAGAGCAGGAACAAGGAGAAAATAACATCCCAAGAAAAATCATCTTTAGAATGCATAATTGAAAATCATTTCAGACTACTGCAGGACTTCAGCTTCAAATTTCACAAATTCTAAGAGCTCTAACATTAATTAGTTTAAAGTTATTTGTTGAATGATTAACAATGATTCAATTCATTTATCTCTCACTTATTTAGCAGAAGACATTACTGTTTAGCATAAAAGACTCTCCTACCTCTAGATACTCATGTTTTCAAAGAAGTTAGAACGGACAAGCTACATCATATCCTTATTCATTGTCACGATAGTAATCAGCTGAGAACTTTCAACTTGACCTCTGTGTAGCACTCAGAATAGATAAAGATTGGTTGCTACGATATCTTAATAACATAAATATCCATTCCATCAAGCCAGGCTCTTGAAATTCATCTTAGAGTTTAATAGTGAAGTACCCGCTCCTTAATTGGTAAGGTTTGATTAATATGTCCTTTCTTACATCCACATGGCCCATTTGCAGTAGGTTAAACTTGTTTCATCTTTCAAGTTACAACAGTTTAGGGATTTCTGCTTCCCTTTTATCTCTGATGTAAAGTATTGCACCAAAGGAATGTGCACTAAATCTGTTTTTACTAATATTCTAGCTGCTTAAATTCAAGGCTCTAGACATGTAATAAAGAGTTATTTCTTGATGGTTTTATAAAGATCCAAAGACTAGACACTAGGGCAAGAAGCATCATTCCATTTGTATAGAATTTTTGAGGAAGGGAAATAGGGGGAGTTTTCTTTTGTTATTTATCACCTAAAATTTGAAATTTTTGCCATTACACCACTCAGTAAACCCTAAGGATAGCTTCCAGTTGGTCTGAGTTACAATAATCTTGTGAAGATTTACTGCTGAGTTTCATGTTATTATAAATGAAGGAAATTCTACTCACAGTCCAAATATCAAATGCAGCTTCACACAGGGTCAGGCAACATCACAGTGCCACGGGCTTTTATCATAAATCAGACACTCTGGAACAAATTCGGAGCTCTGACTTCCCAAGTTTCCATGTAATATTCTGCACTGTTTTTTCATTTGAACACATGGAGGCCAGCTGTAAATCATACACTAACCTAAAAACTAGGAGACTATTTTTTTTTCTCCCTGGAATAAAAACTAAGTAAATGGCTGATTCAGGAAAATACTACTATTGGCAGGAAGTGGAGCACCCTTAGAGGACAGGCAGAAGCACATTCAATCCCTGGCCATTTAACAAGATCTGCCAATTCTATGTCATATCTCTTCCCACAAGACTCCTGTCCCAAATTGCGCCATGTATTTGCTTTCGTTTTATTCCAAGTGGAGAGTTCGTTTTCTTTTCTATAACTACTGACTGGCCATTCCATATGTAACTTGTATAATCATCTCTATAGGCCATGCAGAAATATTGTTTGTATCAGTAAGAATCCCTATTTTTTTTTTTTTTTAGTCTTTCCCTATCAAACCAGCATTCCTCTTCTGCTGGGATTGTCTCACCCTTTATAGATAGTCCTATGTAATGGATTTCAAAATGTCTTTAACTTGGTTCTCTTCTGCCATGTCTCTTTAGCCCTGATAAACCCTTGGCATGTTTGCCCAACGTGGCCACGGAACACCGTGCACTGTGTTCCCCACGCAGTGATGTACACAAAGGAGGGACCCTCATTCTTGACCTCAAATGGTGCATCCTGGAATGGGGTTGTGCGTGCCTGTAGCAAGGAGTGTTTTTTCCTTATTCACACAATGGGCTAGCAACAGCTCTGTTTTTGCCCCACAAAAGTCACGTGCCCTTGACTCTGCCACAGCAGGCAATTCTAACCAGCTTCTACTCTGTAGACTCTTTCAGGCTAAAGTCTGGTACCTGCATCTGTGCGTCCAAAACCTCCAGGGTACACAGTCAAGTTCTCCCAATATCTTTGAAACCATATCCAACTCTGAAACCATGAAAAACTGGGTCCTACCTTAATGTGAATGGTGAATATAATGCATCAAAATCTTAAATAAAATATAGTATTAACCAATCAAATCCAGCTGTATATTTAAAATTAATATTCTTTGCGTTTGTTCCAGGAATATATAGGTTACATATAGGTATGTATCAATAAAGTTCATAACATAAACAGATCAACTAAGAAAAAAACAACTCAATTTATAGTACATTGAAAAAAGGCATTTGATAAAATTTACCATCCACTCTTAAAGGAAAAATCTCTTAAAAACATGAATAGAAAGATGTATATTAAAATCAATCACAGTTTTTCCAGCCAGCCTCATACTTGAGCATTGCATGCTTGCCCATTAATGCCAGATAATAGTATTACTATGCCCAAAATAATAATCATTCTCTCTACAAATAATGCACATATGATTACTCTGAATCAGCCAGTCAGTGCAATTAAATAAGAAAATGAAATATAAGTGAAAAGTACTGAAATAGAGGAAAACACTTAAATATATTTTTCTACCTAGAAAAAAAAATAAATGAATCAACTAAGAAGCCATTGGAAATAGAAAGTAGTCAGTAAAATGGACAACTAAGCTAAAAAATTAATGTTTCCAAAATTTTAAAATGCAAAGAAAAAATATTTCACATAAAATAGTAACAAGAAATGCAAAGGAACTACAGAGGAAATTAACTTCACAAGACGTTAGATCACTTACTTGAATAAAATTATAAAATTTTAGTCAGAAGCATAGGAGCAAAATGAATATGTGGAAAACATACAGATTATGAGATAGAAAGGAACTTTTAAAGAAAAATATAAATTCTCCAAATTAAGCTATAGATTTATTTCAGTTTCAGTCAGAATACTGAACATTTTTTCAGTGAATTGATAAAAATTATGCTAAAGTTCGCTGGATATCCAGGAATATTATGAAAAAGAAGAATGAGAGAGGACTTGCCCTTTCAGAATCTAAAATGTAGTGTAAATTTGTCATAATTGAGTAATTTTGGTGTTTTTGAAATAATCACACAAATACATAAAAATTGGTAGATAAAGATGGCTTTTCAAATTGACACAGGAAAGATAAATAATTTAATAAATTGAATTGGGACAATGGTTGAGTAATATGGGAAAAAAAAAATTAGGTAGATTCCTGCTTCATCCTTACCCTAAAATTGGCTGGAAATAAAGATTAAATTTAAAAGCAAAATCCTAAAGTGCTATAAGCATATAGAGATGATATTTATATGTCTGGTATAATGCATTATATAATTTTATATTATATTATATTACATTATAAATGCAAAAATATAAACATGACATAAAAATTAATAATTATAAAAATATATTTGACCTCACATAAATTTAAAACGTTTGTTTTAGACACCTATTGAAAATTACAGTGTTGATATATACGCAAGCAAAGATGATGTGCATCTATAGCATGATCTCATTTTGGAAAAAAATCAATAATTATATGTTTGAATAACATGACTATATTATACACTCACAAAGTTGGATGTTTAAAAACATAATGCTTTTTTGTCTTGAAGTGAATTTATTTTCTAAATCTGGATCGCCAACTCACCAGCCTTATATCAGGCAATTTAATTTAGTTCTTGCATTCTAGTTCTGCCCCATCCAGTGATTTAATAGTCCACTTAGACTGTGTAAACCAGTTACAGTGTGGTTCTCTAGTGCCTCCTAGGCATTTCTTTCTCACCTCATCGAGCTGTCAGTGTTCCAGGGTATCAAGCACCTGCCTTCCACGGGCAGCAGCTGGCTGCCTCTCTGTAGTGCGGAGAGGTTGTGAAGAAGAGTGACAAAATCTACATTCTGTGTGGTATTCCACTGCTTCTGTCAGCGTAGTCCCTTGTCTCTGAACCACATCAGGAGGGGTGCTGGTAGGGGTCACATTTGGTTGCTGGCAGCAAACTGGAAGGGTGACATCTCAGAGATGCAGCAGCTCTGCTCTTCTCTCCTCAGCCTGCACATGACCTGCCCATCCCAGGTTAAGTCATGAGGTCTATCCATGTTCAACTCTGTTGTGAGCAACTCCCGGACACGTCACTCTTGGACCATGTAATACCCTGGAGACTCAGTGGAGGGCAGGGTGTGGTTGGAGGCCCCTCTCATATATAAATGAACCATGTGTCCATCTCCCTTGCGTTACCAGTGCAGGATGGTGCAGTGCACATCTGCCTGGCTGCCACATTTAAACTGCAGCCAGAAGACAGCGCATGCATCTCCTTTTCTCAAGTTTCTGCCTACTCCCTGGGGGCTTCTAATATTTGTGTCCTGCTTTTCCATTTGATATTCAGCACAAGGAGTCAAGGAATAAAACAACACCAGGCCAGTTTTTCCTCTCTCTTCTTCATCTAAAACTCGATTCCTCTCTACGTTCAACGTGGTTCAAAGTACTTTATTATGTAAAGGGGAGTAAAAAGAGCTGAGGTCCCTCAGCTCTTTACCTCAGCAGATGTGTTTGGTCTCCGCAGCCCTCCCTGCTCTATAAGAACTCATGATCTAAATTGGGGATGGTCATGAGGAACAGAAGAGAGAAGTAAATGTTCTTTGATACTGCAAGTAATTATAAGGCATTATAATTATAACATTATATATAACATTATAACTCAGAAATCTTGAGACCCAGAGTGCTGATTTAGCAAGTGTAACTTTCCTGTTATGTTTCAAGAATCATCATATTTTCTAACTGAATAATTTGATTTCTTGCAGGAAATATACTAGGATTACATCTTGGAATAACCAGTGATGTTAGGAATTGGCTCAATCCTTTACAATTTTAAACCTTTACCCTTAAATTTCTCAAGGAACATTACTTATAAGAAAAAGAGGAAAACAAGAAATAGTCCAGTACTCAGACTTTCAGGAACTTCAAATTCACAAGTGCTGCAGAAAACTCTAGTCAAAGGCAGTGGAGATCAGGAATAGAGCATGGAAGCAAGTTAACCACTCAGGACCAAGTGCTCCTGCACTGCCAGACCCCAAGTTACTCAAGAAGTATTAGGCCATCCTCCTGCACCCTCAACTCACTCAGCCCTGACCCCACTACCAAGGCGTAATCAGAAAACTTAATGTAACTTGATTACACAGTTATTCCTTTCCCTATGTGAAGAGTTACCCACTTTGATCTAATTCCTTAAAGCCTCAGGGAGCATATCATAGGGTATGTTTAAGTTAAATTCCACTAGTCAAATAACGTGGCAAATCTTCTGTGTGTGTTAATTGTAATAATTTCTACGTCTATATATAGCGTTTTAACAAAGTACCTTAAAATACATGATTAATTCCACATGATGTTCACAAGACTTTAGGCCAAGTAACAGAGTTCAATATAATAAACAGAAACACTTTAGATGTTTTAAGAGAAATGGGTTTAGTTCAAGAAATAAGAGGCTTACAAAATAACTAGAAGTTTGGAAGGAATGGGCTCTAAACTGGGCCTCCAGGAATAACCCCCAAACACTGCATAAGCAAAACACCAGGAGGGCTGCTGATTCTGCCACAGTCAGAGGTAAAACTCAAGAGGCCACTACTGGAACTATTAAGTCAAGAACATTCTGTTATGGACTAAGATATAGAGGCCAAACTAGTGGTTACCAGTGGCTGGGGGAGCAGGGTTCGGGCAATGTAGGAGTTAGGGAGTGAGAGGTACAAACTACTGGGTATAAAATAGGCTCAAGGATGTACTGTACCACACGGGGAATATTTTGTAATAACTGTAAATGAAAAGTAACCTTAAAAAATTGTATACAAATTTTTTTTAATTTTTAAGTAAAATAAAACAAAACATAAAAAAAGACATTATGCTATGGCTGTGACCTGGAAATGAGAAAGTAACTGCTGTTGTCACCTTAGCTACTACGTAAAGCTGGACGCTGGAACACTGCTGAATAAAAACCCCACATCTTTGCAACCTGTTTTCTGAAAGAAAAAAACAAACGAAGGTGCAGGAAGATGGCTCCCTTATTACTCCCACCTTATAAATCTTGAATCAATACTTCTAAATGATAGAATTAAATTTGCTTCCAAATCTTAGCAGCAAGGGAGCCTGGGAAATATGGATTTTTAGCTTTCCAGCTTCTACAGGCCAAGAAGGCTAAGCAGAAGGAGTTAGAAATGGATGCTGGGACTTCCCTGGTAGTGGTGGTTAAGAATCCGCCTGCCAATGCAGGGGATACAGGTTTGTGCCCTGGTCCGGGAAGATCCCACATGTCGCGGAGCAACTAAGCCCGTGCACCACAACTACTGAGCGTGCGTTCTAGAGCCCACAAGCCACAACTACTGAGCCTGTGTGCTGCAACTACTGAAGCCCACGTGCCTAGAGCCTGTGCTCCACAACAAGAGAAGCCACCGCAATGAGAAGCCCATGCACTGCAAAAAAGAGTAGCCCTCACTCACCAGAACTAGAGAAAGCCCGTGTGTAGCAACAAAGACCTGACACAGCCAAAAAATAAATAAAATTTTTAAAAAAGAAATGGATGCTAAGGACAGACCAATCAGCCATACCACCACAGGGAGCTTGTTGGAACTTCCATTTCACAGATAAGGAAACTGAGATTCAAAAAATTTAAGTGATTTGCACAAGACTTCAGTGTTAAATAAATTGTATTACCAGGAATAAAACCCAGGGATTTCTATGCCGTGACCAGAATACTTTCCAATTTGCCATTCTGTATTAATTGATTATGAGGGATTATTAATCCAGAAGAAGAAACAATTTATTACACCTGTAAGAGGGCCTAACATTTCCTGACATATATTTGCCCATCTATCAGGCTATTATTATGTTTCAAAGGGATCAACTTAGAAAAATCTTTAGGTATACAGCACTCCTTCTCAATGGATATTAAGCAGTTCATAGAGTTTAGGGTATAGATGAAGTAAACTTGAAAACTTCAAGCTCTTGTCTTCCTTCAAACATTCAAAAATTACTCAAAGCCTAAAGACAGAAAAAGGCAGCTGAACAGGCAAAATTCATGATCTTGATTTTTATCCCCATTCTCTCCCTAAATTAAAAGATTATTTGCAAAGATTTATAAAAAGTCAAAGAGTAAAAGAAAAACTTACTTATGTTATCTGAATTAAATTCAGAAATGCTATTCGAGACAAATGTAATATATAAATGTAAGTTAACTAAATACTGGTGCAGTTATCTCTTAAAGAGATACCGGCCTTAAAGATGTAACTATACAGCTCTTGAATATAATCTGGCTTGCTTATCAGCTTTCTAATACATATCTCTTTTTAGTAATTGGTTCATTTTTAAAAAATGAATTATTATCCATGTGTTCATATGTGGATCATAATTTAATCAAATGTGAAATTTTAGATTAATTTTTAGCATATTCAAACTCACCCCAAATCCACTAATAGACATTCAGAAAATGGTTTTGCTGTTATTCTACAAATCTCCATGGCAATGTTCAGTGCTCATTTTTGTGACTACCTCTTTAAAGGGAAGCATTTTGGAAGAGGTCTCCTGAAGGCGTTTATAATAAATCTTTCCTGAGTTTCTTTTAGGCAGAAAAGAAAAATCCACTTAAGACAATGCTTTAAGGCAAAGTGTTACCTGACTTCAGATTCAAACATTTTATTTATTAGGGAAGAAGTTAAAATTTCCAGGGGATGCTGAATCAGTCTATTCTGAGAGGTAGAAATGGAGAAGCTACTTCAGGTAAATGGTGTCTAACTCTGGTAACAGAGACAAGTCCTAGCCCTGCCAACATTCTCTCTCCTGGAAATACCACCGCTCTACTCCACAGGGAAGGTATATTAATTGCTTAATTGAGAAATGAGAAGACAACAGTGAAGAATTACAGCAGCTTTTATTTACTGAATCCCCACTATATACCAGCCATGTTAGATGCTTCAAAACATTACTATGAGCATTAATCCCACATTGCAGAAAAGAAAGCTGAGGCTCATAGGAGCTAAAAATGTGCCTAATGTCACACAGCTAGTAAGCAGAAGAAGCAAGACTCAAACCATGACCGACTGGCCTCAAAGTTTGCATGCTCTCCCCTACAGCATAGCGATGAGAAACTCAATATCTCGAGCAAAGGCCACTGTCTACTCAAATAGAGATGGTATGAGGCAAGCAATGTAAATTGACCCAACGAGGAAAAACCTACACCATGTAAAACTGCAACGCCACAGAAGCTTCGCAATCTTACCTGAATGTCTCTAGCAATCAATGTAAAGGTTATTCAAGTTCAGCAAACTTGCCTCTAGCAAAATACAGCTAAATTTGTTCTACTTATGGGAATGGAAGGAGAGTAAAAAGATTCCTGTTTCCTCGTTTGCAGATCTATCCCCAGTGTGAATTTTCACCTTCACAAGTTAAAAGATGCAGCATAGAAAGGGATGCATAGTTCTGAATAAACAAGTTATACTTGAAATGACAATCAACACCCCTGACACACTTCTATGTACGTCTGATTTTTTTTTTCTCAAGAAAAGATAATGTTTCTGATACAGGAGTGATCATTTCTAGCCATGTTTCTCATGCCCAAGGTATATATTCCCTATAGTCTCTATGTAATATACCTTCAACATATTATACTTTTTATGATTATTAAGGTAAAACTTCATTTTCCAGCTATAGTCAAGCCAATTAATCTATTTCACTTTGGGTTTTTGGTGGGGAGGAGGATATTTTTGACTAGTAAGGCTTTTTTCCTTTATTTAATTGTACATTTTCCCTTTCTACTGCCATTTCTTCCACCAAATGTCTGCAACTGATTGTAACTCCGACATTCCAAATCAGATGTGATGTCTGAAGCATTGTAACTGAATTGTGCAGGAAGAAACACTCAGGACTGTGATTATTCTTCATATAGTTCTTCAAAAAACATTCAGCTTTTCTGCTGCCACATCACATTATAAATTAATTTTGTTTCCAAGTAGTGCTCACCTTAATTTTCTTTTACTTCACTATGCTAACAAGTTATCTTGGCTCAGGCTAAGATGAGCTAGGCAACAATCTCTCTGGAGGCTTGCACGTGCCACGACTGCATAAAATCACCTTAAATGGGAATTCTTAAAGACACTTAAAGAGTTTCTAGCCATATTCCTCATTTGCCTGGGGAGCATTAGGCCTGTAAAAAAGAATTTCTGATATACTGGGGTGGGATGTGGTACGAAGAGTGATTGCTATGTTGGCACAATGAGCCTGAAAAAATATTATACATCTTCTACCAGGAGCAATACTAAAAGGGAATAGTGTTTCTGAATACAGTAGGAGACATTCCTTGAATTCACCACGACTGCACAGACAGCTCCCACTGCCACCACCACGCAGTGATTATGTTCCATTCAGCCATCCTCCAGTCTCCTACTACCCAGATCTATGTTCTGTAGTGTTCTGTGTATGGCGAAAAGGCTGACGCCTGCAAAACTGCGTCACCTGGGCTAATGGCAGCCCAGCAGGAAATCAGAAAGTGGGAAAAGAAAGAGGGAAGGGGGCTTCCCTGGTGGCGCAGTGGTTGAGAGTCCTCCTGCCGATGCAGGGGACAGGGGTTCGTGCCCTGGTCCGGGAAGATCCCACATGCCGCGGAGCGGCTGGGCCCGTGAGCCATGGCCGCTGAGCCTGCGCGTCTGGAGCCTGTGCTCCACAACGGGAGAGGCCACAACAGTGAGAGGCGCGCGTACCGCAAACAAAAAAAAAGAAAGAGGGCAGTGTTCTTCTTGGCTTGCTCATGCCTGGATTCAATGCTAGGATTCTAACAGTGGATGCGGCTCCCTCTGACCACAGCTCTGGACAGGCGGTCTCTCCTGAAATGAGGTCCTTAACTTGAATTCTCAAATCCCCGTGCATCGTCGTTGCTAGTTGATACAGTCTCTCCAGACTAAAAAAATTACCTTCAGTAGCTTCATCTGGAACGCTTACCTAGCCAGGACATTCCCATTATTCTCAAGGTTAACCCACACCATCATCCATAGCTTCCATGGCCACAAGGAGAATTGCAAAGTACTCTCAAATATAAGATAGGTTCAATATCAAAGGGGTGATAGGAAGTTGCCAATTTTTATAGTCAAGAAATGGGAGTAGGGGAAGCATGTTTACAAATAGATTCTGACAGAATTAAATCAAGGAGCTAAAAATATAAGGTTGTTTCAAGAAGAATTTATCAATATGGGAAAGCTTATCTAAGATTCTAGATATATTATGTCAGCTGAAGCTCTAACTAGTTTGCTTGAAGCCTGAACTCAGTGGTGACCTACAGTAATAAGGTTGAGATGCTGGGACATCTCTGCAACAAAGAGAAAAGAAATTAAAGGCATAGGGAGGTGGGAATGCTGGAGTGGACCTATTATCTGTAACCTACTCAGCCACTCTTACCATACCTCTAGGAAGGACCAAAGGACACTTCCTTCCCCAAAGCAAAAAGAATACCTTGGTAGTGAGCACCAGTATCCCCCAAAAGTTCTGGCATGGCTGCCCTGTGTAGGCTAGAGATGCTACTGAAGAATCAGGCTCCCTAATCTCAATGAGAATGATGGGGTCTTGGAGTGGTAGAGGCCAGGCGGCAGTGCCCAGTTTCAGGGGTGAGGGTGGCACAACTACTGAAATAGACCACAAAGACAGAACAGCAATACAAGTGTGTTGACCTACATGGATATATGATTGTGGTTAATTTTGTGTGTGTGAGAATTTTAGGAATGAAATAGATTATCAACCTTCTAAAATATTATTTAGTCTACGTTATCACACCAATTCTTCCCCTGGTAGGCAATACCCAAATAAAAATACTATAGAGGGAATTCATGGCCTCTTACCCAGTTCACAAACCCAGAGCCTTTTCAGATAGAGGCTAGTTTTGTTTTGTTTTTTAAAGGAATCATTCTGAAAGGCAGACACAAAGATACATTGCAAATCTTCCTCCAAACCTTCCCTCACAAGATCCATGGCTGTTTAACAGAGTGACAGTGAATTGGGAATGAGAAATAACCATACTACCCAGGAGTTATTACCTCAGTTTAGCACTAATCAGTGTAGGCACAAAGTCAGGAAATAAATGGAGTCTTGGCCCAAATCTACCTTAGAGTGGTCAGTGGGCTATATCCCTTCTGATTGTTATTTCCCATGCTTCTTATTGTATACTTGGAATAATCATAACTTAACAACTGGAAACATCCTTACATTGGTTCTCTGACCTATGAAGTAAATGCTATATGGTGGGAAAAGCCAAGTAGAGTTTCTGGAATTTCCCCTGTCAAGTAGTAAACGAAAGCAATACCCTGAAAAAACTGCAGAAATATCTACTACTATCAAAGATTAAAAGCAGCATGGATGGTAATTCCGGTCCCTTCCTCATTTTATACTGGCCTTTTCAGTTTGGAGGTCACAAAAGCCAAATGGATGCTTAAGAATGACCCTGAGTTACTGTGATCAGCCACAGCTGCTGATCCAGATGTAGTACCCTAACTGGAGTAAATCAACACAGCTGCTGGCTCCTGGAATGTAGTTATTGATCTAAGAAGTGGTTTGTTTTCTTGTGGGGTTTTTCCCATTTGCATTAATAAAGACAATCAGAAACTGTTCATCTTTATCTAAATAGTAGGAACATAATTATACCTTCAATGTCTCAACTCAGGACTATGTCAACTCTCCTGAAAAAATCTTGACCATTCTGAAATCCCAGAAAACATCACCCTGATCTAGTATATTGAAGACATTATGCTAACTGGACCTGATGACCAGGAGGTCACAAGTTCCAAGATGCCTTAACAAAACCATGTGTGCTAGTGAGTAGAAGACAAACCACACAAAGCTTTGGGATACTGTCAAACTGCAAAATTTCTAACTAAAGTTTGAGCATGTGTGGATATTCCCTTTAAAGCAAGCTACAATTAATTGCACCTTGAATTTACTACTATGAAGAAAGAGGCAGCATATTTACCTTAAGTCTTTGGGGTTTGGAGGAAGACTACACTACATTTGGCAACACTGTTGTAACCCATTTCCTGAATAATCCACAATGTTACCAATTTTATTGCTGCCCACAGCATAAAAGGCTTAGCAATAGGACCAGGTTATGGTGCAAGCTTCCCCAGCTTTTGCATTTCATAAGCTAGAATATTTAAATGGTACTTGAACTCTCTGGTACAACTTGAAAGGCTCCCTTTGAGGCCTCTACTGTGCCGCAATAGGAGAAACACAGTATAGACCCTAATATGATAGAGCAATCCAAACTCCTTCCTGCAAAAAACTATCCTATTTGTAAAACTACTTCTGGTTTGCTACTGACCCTGGTACAACAAAACAACACCTGAGCACAACAACCAGGAGACCATATGACCTGAGCTGCTCATCATGAACTGGGTATTATTTGGTAGATGTGTGCATTGAATGATTAAATTTGGAATGGAATATATCTAACATGCCCAAGGAAGTCCAGAAAACTCAAATAACCCAGCTGAGCAGAATCAGACTTCAAAGTACATACTCCTAGAACCTAGCGATTAACATACTGAGTGAAGTAAGTCAGACAGAGAAAGACAAACATCATATGATATCGCTTATATGTGGAATCTAAAACAATCGTACAAATGAACTTATTTACAAAACAGAAATAGAGTCACAGATGTAGAAAACAAACTTATGGTTACCAGAGGAGAAGGGGGGAGGGATAAAGTGGGAGATTGGGATTGACATATATACACTACTATATATAAAATAGATTTAATAAGGACCTACTGTATAGCATAGGAAACTCTACTCAATCCTCTGTAATGACCTATATGGGAAAAGAATATTAAAAAGATTGGATATATGTATATGTATAACTGATTCACTTTGCTGTACACCTGAAACTAACACAACATTGTAAATTAACTATACTCCAGTAAAATTTTTTAAAAAACAAAAAAAATTTTTTAAATAAATCAATTAAGAAGAAGTCAAAAGATTTCCTTCAGCTCAAATAAAATCAATTCCATAACAAAAAAATTGCATAAAACAAGATTAATTTTTCATATTTCTAGGTATTATGTGGACAGGATTCTTAGTTCAAAAACACCTTTCTGTCAGTATTGTGCAGTTTTAAAATGGATGTTGGGGGCTTCCCTGGTGGCGCAGTGGTTGAGAGTCTGCCTGCCGATGCAGGGGACACGGGTTCGTGACCCGGTCCGGGAAGATCCCACATGCCACGGAGCGGCTGGGCCCGTGAGCCATGGCCACTGAGCCTGCACGTCCGGAGCCTGTGCTCCGCAACGGGAGAGGCCACAACAGTGAGAGGCCCGTGTACTGAAAAAAAAAACAAAAACAAAAAACAATGGATGTTGGTAGTGGGGTGGGAGAAGGAATAGGGGTTGGCACATCTCGTTTCTCTTTAGTTTCTATAAGATCCTTAATTTCCCCTCTGTATAAGTTTGCTCAGGCTGCCATAACAGAGTACAGGCAGACCTTGGAGATATTGTGCGCTCAGTTCCAGACCACTACAATAAAGCAAATATTGCAATAAATCAAGTCACACACACACACACACACACACACACACACACACACACACGTACATACTCCTATTGCTGTCATCAGTTCCTCAAACCACACTTGTGGCCTCCTGGGAAGTTATCTATGACTGTTAGCCAAGAAGGAAAAATTACCTGTCTTTTTGATGGATGTTGACCACATCCAGAAATGGACAGCTGCTACACTCCAGCCCCATCTGTGACGGTCTGAAACTCCTAAAGGGAAATATTTCCATTTGGCAGAATTTTGTATTGTACATCTGTACACTTTGTGTGGAGGGAGAGATGGTCCACTGTATGGATCCACAATGACTCCTGGGAGGAGCTAATGGGATGCCTTTCCCACCAGGGATTTGAAAAACAAGATTAGAGGATTGGTGACAAGGAGTTCTGGGGAAAAGTTATGTGAATAGATGTCTTGGTATAGTCATGGACTGTTGGCTATTTATGTCCTATATAAAAGTCCACCAGAGGGTATCTATTGCTGAGGAATCTCTTAATGATCAGAAAGATTACTATTACAGATGCCATTCAGCCTCTTTACCCAGCCAATCCAGCATGTGTATTCAAAATGGCCATGGTGGCAAGGTGGAAGGATACACATGGAACTCAGCAAAATGGACTTGCTCTTCCCAAGGCTAATCTATTACAATGCCTATGTACCCAGCCTTTCAGTCATAGAGACCAATGATGTGCTCTGATATGACACCATTCTCCAAAAAGACTAGCAAGCTCCCTGATGGAAAGTTGATTATCCTTTCTACTTGTGAGTGGGGTAGATATTTGTCCTCAGGAACCCAAATACCTGTCCCAGATATGCATTTGGCATCCCAGTCTACAGTGTTTCTTCTAACACCTTACTATAAGCTGAATTGTGTCCCTAGTTGAAGTCCTAACCCCCAGTACCTCAGAATGTAAACTTCTTTGGAAATAGAACCATTGAAGATGTAATTAGTTAAGGATGAGGTCATACTGGAACAAGGTGGGCCCTTATTCCAACATGACTCATGTCCTTATAAGAAGATGATGTGAAGACACAGGGGAAAAGCGTAACATGATGTTGGAGGCAGAGATTCTAGTTATGGAACTGTAAGTCGAGGAATGCCAGCAACACCAGAAGCTCATAGCATGGAACTGATTCTCCCCTAGTCCCTTGAGAGATCACAGCTATATTGACACCTGGATTTCAGACTTCTAGCCTCCATCCAGAACTGTACAAGAATAAAATTCTGTTGTTTTAGGCCAGCCCATTTGTAGTATTTTGTCACAGTAGTCCCAGGTATCTAATACACATCCTTATTCATACCTTATTCAGTTAAAAGTTATATCACAAAGCATCAACCTCAATCAAGCCACTCACTTTATAATGAAACAAAGACAGTGATGGGCTCACGCCTATGGAATCCATGGGTTTTACCACATGTCCTATCATCTAGAAGTGGACAGCTATGGTACCAGCTGAGGAGGGTGGGGTTAGGGTACTTTAAACCAGTGACCAATGTACAGTAATGTCCCCCTACTTACCCCATAGCCAAGTCCCAGAACAAATTGGTAGCGGTCCCTCAATATTAAACCTGAAATCTCCATGTTAAAAATTTTGCTTCTTGTTCCTGCACCCTTGGGTTCCACAAATTTGGAAATATGAGTTCCTAAGAGAATAACGCCTTCAAATGGGAATGAAGTCACGATTTCAGTATATTGGAGACTAATTCTACCTCCTGTTAATTTAGGGCTCTTAAGCCACTGAATTGAAAAGCAGAGAAAGAGTGTGTAACATTGTTGGGGTCATCCATTCTAATTGTCAAGGCGTGATTTTACTGCTGCTACAGAAGGGGAATAAGGAGGGAGATGTGGGGAGTTTGGTAGATTCACTGGAGTGCCTCATTATTCTCACAATAATTTTTTTTTTGTTTTTTTTTGCAGTATGCGGGCCTCTCACTGTTGTGGCCTCTCCCGTTGCGGAGCACAGGCTCCGGAAACGCAGGCTCAGCGGCTCATGGCTCACGGGCCCAGCCGCTCCCACGGCATGTGGGATCCTCCCGGACCAGGGCACGAACCCATGTCCCCTGCATCGGCAGGCAGACTCTCAACCAGTGCGCCACCAGGGAAGCCCTCTCACAATAATTTTTAAGAGAATCTGTAGAAACGCAATAAAGGTAAAGTCACAAAGGGTTCAAATCCTCTGGTGATAGAGGTTAGGGCCACCACACTGGGTAAAGAACCCAACCAGCTAAAGCACTGGCAGAGGTAAGAGAACTCAGAATGGGTGGTGGGGAAAGGAGTTTTCAAAGATCAAGGATTCATCAGCACCACTGGAAGGGCAGCCTGAGCAGAAGGTCTAGAATTTCATAAAGCACCAGATGTTTGAAGACAGCTGCAGTATGGAAGCTGAGAGTCACCGAGATGAGAAGAACAGCTTGGTACTAAATGTGAATCAGATCTTCCCCCTCTTGGGGATTCTGAGGACATTTTACAGGAGAAAAGCTGAGATCCTACCAGTCTGCACGTGTAAGATTCTGATCAGATTTGGAGACTACGATGGTTAGTTTTTTGTGTCAACTTGTCTATGCCAAGGGATTCAGGTACCCAAACAAACACTAATTTAGGTGTTCCTGTAGAGGCGCTTTTTTAGATCTCGTTAAGATCTACAATCAGTTGACTTTAAGTAAAGAAGATTATCCCTGATTATGTTGGTGGACCTCATTCAATCAGTGGAAAGGACTTAAGAGCAAAACAAATTTCTCTGTAGGAGAAATTCTTCCTCAAGACTGCAGCATCAGATGCTGTGGCCTGCCGTACAAATTTTAGACTTGCCGGTCCACAGTCATATAGCCAATTCCTTGAAATATATTTTTCTAGATATATATCTTTATATATCTATATATATATATATATCTGTATGATGATTTCTCATTTTATTTGTGCTACTTGCATCAGTTTTCTGTAAGTCACAGTGGCATGCTGAACTGCAGCTTTGGGTCCAATAATATGAGTTGTTTTACCTGTAGCTGGGATGGATTATTTGTACCTGGTGCTCCTATGAATCATAGTGCAACATGTCCAGGAGCGGGGGCCAGCTGCCGTGGGCAGCAAGTAACCACAAATGGAAACCACTTAACTTCCTATCTTCACCCCATAAACTTGGCCTCGCTGATACAATGTCCAAACCAGAAGAACTGACCAACTGCCTCCTGGTTTTCAGACAAAAGATTGGAATTACTGAAGAAAATGCAGAGAGAGAGTGAGAAATTCCACATAACTGTTCAAAACAAACTTATTTGACCCTTAAGAAAGACCACTACAGGGTATGTAAATATTGGATATTTTTAGGAATTTTACCTTAAAAAATTGAAAAAGTAAAGTGAATCAAGAAAAACTTTCATTTAGAAAACAACTACTTAATTCAAAATTTCTTAAATTTGAATAATGCATGGAACTTCTTTGAAGGGAAAAATATTAGACAACCCACTATTACATACATTATTTTCCTAATATTATATGTGTATGTACAAACATAGAAGTAGGTATAAAGTCCTTATGCTTATGCTCTTACAGAGCTAAAATAAACAATTTTATGTTAAATGATAGCAAAATTACAAAGCCAATGAAATTGTAATTTAAAACATTAAATTAGTATGACAATATGACAAATAATTATTTGCTTACTTGGTTTAATACAATTTAAAACAAATCACCGTTTAGTTTCATGGAAAAAATACATGGTTTACATAGATGCTTTAGAACACGATGGACCACCATTTGGGTTATTGTCATTGTTAACGTTACTTATTTTTAGATAATTCTTTTTAAACACTGATTAATTATTTTGATCAACCAATGAATTTAATAAAGAACCCAAAATTACAAAAGTTGGCAGTAATGTTTCAATATCATTCAGCAAAAAAATCCTCATTGTGGATTTACTAGAATAATGACTGCTAATGAGCTTTAGCAACTTATTAAATACCAAGACAGAACTCATGAACCTTAATTCACAGCAGGAACATGCAACTGTTACGACACAAGTTGTTCTGAGTTAGAGATGTGTAGATTAAAGGAAGGCTCTATCTTGTGTTAGAATCTTTTGGATACATGGAATAGAACCAATTCAACCCGGCTTCAGCACAAGGGTTCTGCCTCTGTCCTCAGAAGGGAGGGGGAGTTTCGGGGGGTGGCTGTGGAATCAGGAACTGGTGAGTTGTTGGGATCTGAGGCTATTCCATGTGTGTGTCTCTCCTTCCCTCTAACCCTCCTTTCTCTCTCTCTTTCCCTCCCTCCCTCCCTCCCTCTTTCTCTTTCCCCCTACTGGCTGACCCGTCTCCCTCTATCTCTGTATTTCTGTATATGTGTGTCTGTCCCTCACGCCATGAGGTCTTATCTCTACTTCTGTCTTTCGTGTCTCTATTATCTTCCTTCTGTGTTGTCCAGATTTATCTACCCATTTACATGTGAGGCAAAGACTACTACTCCCAGTTTGGGCTTAACATCCTTTACAAATTTAAATGCTGATTAGGGAGAAGACCTGTGTCCCACCTCCATATTTCTAGGAGAGGGAACAGTTTAACAGACCACCGATGTTAAGCTGTGGCTAGTTTGGAGTGTCACATGGGTGGCTGTCCACTCAACAGTGGCTATTAGAACATACTTTCTGAGAAGGACATGGGTATTATAGGAAACATGTCTATTTACATGTCTATTAAGGACCCAAAACATCAGTTTCTCCTAGCAACTATTCATTAAAGTACTTGAAATATCCAGTTGATTCTGACATTAAAGATTGTGTCTAAAAACCAATCCAGGAAATTATACCAGAGGACAAAAGCAAAAGCCTTTTAAAAACATGAAAAGAGCCCCTGACATCACCTAGAAAGAGGTGAATGGCCCAAACCACAAGGGCTATTGGACTGTTCCACCAACAGATTGCTCTTGAAGGCACTCACTTGAAGCATATGAAAGGACTTGACTTCAGGACTTTGGATGAACAACCTAAGTGTCCATCATCGGATGAATGGATAAAGAAGATGTGGCACATATATATAATGGAATAGTACTCAGCCATAAAAAGAAATGAAATTGAGCTATTTGTAATGAGGTGGATAGACCTAGAGTCTGTCATACAGAGTGAAGTAAGTCAGAAAGAGAAAGACAAATACCGTATGCTAACACATATATATGGAATTTAAGAAAAAAAATGTCATGAAGAACCTAGGGATAAGACAGGAATAAAGACACAGACCTACTAGAGAATGGACTTGAGGATATGGGGAAGGGGAAGGGTAAGCTGTGACAAAGCGAGAGAGAGGCATGGACATATATACACTACCAAACGTAAGGTAGATAGCTAGTGGGAAGCAGCCACATAGCACAGGGAGATCAGCTCGGTGCTTTGTGACCGCCTGGAGGGGTGGGATAGCGAGGGTGGGAGGGAGGGAGACAGAAGAGGGAAGAGATATGGGAACATATGTATATGTATAACTGATTCACTTTGTTATAAAGCAGAAACTAACACACCATTGTAAAGCAATTATACTCCAATAAAGATGTAAAAAAAAAAGACTTTGGATGGAGACCCTGGCCAGCAAAGAATGTATTTTTTACCAGCACTTTTTCTGGTAAAGGAGCATGGGTAAGAATATTTAATCCTTAAAAATTAAACATAATATTATAAAATCCTACCAAATCACTGCCTTCTATAAGTACTTTTACTTATACACAACAGTAGAAACACTAAATTGCTTTAATCACAAAAATTTTTTTAAGTGAAATTATATCCTCATCAAAAGTGAAATTATATCCTTTAATATTTATTAGATATAGGCAGGATAGGTGCAAAGTGTATTCACAGAGCTTACAATTTGAGAAAAAAGGGAAGATGGGATTAAAATTAATATGTAGGAAAAGCATAATGATAAGCTTTTACAAGCGTGCTGAAGATTTGGGGATTATGGATGGTGCTGCTTAAATGCCACAAATCCTCCGAAAAAAAGTTGGCCTGAGTCTCTCAAAAAATGAGAAGGACACTTTGAGAGAAAAGGTCAAATAAATATATGCAAAGAGTATAAGTGAAAGAAGGAAGAAAATTTGGTGTGGGGAGTGCAGAGGGAAGACACGGCTTCCATGTGGTGTGGTGGCAGGCAAAGTGCTAAAGAGTAGAGGCTTGCACAAAGCAGTAACTGGAGTTTCTGAACCAGGTTCAAGAAAGGGGAGATTAAAGCAGCAAAATTGGTCAATTCTTTTGGCAATGATATGTGGCATAAATTGAATGATGGAGCAGACAGGGATTATCACTTTGCCTGTTATAGTCAGCATGATGCCCTTCAGCACTGAAACACACCTAGTCGGCCCGGGACCTGCAGATCTGTAGGGTGCAATCCCTGTCGCCTCACCTACCACAGCTGGCCTCACACATCACCCTGGCCCCTGCAACCGAAATTCACTTTTCCAGAACGTTGACTGATTCCTGACACTGGCAAGAAGCCAGATCTCAGCTAAGCCAGACACTAGAGACACTCACTGTACCTCATGTCCCCTGCTCTAAATAAAACTCTCTTCTGCTGCTAATACCAGACAAATCTAAATGAGCCTTGTCTCAGTGTACACACGGATGAAAGTGTCAAATTGGCTCCATGGGGATCAAAATAACGAGAGGTGATGGAACAGAAAAGAAACAATAACGTGTGGTGGGGGACTACTAGGCACTGCTGTGAGGAGATGATGAGAAAACAGGACCTGGAGGGTGATGTCAGGGGAAAAAAGAATCACGGTGAAAAAGAGAAATGAGGAAGTAAGAAGGACACAAGAAAAACACTTAAGAAAATAAAAAGAAAAGGAGTGGAGGGGTCCAAGGAGAACAAAAATTAATCAAAGACAGGGGAAAAAAGGAGATAGAACGAAAGCAACAGAAAAGCAAAGCCAGCAAGCTAAGGAAGAGAACAAGAGGAGAATCTATATGGACTGTGCATCCTTTTGGTCATCTCTGACCAGGGTTACTGGTGTAAATCCACATTTCATCTGGCTAGTCAGCAAAAAACAAAAATAAAAAGAGAATGTGAGGGATAGAAATGTCTGCATAAAGTCAAGCCTAAGACAAGGTTTTAAATAATATTGGATTTTTAGTTCCCCTTTGAGAATCAATAAAAAGACATCAAAGTATCTGGTTTTTAAAATTATGTATTCATATAATTTGTTTGCATATGGAAACTACCTACCTTTTGGAATATGTGGCTTTAAGTGTGTATAGACTGTCCTTACACTTATGACCAGTAATTAGCCTACTAGCCCTAAGGCTTCATACCAGTGTAGCATAAAAAATTCATTAATTTCCTAAGTGCAACAAATCACAAAAACCTTAAATGAATTAACAATCTGACAGTGATATAAACCCAAGAGCCTTCCTCTACCTCCTCATCATTAAATATAAACACAATGACCAACAGCTGGGTGCTCTGTAGGAGTTACAGGAAAGTAACTTTTAGCCTATGATTTTGTTCTCTCTGACAAAGGAGAGCTTGAATAAAGGAGAATGATCGAAGTTTCTTAAGAACTACATACATTATTGGTTATGTCATTTATCTCTTACCTGGAGTTAAGTGCTATCTCAGATGAATTATATTCATGGGTTATGCTCTCAGGACTGTCTCACTCAGGTGATATTTGATGAGTCCTTCTTGGTAACTTTCAAGATATATCTGTAAGAGATGGTATGTTGAGAAATTTTTATATCTCTATTATGTCACTGAGAGTACCACATCAATACCTACTGAATAATCATTAAAAGTTTAGAGCCACATTTGCTTGAAGAGCTCAGTGGAAAGACAATCTACAAAACTGTTTACAGTTTTCAATGTCCTTTCTTACTCTCTATTTTTTTAATTCATTTTGCTCAACTGCTTAATATAGGAGTTGGAAACTTCTTGAAGAGTCCCATAGGGATATTAAGATTAAGAGGTTTCAGAGTTCTGTTGATGTATATGTTTTCTTCTCTTAGAAAATTCATTCAGGTAAGAACTTGATTGATTGGAGGTGTAACAGCCTATCATCTCCTCTGAGACTGTAGGCAGGTAGGCACTCAGGGAGGCAGGGAGGCAGAGGGCCAGAGAGACACAGAGGTGACTAAAGGACATATCCTCGCGCTCCTGAGTGACTGTCATGTAAAGGCTACCATTTGTTCTGCTCGATTCTTTTGGTCAGTACTATGGTCTGAATATTTGTGTCCCCCCCAAAGTCACGTGTTGAAATCCTAATGCCTAATGTGATGATATGAGGAGGGGGGTCCTTTCGCAGGTGAGTAGGTCATGAGGGAGGAGCCCTCCTTAATGAGATTAGCGTTCTTACGAAAGAGACCCCACAGAGATCCTTCCCCCCTTCCACCTTGTGAGGACACAGCAAGAAGGCACTGTCTAAGAACCAGAAAGTGGGCCCTCAAAGATTCCAAATCTGCTAGTACCTTGACCTTGGTCTCCCTGGCCTCCAGAACTGCGAGAAATACATTTCTCTTGTTTATATGCTACTTATTCTCTGGTATACTGTTATAGCAATCCAAATGGACTAAGATAAAATATCAGAGTGAATATTTTATTTTTGGTTATGTTGGTATGAAATATTCCACATTGGCATGAATTATAGAAAAATTGGAACATAAAGATAAGCAAATACAATAAAATAAAAACTCACCATAAACTCACTACCCAGACACTAATTTTTCGGCCAATTATTTTCCTACCAGATTTATATTCTTTGCATACATATTTTTAAATAAATATATTTTTACATTATTTGATAGCCTGTTTTTATACACTCAATATCACAAATATATTTCATATGAATAAATATGATTCCTATACTTTCACTGTTAATTGTATACATGTTATATATTGTATTATATATTGTACTATATATGTATATATATAAAATCTACATAAACAATCAGACATGTTTGACAACAATTTTTTTAAAAAACATCAATCTAGGATTTTCAGGGAAAGAGTAGCTCCAAAAAATAATTATCAGTCAACTAATACTGAAAAAAATTTTTAAGCAGAAATTTAGAGATCTCAGTATGTCCTGACCTCAGAACAAGAACCAGATGTTCAAATATGGATAACAGAGATCCTCATCTAAAGGAGCTATATTATGGTATTTTTCCTAAAATATTATACCCTACCTTTTTTAATTGGAGGACTCCTATGATCGTTTAACCATTTCTTGATGAACTGTAAAAACTGGCTGTTATGCCATGTATCGATATAGTCAGTCTGCTTTTCAGTTTGGGGATCGCTGGTCTTATTGCCACTGCTCCATAACAGCCTCAGTAGCTTTCTAGTCATTTTTCCTAATTCTAGTTTATCATAGGCTGAGACACTGGAGACCTAAGTTCATTAACATGTGCATAAGGCCCAAAGTGTGTTAAATAAGGCCCCCAAAAATCTATAAGGGAAGTATTTGAGTCAGTAAATATCATCCATTGGCTTTATATATTATTTTCACTAACATTGTTACATAATATTTATAAAAACCTGTACATAAGTATTAGGTATTTTATGCTTTTAAAGAAAAGGAAACTGAGATTTGGAGAAATGAAATAACTTACCCAACGTTACCTAGCTGTAAAATTACAGCATAAAGTCTCAAACTCAATTCTTCACATTCCAAATCAACTCTAAGGACTTTATTAAAAGCAATTTCAGGTTTTTTCGTGCTTCTGGCTGAGGAATTGTAATCCAGGGTAAAGCTTCCTAAAACATGTTTCATCAAACAAATAATACAAGGTATATGTATTATGCAATCAAAGAGGCAAACACTGGCTCAAACAACTTGCTTTACTGGACTTCTTAGAGATTTTAATGTGTTGACATGCTTCATAAATCTCCGAAAGCAGTATTTCCATAACTACTTGGACCTCCAAGGTGACCCTCTGTAATGGCATACCTCCAGACTTCCAAGGAGCAAACTGCAGAAAATAATGTCCCAGTGGGGCGGGAAGTGGGGGAGAGTTCACCAGACCAGGTAAGTGAGGTCTGATAATCTTAGTCTTTGCATTCACTTCCCAATTACAATCTGTTAGTATAGCTAAGATTAAGCAATAAATTCTGGAAAAGCGTTATATTTATGTGACCTTTTATCTCTTGATAATATAGAAAATTACTTCTAGTAAAAGGAAGAGATAACTCATTCAAGAATAGCTACAGGGCTTCCCTGGTGGCGCAGTGGTTGAGAGTCCGCCTGCCGATGCAGGGGACGCGGGTTCGTGCCCCGGACTGGGAAGATCCCACATGCCGCGGAGCGGCTGGGCCCGTGAGCCATGGCCGCTGGGCCTGCGCGTCCGGAGCCTGTGCCCCGCAACGGGAGAGGCCACAACAGTGAGAGGCCCGCATACCGCAAAAAAAAAAAGAATAGCTACAGAATGCACCATGATAAAATATAACATAATATTAATAACATTTAATCGGATTAAAAAAGTTTGAATTCCCAGAACACATGGATATAAAATGGAAACGCTTTGGCTGAATTTGGAGTTAAACCACGCACCATGACAGACCACAGCATTTTGTATCATAACCTTCCCCTGAGATGTGATGCACTGTCCTCAGATCTTCACGATCTCTGTAACAGAAAGAGAATTCTCAACGAAATTCAATAATTTCCACCTTCACAAATTGCACATAATAAAAATTTTTGAGCAATTCTTCAAAACTCAACAAATAACCTTTAAAGTAGCTAAATCTATTTGCAGTTAATTTAAATATTTTCATGGAATAACACCATTTTAGTATAATAGAGAAGGTCATTATACGGCCCATGAAATAAAAGATTCTCTGAAGGGAAACAGTTCCCCAACTTGTCTCCTCGATAAGGTCTTGCATCATGGAAACCCTCTTGGCAACACGTTGTCATCAATATCTGTGAGTGGAAATTTTGCTAAGCACTCTGTATTTATTATCTTATTTAATAATTAAAACAATCCAATAAAGCAGTTACATTGTAAATAATCTCCAATTTTACAAATAATAAAATTGAGGTTAAGAGAAACTAATTAAGTTTACTGAGGAGGCAGAGCTAGGATTGGAAATCAGGCTGCTGTTTACAAAGCACTTTACTTAACCCACCTCTCTCTGCAATGCTCATATTCAGTTACCTGTTTCATGTATTAAAAATACGTAACACCCTGATTTTCCTATTTAAATCTTACAGGAGCCATGAAGTTTTAAAAGTAGAAATGTATTCTCATTAAGATTCCCCTATTATACCTTAGCAAGCTTCTTGAGACCACAAAATAACGCTTCATTTACTTTGACCTATAACTAACCTCCACTCTTCAACTGGAAATCAAAAGACCGTGGCATCTCATGATTTCTTCTTCTCTTTCGACATTTCTGCTGTCTCATCAAGGCCTTTACAAATGGAACTTAAGTATGATTAACTGCAGTTCAAGCTAAACCCCATATATGAATGGCAAAGCAAGCCAGTTCTAAAACCAAAGATAGCTTTATGAGAAAACTAGTAGATGTTCAATCTGTAATTTTAGATTTTATATAAATTAATTTGAAATCAAAAGTCAATAAAAAGGAGAAGAAGGGATCATAAGACTAATTTGCCTGTCAGTGCAGGAGAAGTTGGAATTAGTATGACTGAAAGAGTCTAGAAGGGAATCCTATCAATCAATCCACAATTACTTATTGAATATCCACCACCACTAACTACCATTATGCCACAATTCTTAGAATCCCAGCCCTTGAGTTATCTATTGGGGTTAAAGAATTCCCAGAGAATTAGTATGTGTTAATGTAAATATGTATTACTCGAAGATGGGATAGCAGTAACTCCTTGGCCACTATTATTGCAGTAACATAATATAATGCAGAGCTCCAAGGGGATAGAATAAAAGACAGATAAATTATGA
This sequence comes from Neophocaena asiaeorientalis asiaeorientalis, assembly GCF_003031525.2. Taxonomy (NCBI): domain Eukaryota; kingdom Metazoa; phylum Chordata; class Mammalia; order Artiodactyla; family Phocoenidae; genus Neophocaena; species Neophocaena asiaeorientalis. The sequence continues at coordinate 14,986,412 of NW_020174698.1, forward strand.
CTGATTCTGGAGAAGTCACATCAATGGAGTAAAGGACCAAAAATGCACCAGAGCTTTGGGTTTTATTTCCAGAAGGTAGAATCATTGTACGGGGTACTGGGTACTAGGAAAGTGAAATAAAGGACAGAGCTGAGATAGAATATTGGGGCCAACACCAGAAGTTTCCCTACAACTAATGATAGCTTTTGTATCCTCCATTTGTCTGTGTAAGTTGGTTACTTTTTACAATGTAAAATGCATTCTGGAATTTGAAGTTGTGATGCTACAAATAGAAAAGAGACCCTCCCCATACAATATAGGAAAAGGTCACAGAGGTCTATTACATAAAACTGGGATCATTATTTAGACTTAGAGCTCGTGTTGAAAGAAAACTACAAAGGGACAAGAATGGATTTCTCTTGCATTCTCGTCTGCAAAGAGCACTAATCTTTCCAACAAACCATGCCCTCTATCCATGGTGTGCTGACAAGGGTTCAACAACTGACTCTCCAAGAAAAAAAATTATTATAAATTTCACTGCTTTAAAAACATATAGCAGGGCTTCTCTGGTGGCGCAGTGGTTGGGAGTCCGCCTGCCAATGCAGGGGACATGGGTTCGTGCCCCGATCTGGGAAGATCCCACATGCCGCGGAGCGGCTGGGCCCGTGACCCATGGCCGCTGAGCCTGTGCGTCCGGAGCCTGTGCTCCGCAATGGGAGAGGCCACAGCAGTGAGAGGCCCGCGTACCGAAAAAAAAAAAAAAAAAAACATATAGCAACATGATTTGCAAATAACGATAAAATATATAATAATCATCATTGTAAATTCCATTCCAATGACTTCAGTGCGGCTTGCTGTTTCCTATAAAATCCACCATCAGTTTCATTTTCATTCTGTTCCCAACAATAATGCCACAAAACTGGACTACGGATAAATGTTTGATTACAATCTGATTCAAAAAAGAAGTCCTCATGTCAATGTCCACTCATTGACAAATGAGTGTAGTTCTGACATAGATGTTGGCTGATATATATATTTTTTATATTATAGGGTGAGTCTAAAGTAAAACAACAAGGATGTCTGTCAGACGTCATTTCGTTTTCAATGACATGAGTAATTTCTTTGCTAAATCGGATAGCAGTTTTCAAACACTAAAAGAATATTTTCTCAATTTTATGTGCTATTTACAATGTAACAGCTGCAGATACAAAACAATTTAAAATTTAATCTGCATTGCTAATATGAAAAATATTAATATTTTTAAGTCTAGACAATGAACAAATCAATAACCTTTTAGCATTTGTGATTGTCATGGTATAAATATTTCCACCATAGTTGATTCCAAACTACCAGTGCAGGACTGGGAAGAGCAGATGGCATTACACAGCATTTCTACCATACAGATACCAGACATGTAAATAACATCAACAACATGGGCTTCCCTGGTGGCACAGTGGTTGAGAGTCCGCCTGCCGATGCAGGGGACACGGGTCTGGGAAGATCCCACATGCCACGGAGCGGCTGGGCCCGTGAGCCATGGCCGCTAAGCCTGCACGTCCGGAGCCTGTGCTCCGCAACGGGAGAGGCCACAACAGTGAGAGGCCTGTGTACCGCAAAAAAAACCACAAAAAACAAAAAAAAAAACCACATAGATAATAGTAAAATGCAATAAAATAATTAAGAAGTGACAAGTCTTTCATATTTACTATATTTGTTTTTAACATAATGCTCAGTTATAAGTTTATGCAATTTCATTTTTAATAATGGCTATTTAACAAACAGCAAAATCACTGTAAATTTAACAATTGTCTCTTGAGAGCCAGGAGGAGGTGGCTGGAGCATGCCAGCTGCCCCTACCCATCCCAACGTCCAGCATGCTGCCCTTCTAACTAGTCTTTCTAGGTGTATTTCCTCAGCTGTAACATTATTTTGGAAATTCCCTACTACAACCTCTTTGGTTTTAAAAAATGCTCATTATTATTTCCTGAACTGGAATGAAATTTGAGAGATAATGAATGCAGGTGAAGAAGAGTGGGTCTATTATCCACTGAGGAACAAACTAGGAGGTAGTGACAAGAGCGCTGGGATTTGCCATCAGAAGACCTGGACCTACTACCCAATCCTGCTGTCTCAGATGTACCTCTTCAATTTTGAGCTTCAGGATTCTTATCTGCAAAACACAGTTAATAGTCAATCACCTCACAGGTTTTTTTAAACAAAGGATACATAAAATATCTGTGAAAGTGTTTTATAATTAAAATTTATGATATATAATAAATCCTTTTATAACATGCTATTCTTTCAAATGAGTTTAACCTTTTGGAACTTCTTTTTTTTTTTTGGCGATACGCGGGCCTCTCACTGCTGTGGCCTCTCCCGTTGCAGAGCACAGGCTCTGGACACGCAGGCTCAGTGGCCATGGCTCACGGGCCCAGCTGCTCCGCAGTATGTGGGATGCTCCCGGACCGGGGCACGAACCCGTGTCTCCTGCATTGGCAGGTGGACTATCAACCACTGCGCCACCAGGGAAGCCCTGGAACTTCTTTTTTGATCTAGGAAGTTCGTCATATTTTAGGTTTTTTTGCTACTTTATTACAATTGACAATTTACGATTAAAGACATTTTTCTGGTTTGGAAAATAATCTTGTATTTCGAAATAGGTAGATTTGGTTATGAATACTTATATTATAGGAGATACCAAGCATATTTAAGAGAGCTCCAGAAATGACATTCAAGAGACCAGGATTTCACAGCTAGCTCATTCAACAATATTTACGACACATTTTTAATTTCTCTCAGCCTCATTTTGTTTATCTTTCAACTGCCATGATAGAGTGAAGTAATCTGATGTTCTTTCTAAATCCAAATTTGCCTATAATTTCCTTATAATTTTCCTAAAGTGTCCCCTTAAATATTGATTCATTTAAGTGGTTACTTACAAAATATTAGCTACTATTTCTGGCTTTTAGATTCTTAAATTCACAATTACATACTTTGAAATAGGTCATTTTCTTATAGAGGAACAGTCCACAGTCCCTTTATAGCTACAAAGTGGTGACTATTCTGCTTTTTAGTCACTGGGGTGTTTAGCAAAGGGACAGAAAAATTTTAAACCAAAATATAAGAAGCTATCTTCTCAGGATAAAAAAATGAAACGTGTCTGAAAATATAAGGCAAATGAAACACAAAATCTGATTTATTCTGTTTGGTGTTTTACCCTTAAGAACACATCAACTCCATGAAGATGTATAGAATGTTTGGAAACACTTCCCTTTTTCTTCAACTCCATGAAGATGTATAGAATGTTTGGAAACACTTCCCTTTTTCTTTCTTTTTTAATACCTAACTTCAAGTCTTCCTATTTTGAAGGGCTGATTCCTGATGCCGAACTAGTCCTCCAACCTGCCTCTTCCTCCTTAGAGGTCTGTCCCCTGGCCACAGAGCTCCCAAACACACTCCTTAGCCCATCTTAGAACATGTGCTTCCAATTCAAGCAAAAAGAAAACTAAAGCAAAACAACAACAACCTCCAATACAAGTAAGAATCATTCTACACATAAGAGAATGTGGTAACTGCCTGACTCATACAGGGTTAGGTACAGAAGTGAAAATGCCACCTGAGTGATTCTTTAGATAATATGAATCTTTCCTGGAACTTTTTTATTACACAATGAAGAAAAAAAGAAAGTTCTTTATGAAATACTTTTCTTGGGAACTAAAAATGTAAGCCTCTACCACTGACAAGGTGGCATTTTTAGATTAAGGCGTGGGAAATCTAGCATGATTTACAAATACAACAGTCCAAGAATAACAGCCTTCCTGCCATTCGTGATTGGCATCGTTATTACAGACTCTATTATAATCTTATCTCACTGTCCAACAAAGCAATTCATCCAGCAACTAAGCTCACGTCAAAGGCAAGGCAGAGACTGCTTATTTGCAGAAAAATGCTTTTGAAAAACATAGTCTCGTTGTTTAGACAGAACCATGACATGGTGCAAGGTGCTTATGATAGAAGGTGGCAGGAAATGAAGTCGAAACAGAAATACCAGCTGAGAAGGTGTTTAATCTTGAAGGTGTGAGGTACCACATTCTAGCACCCTCTCTGACTGATATCAGGCATGAAGGGAAAAACTATCTAAAACATATGGGGGAAAGTACACTTAGGACCCTTTGATGTCTGTGTTGGCAAAGCACTTCAGCTTTGACACCCAGTCTTTAATAAAACAGCTGAAGCTTTTGGTTTGTAAGTAAAAGGAAGCTAAGAGATTGCTGAGTAGGGTCTGTCGCACACACAAAAATGCAGCTTCACTTCAATGAATGCCTGAAACTATTCATCTCAATATTCACAGACACACAGACACACACAGACACACACACACCCCTTAGAGCTTTCTTATAAGCTACTCCATATCTGCTTTTAACAAGGCTTATAATTTTCAAATAATTTTTCCCATGGAAAACTAATGAATTTCTACAACTGCATATAATCAAAATGTGGAGGGAAGCTGGAGAGTCCCTCTTTTCCCAAAAGGCAGAAACTGAAGACCATAAACACAGTGGGGATGAGGCCAATATAGGTCTCTCTGCACGAGGAATGATCAATGAAACACAGAACTGACTTTTTCTTTTCAGCTGGAGTGAGGGGTAAACACAAGAGCAGCGAACAAAAAAGGGGAGATTTTGTCAATGATTCAGGTATTTCCCAAACTGTCCTCGGCCTCCAAATCCACAAAAACAGCAGGGTCCTGCCAGAGACCCTATGTGAGGCAGATAAATCTTAACCCCAGAGAATCTAGGCCCTGCCGCCCATTGGTTTTCCCCGTAGATCCCACTGATGATCCACACAGCCCAGGTTAGTAGAGAGCAGTTCCTTCTCCATCCCTACCCTCACCAATGATGCACATGTGTTCTTCCACACTCCTCTGGAACTACTAACTCACACCATCTCTTGCTAAGTGCTAATGGAGAAACCCAGAAAGCATTCAAAGAAATGTGTGCTTTTTAATCAGGTCTATTCCATTCACCCAAGACAGATGAATAGAATTCTAAGGAACTAACAATTGGAGCCAAAATCTGAGATCACCTAAATCCAATCCCACCCCAAAAGAATCCCCTCAATTGCCCTTCTGACTATGATGATGACCTTGCTTCAGTCTCTCCACTGCAGGCATTGAGAGCATGATTGTGATGTTGGTTCAGGTTTGGACCACTGTAAATCTTACAGAAATTTTTCTTATTTTGACTTGACATCTGTTTCCCTTTGTTTTTTACCTGGAGATTCTGACTAGTCCTAGAGAGAGAGAGAAAGAGACAGGGAGAGAGAGAGAGAAGAACATTTTTCTAAGAGATCTTTAGTAGACTATTTATAATAGTTTTTAGCTCTAGACAGTTGTTTTTTTCTTTGTTGTGTGTGTGTTATGCGGGCCTCTCACTGTTGTGGCCTCTCCCGTTGCGGAGCACAGGCTCCGGACGCGCAGGCTCAGTGGCCATGGCTCACGGGCCCAGCCGCTCCGTGGCATGTGGGATCTTCCCAGACCGGGGCACGAACCCGTGTCCCCTACATCGGCAGGAGGACTCTCAAGCACTGCGCCACCAGGGAAGCCCTCTAGACAGTTTTTAGCATTGACATTAAGTATATCAACACTCAGTTTTTAAGACTTTTTTATATACCTTTTTAGAAAAGTATCAGTCTCTTCGTGTGTTGTCTCCCAATTAATCATGACTGTTAAATATTGCTGATAGATATTCTGCAACTATGTTTACAAGTCCTTTCAATAGACTATAAGGTCACTTATTGGAATTAAGATGATTTTTGTATAAAGGTGACCAGTCTCATTTATTGTTTCATCATATATTTCAGACTTTAATTCTACTTTTCCAGTTGGAAAACTAATTTTCAAGAGCAATCTTGAATATGTTGAGTAGAGAAGTATCTACCATCTTGAGTAACACACCACCTAGGAAAACAGTGGGCTGCCTCACCCTTGTCCATCTCGCTCCCTGCCCTCTGTAGCAGTCTTTTATAATTCTCTACTATTCTAGCCTTTTGCCTGCTTTCATATTCTTTCAGACTTCTGCCATTCTTTAACATGCATGTGGCACTCCATCTTCGGGGTCCCTTAGAACCTGAATCATCACAGCATTTTCTGTGAAGTGTCATTGATTTCTTTGGTTGTCTCCCCTTTATTTTTCTTCTAAGGATAATTAGCAATTTTACTATCAGATTTTCACATCGTTCCTTTCTAGAGGACCTCATCTCCCTTTAAGAGTATCTGGTTTTGTGATGTGCCTATCTCTTTTTTTTCTCCCAACTCTTGGAGCCAGGCTTCCATAAATTCTAGAGGTATGCTTGTCTGGGACCAGTAAATTTTTTTTCTACTTTTTTATACATTTTTTTCCATCCAAGCAATAAAGTCTTGGTAGGGCTCACTGCTATGACTATCTCTCTCAGAATTAGAATTCAGATGTGAGAGGATTTCATGAAGACATGTATTAACACGTGTAATTGAATTGAGAAGTGAAGTCAGACTTTTTCTGACTGTAAATCTGATTCGGCTGATTGATTTGATTTCAGAACTGGCTTTGCCAAATAAGCAACTTAAATATTTCCCATAAATTAGTTAATTCTGTAGCTCTGAGATTTTAACAATAGTATATTTAAAGTGCATGAAAAGAAAGTGTTTTATCAAAACTGTTTATTGGTAAATGTGCATCAGAATTAATAATAATAGTGATTGAATACATCTCAGTAAAGCCTTTTTGGTGTACTGGCTATAAATTGAGAAAGAAAATGACTCTAATGACAGGGTGACAAATCCTTTTGAAAGTCAGGATCAAAACTGAAGAGAACATAATTAAATTGTCAGCTCGTAGATTAATATAAACATTTTTGATGATAGATCACTATATGAATTTTTGGCACAGAACTCAGAAAGAACTCAAAGAATTGAGTGACATTACTATACTAAAACTTCCATTTTTATCTTATTTATAATGTTTTCTCAGTGTTTACATATATATAAAATATAAAAATATAAATATAATTGATATTGAACTTTGCCTCAATTACATTGAAACTAATATTCATCCAGGAAAAAATAAGCTAGTCTTATTAAGAGATTAATTTTCAGTAATATTTTGCTTTTTGCATTTAATAAGTATTAAAATTTATAGTATGATTTTTTGATCAATTGGGTAGTAATAATAATTTTCATGAAATTCAATCTAGAAGAATTTTTTAACACTTAGAGCCTTATGGCCAGAAAAATTTTTTTAATTAAATTCTAATTTATACAGACAAATTTGCTTGTTGCAGAGAAATATGATAGGTGACAAATACAAGACTTTCAGAAGTATAAAAGTATATTATATTAGAGTAAAAGTTTATTGGAGAAATATAATGGAAATATGAGATCAAAGAAGAAAATATACATTTTTAAACTGTTAAGAGTTTGTTTGTGTATTCTTAAATAAATGTGCCTTGAATCACAGAATTTAAGAATTGGAAGAGAAATTAAAGGTTAACTATTGAACTGATCTTCACACATTTGCCTGTGTTACCCCACATAATACTGAATAATTTCACATTCCCTCAAACATGCAACTGACTTCGTATTTTTTCTATCTGAATTTTAAATGGTTACCAAAGATGTAATTTCTGTCACAGTATAAATATTTACATTAAAAACATTTTAAAAAACACTTACTTAACTTTTTTAAACATAGCCAGAGGGAATCTGAATGTAAACACTATGGTAATTTGATCCTACCGTCATCCCTTATCTGTCATCTCATTGGTGTGCTTCTGTAGTGTCACTTCTCTTCTCTGCTCCTATAATCCTCCTGAATATTTCCTATTGTGTTTATGCTGTCAAGGAAAGGGTTTTCCACAAAGTCAGTATTTTTCCAACTTATTTTTTAAATTCATTTTCTTCTGAATCATAAACACCTTGCATAAACCACACACCGCTTCTTTACAGGTGTTCACTTACATTCTTTCAAATTCTGGTGACAACTATGAACGTGCATTTATTCTGTGTCATATATATTATTTACTTACAACGTAGCTAGCACCCAGATGCTCAATGAATGTTAGCTTCTATGGTTATAATATTGTCTTCTTTGACAAATACTTCAAGTACACTTTGTTATCAGTCTCATACACACTATTTTATATATATATATATATATATATGTAACATTTTAAGTATTTTTCCAGTATTTTTAGGAGTACTAGTCAGTTTGTTAGCTTTAAATTTTTATTTAGAGATTTTTCTTTTTCACCTCAGATTGCTATTTAAAAGTATATGTCTAAAATTGAGATATTATTTCAATGACCATGGGTATTATATACTCCAAAATCTTTATTTTATGCTTGAAATGTTATCACAGAGTGATTTTTACCTGATCTGAATTTTGAAGTAGTTAATGACCAAGCTAGCCCCTGAACCGAGATAGAACTTAAGACAGACTCATTTAGCTCTCTACTCTAGACAATGAAGAAATTATCACTGCTACATCACTCTCTAGTTGTCCCTCCCATGCTTCAACTGGCCAGCTTTTGTCATCATGTACCATTGCTTTTCCACTATCAAAGTTTATAACATTTATATTCTTTTATACGACTATAATTAAATCTCATGGTTTTATAACTAAAATTAAGTTTCAATTCTAAAAATTGAAAACCATTAATATTATCATTATGTGAATATTATTCACTACAGAACCCAGTATACTGACTGGGTAAATTATAAAAAGACAAGTAATTTTATTCAGAAAGCCACTGCCTCTGGAAGGAAAATATTAAAGGCTCGTGGTCAAATCAGTTATTTATTTTAAACTCTTAGTTACTCAATTTGCTTTCTATATCTAGGGTGAATTTTTTGTTAGCCCTTTGCTTGATTTCCTTTGAAAGCATAATGTTTCTCCCCACCCACTCTCTCATTTATTTTCTTGTTTACCAAATAAATGTCTCCCTCCTTGGCCAAACAACTAAGTCATCCAGCTTCTTAATCAATTAAATATGTTGAATGAATTTTTTTTTCTTGAAAACAATATTCTTAGAATCCTACTGCTATCTTTTCTTTTTTCACTCATGTGATGAGGCCACATGGTATTGCCCTGTGTGGTATCACTGCAGCCTCACTTCACACAGAGACCAGATTAATAATGTTTCAGTAATGAAAATTCTTTATTTCTTTTCCCCATTGGGTATAAAACCTGTTTCTCCCTATGTATTTATACATGGAAATTAAAGATATGATAAACTTTAATCCTGACAGAACCTCATTTGTCTTTTTTTTTACTTTTAGACCCCCTGTACCCACTTTTCCCACCCCTCACTCCCTGCCTCTGGCAACTGCCCATCTGTTCTCCATATCTATAAACTTGGGTTTTATTTGTTTGTTTGTTTTTAGATTCCGCATGCTTGCAAGAGAGATCATACGGTATTTGTCTTTTTCTGTCTGACTCATTTCACTTAACATAATGAATGCCCTTGAGGTCCATTCATATATTGCAAGTGGAAAATTTCATTTTTTTCCATTTTTTATATAGACAATATAATATACTGTATATGTATGCCATATATATATAATATATATACAATACATATATAATTTCTTATCCATTCATCCATTGATGGGCTCTAGATTGTTTCCATATCTTGGCTATTGTAAATAATGCTGCAATGAACATTGGGGTGCATGTATCTTTTCAAGTTAGTGTTTTTGTTTTCTTCAGATAAATACTTAGCAGTGGAATTGCTGGATCATATAGTGGTTCTATTTTTGAGGAAACTTCACACTATTTTCCATAGTGATGGTACCAATTAACGTTCCCACCAACGGTGCACAAGAATTCCCTTTTCTCCACATCCTTGCCAGCACTGGTTATTTCTTGTCTTTTTGATAATAGCCATGCTAACAGGTGTGAGGTGATATCATTGTGGTTTTGATTTGCATTTCCCCAATGATTAATAATTTTGAGCATCTTTTCATGTACCTGTTGGCTATCTGTGTATCTTCTATGGAAAAATATCTATTCAGATCTTCTGCCCATTTTAAATTTAATTGTTTGTTTGCTAATGAGTTGTATGAGTTTTTAATATATTTTGGATATTAGCCACTTATCAGATACATGATTTGCAAATATTTTTTCTCATTCAGTAGGTCATCTTTTCACAGGAAAAGAAAAAAGAAACCATCTTTTGATGGTTGATGCAGAAGCTTTTTAGTATGATGTAGTCTCACTTGTTTCTTTTTACTCTGTTGCTTATTCTTTTGATGTCAGATTCAAAAACTCACCACCAAGACCTATGTCAAGGAGCTTACTACCTATGTTTCCTTCTAGGAGTCTTAAATTTTCAGGTTTAAGTCTTTAATCCATTTTGAGTTAATTTTTGTATATGGTGTAAGATAATGGTCAAGTTTCATTCTTTTGCTTGTGGCTGTCCAGTTTTCCCAGCACTATTTATTAAAGAGACTGTCCTTTCCCCATAATATATTCTTGGCTTCTTTGTTGTGAATTAATTGGCCATATATGAATGGGTTTATTTCTGGGCTCTCTATTCTGTTCCATTGGCCTATGTGTCTGTTTTTATGCAACACCATAGTAAAGCTAATTACTATAGCTTTAAAATATAGTTCGAAATAATTAAGGAGTGTGATGCCTCCAGCTTTGTTCTTTTTCTAAAGATTGCTTTGGCTATTCAAGTTCTTACATGGTTCCATGCAAATCTGAGGATTATTTTTTCTATCTCTGTGAAAAATGCCACTGGAATTTTATTTATTTGTTTTTATTTATTTATTTTTTTGCGGTACGCGGGCCTCTCACTGTTGTGGCCTCTCCCATTGTGGAGCACAGGCTCCGGGCGCGCAGGCTCAGCGGCCATGGCTCACGGGCCCAGCTGCTCCGCGGCATGTGGTATCTTCCCAGACCAGGGCACGAACCCGTGTCTCCTGCATCAGCAGGCGGACTCTCAACCACTGCGCCACCAGGGAAGCCCTGGAATTTTGATACAGATTGCATTGACTCTATAGATTGTTTGGGTAATATGAACATTTTAACAGTAGTATTGATTCTTCCAGTCCATGAACATGAAATATCTTTCCATTTATTTGTGTCTTTTTCAATTTCTTTCATTAATGTCTTATAGTTTTAATGTACAGGTCATTCACCTCCTTAGCTAAATTTATTCCTAGGTATTTTATTCTTTTTGAGGAAATTGTTTTCTTCATTTCTCTTTCTGATAGTTTATTATTAGTGTATCAAAATGCAACAAATTTTTAAGTATAGATTTTGTATCCTACAACCTTACTGAATTCACTTATTATTTCCAGAAGCTTTGTGACTGAGTCATCAGTGACCATTTTACTTCTCCTTTTCCAATTTAGATTCCCTTTATTTCTTATTCTTGTCTGATTGTAGTGGTTAAGACTTCCAACACTCTGTTGAATGAAAGTGACAAGAGTGGGTATCCTTGTCTTGTTTCTGATCTTATAGAAAAAGTTTTCAGCTTTTTGCCATTAAGTGTGATATTATCTGAGGGCTTGTCATATATGGACTTTATTATGTTGAGATATGTTCCCTCTATACCTGCTTTGTTGAGAGTTTTTATTATAAATGGATATTGGATTTTGTTAAGTGCTTTTCCTGCAACTATTGAGATGATCATAAGATTTTTATCTTTCATTCCGTTAACGTGATGTATCATACTGACTGATCTGCAGATGGTGAACCATTCTTGCATCCCTGGAATAAATCCCATTTTTTCATGATGTATGATACCATTGGCCTATGTGTCTGTTTTTATGCAACACCATAGTAAAGCTAATTACTATAGCTTTAAAATATAGTTCGAAATAATTAAGGAGTGTGATGCCTCCAGCTTTGTTCTTTTTCTAAAGATTGCTTTGGCTATTCAAGTTCTTACATGGTTCCATGCAAATCTGAGGATTATTTTTTCTATCTCTGTGAAAAATGCCACTGGAATTTTATTTATTTGTTTTTATTTATTTATTTTTTTGCGGTACGCGGGCCTCTCACTGTTGTGGCCTCTCCCATTGTGGAGCACAGGCTCCGGGCGCGCAGGCTCAGCGGCCATGGCTCACGGGCCCAGCTGCTCCGCGGCATGTGGTATCTTCCCAGACCAGGGCACGAACCCGTGTCTCCTGCATCAGCAGGCGGACTCTCAACCACTGCGCCACCAGGGAAGCCCTGGAATTTTGATACAGATTGCATTGACTCTATAGATTGTTTGGGTAATATGAACATTTTAACAGTAGTATTGATTCTTCCAGTCCATGAACATGAAATATCTTTCCATTTATTTGTGTCTTTTTCAATTTCTTTCATTAATGTCTTATAGTTTTAATGTACAGGTCATTCACCTCCTTAGCTAAATTTATTCCTAGGTATTTTATTCTTTTTGAGGAAATTGTTTTCTTCATTTCTCTTTCTGATAGTTTATTATTAGTGTATCAAAATGCAACAAATTTTTAAGTATAGATTTTGTATCCTACAACCTTACTGAATTCACTTATTATTTCCAGAAGCTTTGTGACTGAGTCATCAGTGACCATTTTACTTCTCCTTTTCCAATTTAGATTCCCTTTATTTCTTATTCTTGTCTGATTGTAGTGGTTAAGACTTCCAACACTCTGTTGAATGAAAGTGACAAGAGTGGGTATCCTTGTCTTGTTTCTGATCTTATAGAAAAAGTTTTCAGCTTTTTGCCATTAAGTGTGATATTATCTGAGGGCTTGTCATATATGGACTTTATTATGTTGAGATATGTTCCCTCTATACCTGCTTTGTTGAGAGTTTTTATTATAAATGGATATTGGATTTTGTTAAGTGCTTTTCCTGCAACTATTGAGATGATCATAAGATTTTTATCTTTCATTCCGTTAACGTGATGTATCATACTGACTGATCTGCAGATGGTGAACCATTCTTGCATCCCTGGAATAAATCCCATTTTTTCATGATGTATGATCCTTTTACTGTATTTTTGAATTCAGTAAAATTTGCTTATAACTTGTTGAGGATTTTTTCATCTATATTCATCAGTGATATTGGCCTGTAATTCTGTTTTCTGGTGGTGTCCTTGACTGATTTTGGTATCAGGAGAATGCTGACCTCATAAAATGAGTTCAGAAGCATTTTTTCCTCTTTTATTTTTTGGAAATGTTTAAGAAGGATTGGTATTAATTTTTCTGTAATGATTGGTAAAATTCAGCAGTGAAGCTGCCTGGTCCTGGACTTTTGTTTGTTCAGAGGTTTTTGATTATTGGTTCAATCTCCTTACTAGTAATTAGTCTCTTAAGACTTTTTTATGTCATCAAGATTCAGTCTTGTTGGTTCTATGTTTTCAGTGATTTATCCATTTCTTCTAGGTTGTCTAATTTGTTGGCATATAATTGTTCATAGAAGTCTCTTATCACTCTTTGTATTTCTGTGGTATCAGCTGTAGTATCTCCTCTTCCATTTTGATTTGACTTGAGTCCTTTCTCTATTTTTCTTGGTAAGTCTAGCTAAAGGCTTGCCAACTTTGTTTATCTTTTCTGAGAAACTAGTTCTTAGTTTTCTTGATCTTCTCTATAGCCTTTTTAGTCTCTATGTCATTTACTTCTGCTCTAACCTTTGTTATTTCCTTCCTTCTTCTAAGTTTGGGCTTCGTTTGTTCTTCTTTTTCTAGTTCCTTGTAAATTGTAAGTTTTGGTTGTTTATTTGAGGCATTTCTTGAGGTATTTATTACTATCAATTTCCCTCTTGGAACTTAAAATGTAGTTTTTCCTGCATTCCACAAATTTTGGTATGTTATACAGATTTCTCCTGCTATTCAAAACTAAAGCATTCCTACAAAAGCTTTCATATGCTAAAACAGCATAAAGCAAAGAAACAATTATTTTTTTTTTGTAAGAGCAAAAATCCTCTTCAGATTTCTTTCTGTTAGCGAAACAAAAACTAATGTAGGTCTTTCATAAAAGTGAAGTGGAATAAAGTAAACTTTTGAAAACTGGGGGAAACCTGTATTTCCATTTTCATTTGTCTCAAGGTATTTTTAAATTTCTCTTTTTGTTTCTTCTTTGACCCGTTGGTTGTTCAATAGTATGCTGCTTAATCTCCACATATTTATGAATTTTCCAATTTGCTTTGTGTAATTAAGTACATGATAAATACAATACAGTAATAGCAGGGGATTTAATACCCCAATTACATCAATGGATATATTATTCTGACAGAAAATCAATAAGGAAATATTGGTCTTAAATGACATGTTAGACCAGATGAACTTAACAGATATATGCAGAACATTCCATCCAAAAGCAGCAGAGTACACAGTACACATGCTTCTCAAGTGCATGTGGAACATTTTCCAGGAGAGATCATAGGTTAGGTTACAAAACAAGTCAATAAATTTAAGATGATTAAAATCATATCAAGTATCTTTTCCAACCACAATGGTATGAACTTAGAAATTAATTACACAAAGAAGCCTGTTGCTATATTTTCTAGAGTTGATGCACATTTTTCATTCTGACATTTCTTTTTATAGTATTCTAATAAGTTCAATCTCATTTTTTTAAATTTCCATGCTGTCTGCTTGCTTCATTTCTGTTTATGTTTTGTTGGCATATGTTCTTAACTCTATTTTTGAAGTTGACGGTAATATTCTTTCATGTTCTAATATGTTTTCCTTTTGCCCTCACACTCAACTGACAGACTAGCTGGGGTAAGATTTCTAGGTTCAAAATAACTTTGTTCAGAATTTCAAAATTTTACTTCTTGGCCTCTAATAAATATTGCTGGTGAGAAGTCTGACAACAATCAGATTCACATCCCTCTGTTTGTAAATTGTTTCATAATCCCTGGAAGCCTTGATTGTCTTCTTTATATTCTAAATTGTAAGCCTTCATTAAGTTAGGCCTAGAATGTATACAGCTTCATTCATTCCATTTGGTCATTAATCAACTCTTTTAAAAGTTCTTCATCTCTGACAACTCTTCCTGCAGTCTTTCTGTATTATTCCCTCCCACCCACTGTCTCTGTTCTCTTCTTAATGTAAATCCTATTAGATAAATATCAGACCATCTAGATTACCCTCTATACCTCTCCCTTTTTCTTTGCCTTTATTCTTCTACCTTATCAACAATTTACCAACTTTATCCTTTAACCCTTCTATTTGATTTCTATTTTACTGATCATACCTTTAATTTAGAATAAACACTTGTCCTCTGGTTGATTATTTTACATACCAGCCAATTTTAATTCTATGAAGAGGCTATTTTATGGAATACTCCAAATGTACAAATTAAAACTTTTTTAAGTTATCTTTTTTTCACTTAAAAAAGATTAAGTATTAGTATTTTCTCTGTATTGATCCATGTCTTTTTCTTTCATGCTTTTTATTTTACTCAAATATATGTGCATTCTTGATTTCCCACTTGTATTTATAAATCATTTATTATGCTTACAGGCATTAAACATTGGCTCCCCTAACTTTTTCATAGTTCTGCCATTCCAAGAGGCTTCTCTGTGAACTTAAAGACTAGCTTCTTATAAATTCTTAGACATGAAAACCCTGAATAATTACGCAATGGGCATTAATCTTGATAGTCCTAACATTCAAAGGGTAATAATGCTGGAACTAGATTAGATGCCCTTACACAATGGCCTGTCAGTGGAAATGTAAACAAGCCAATCTCTGGATGTAGAGTTAGAAATAAAGATAGCCACATATAGGATGGAACCAATAAGATAATTTAAGTTACTGTCTTAGTGACAGTAGTAAAGTAACAACATTAGATTGGAAATCTCAATGCCTGTGCTCTAGTCCTACTTCTGCCACTAACAACTAGCTATAAACCTGTAAGAGAGACATATACTTCTTGGATTGTAACATGATAATGCTTGAGGCCCTACCTATCCTAAAATTCTATAATAGTAGGAATTTAAGTGTTCATAAATGGTCTTTCTGCTCCTAGGATGTATAACCAAATCAAACATTAACACCATAGAAACGACATATCAACATATATATCAACATATATCTATATACACATTTATTAAACAGGCACTGTATTTAGTGCTAACACCAATTTTTCTCCTCTCCAGGATACTCTGATTGGTCTGCACATAAACATTTTTTTATCCCACACAACCCACTGATGTTTTTTAATCACATAGAACTCAGAGGAATACTTGAATTACAGTGTATAATATATTTAATCAACAATATGAAACAAAAATAGGGTTCTCAACTGAAACATCCATTTTCATATACAGCTTTTGTTTTTTCTTCCTAACTAAATCTCACATTATCCAACTCAGCAAACTCACCTTGAACATCTTATTGGTTCAGGTATAGTTGTGATCTCAGAGATCTCTGCCAGTATTCATTGTTTTGCTACTTTTAGTCATGTTGTCACATAGGTCATCTTTCTTACTTTAGATCCAATCACTTCTCTTTTTCATAATATTGCAAAATGTCTTTCACATTTTTATCAATCAAGAAAACAGATTTAATCTTTATAACTGACAAATATTACATACACAAATGAGAAAAGTTATCATTCTTCCTATTTTCCACACAATCTAGTTTTATATCCTATAAATAACCAAGATTATCGAGTATATATTTCCTGATTATTTAATAAGAACATTTTTTAATTTAATAACTCTGATATATGGTTTACAAACCTTCTTTAAATACATTACCTCATTTGAGTCTTTGAATTTGTCTGGGACATAAAAAGGAAAATATAATTCTTACTTTACAGATTGAGGAGGTGAGGCAAGAAGGTGCAGAATGACAAACTACAATTATATCCCAGGATTCCAGGAGCCAATTCTGATAATATTTTCTGCATACTCCCACTACCAAATTTTGCATTCCATTTTTCATCTTTTTCTAATGTCCACTCAACTTCAGTACCTATTTTCTACAAATCTTTTTATTCCAAACTTCTTTCATTCATTAAGTAAACATTAATCAGCTCCTACCATGTGTCAGACTGTGCTAGATACTAAAGCAGAGCTTGGACTAGTGAAGAAAAAGCATTAATCAAATAATGACAAAAGAAAAATGAATATTGCAACTGTGACAAATGCTGTAAAGTAGAAGCACCCTGTGTCATCAGATCCTGTACTTAGGAGATTTGATATAGTCAGAAGGGTCAGGAACGTCCATCCTGAAAGAGTTTAACATTTGAGCTTTGGTTGAACAATGAGGCAGAATTTACTAGATAAGAAGAGAAAGAGAAAACAACACATGCAAAAACCGTTAGCAGTAGGAAGCAAGCATGGTAAGTGAGGAGTAAAGAAAGAAGCCCAGTGTGATGGATTCAAGAGATGAAGGAGAACACAGTTTGAGACGAGACATAAGAAGAAATGGAGACCAGGCTCTGCAGGGTTTTAAAGCCAAGGTTTATGAGTTTTGTCTTTATCCAAAAAGCAATGGGATTGTA
This sequence comes from Neophocaena asiaeorientalis asiaeorientalis, assembly GCF_003031525.2. Classification (NCBI taxonomy): domain Eukaryota; kingdom Metazoa; phylum Chordata; class Mammalia; order Artiodactyla; family Phocoenidae; genus Neophocaena; species Neophocaena asiaeorientalis. Next base: position 15,003,864 of record NW_020174698.1, read on the forward strand.
TAATTTAATTTAATGAAATATACAAAGTAGGCAAATCCGTAGAGACAGAAGGTAGATTAGTAGTTGTCAGGGGCTGAGGGAAGAGGAGAATGGAGTGTGACTGCCAATAGATACAAGTTTCCTTTTTGAGAAGAAAAAGATATTTTAAAATTAGATAGTGATGATAATTGCACAACTCTGTGAATATACTTTAATATACTTTAAAAAGGGTGAATTTTATGGTATGTAAATTATATCTTGATACTGTTATTATTAAAATAATAACAGTGGAAAAGTATTAAAGATTTTAAAAGGGAATTCTCTGATAAGATTAGAGTTTTAAAAGGATCACTCTGGCTTCAGTGTGAAAAAATAGATCTGCGAGTAGAGAAAGGAGGCTATTATAGTAATACAAGTGAGAGAAATTTAGAAAGGAAAACCAATAGAGCTTAATTATAGATTTAGTATTGGAGACAAATAAAAAGAGATGTCAAAGCATAGTCCCTAGTTTTCTAGCTTGAACAAGGAAATGGATGTTGGTACCGTTCACTGACATTGTGGTACTGGAGGGTGATCAGATTTTGAGGGGGAGAGGATTGGATGTTGAGTTCAGTCTTTTATTATATTGAGTTTGAGGTTCCCTGGAGAGATGTCAAATACAAAAATTAAGATATAGCAGTCTGAAACTCAGAGTAGAGTTTTTAGTAAAGGGAAAAAGTATGAGTCTTCTGCATACAAATTAAAATAATAGACATGGATACAGAGAAACAACTTGGGAAGAGAATACATAGGGTAAGAAGAGAAGAGGGCTACGACCAACCTTAGAGGAACTCCAAATTGTTGGTCATAGAGTACAAGTTTGCAGTGGAAAAATAAAAATAAACAGAAGGCAGAGAAACAGGGATAAAACCAAGAGAGTGTTCTGTCAAAGAGGACAAGGAGAGCATTCAATCACCTCTATGATAGCCCTCACACTATTTGATTCTTTCCTAGCTTCTCTGCTAGATTATGAGTTTTTTGAAGGCAGACATATTTTCTTCTTGCATTTTACTTAGTATTGGGCCCATAGCAAGCAGTCAATGAACATGTGTGGTTTGCAATTAAATGTTTGAATTTGTGAAAAAAGTGTTACACTGATAGCTCATAATTTTATGCCAGAAAAATTTTAGTGGAACAGACAGAAGTTCCCATTTTTCCTGACTAAACAAAGATCTCTCTAACTCCACAGAATAACACAAGTAAATGGCATAAACAGAGCTCAATGAAAATGACTAGCAGTAGCAATAGTCTAGCGGCAATGGTGGTAAAAGCAGAAACATTTGCACAATAAAATCAAGGCTTAAATAAAATGAAAAAGGAGTCTGAAGGGCTACAGAGTCAAGATATTTCCAGAGCTAGATCTTTTAGGGAAAAAGACAGCCAACCCAGTGAGCAGAAACAAAATGCAAGGAGGCTGAGGAAGACATAAATTTGTGAACCACGGCTGCAATTTGGCTCCCACCCACCCAGGATTCTGAAAGATGTGACCAGTCTGTACTGAGAGAATTGTTAATAAACAAGCTTACCTGTATAAAAGGTACATACAAATCAGCAGTATATTCATAATTACACATATATACACATACCAAGGTTAACTACTTACTTTTTAAGCTATTTACATTGTTCTTTTAATTTGATTCCTTTGTTTCCTAATATCCAGGAGCTTGTGGAAAGCCTACTGACCATAACCTTGATACCCAAGCAGGGATTTCCCCAGAATGGATGAATTCATCTTCTTCACAGCTGCCACGAGGAACTTTGGACATGCCAGCTAATACTACTTGGAGAATAATACTGAATGTTAGGGAGCTCTTCAGGGGATTGTTGTGGCAGAGATTACTGCTGTACATTTGCATAACACAATGAATATTTTGGGGGGACAGATGCTACTCTACAAAAGTTTGTCCTGATTTATACTTCTACTGATGTATATGGGAATTCTACACACCTATTTATAGCTGGACTGAAAATTTTATGCTACCCAAACTTTGTTGGGCAGCCCTTATCAGTTGGGGCTTGGCAAGTTAAAAACAAAAATCTATGATCTCTATTTAGAAAATCCATCATGTCCTTTTCCCTCATTCTAAACTTGTCTCAAAGTTTCACAAATCACACATCACAACAAGGAGTTTGAAATCTCCCATAAGCCTAATCTTGTTATCTTCTCTTGCTCTTATTTCACATATTTCTTTGCTTTATCTCTTGTCCCAGAGGTCTGTAGTATACCTACTTCTAGTAGCTTTATTTTTAAACCTTTTAGAGAAGCAGTAACTTATTCTCTTAATCTAATTCTTCTTATATGAAAATTAGTCAATAATGCTCCCATTTATACCCCTTCATTACCCTTTCCATTTGCAAGCACATTGCATAATAACATGTTCTAGACTTTTCTGCTATCCTGCAGCAGTAAGACTGCTTTTTTTTTAATATAAAATCTTTATATCTCATAATTTTCTTCTGTCACCCATGCTGTGGATGTTTTGTTTCTAATACTACTCGCCTACAGGCACAGACACTCAATAATTTTCATTTCCTTTTCTTGTCTGACTTTGTCCAAATTTATCTGGATGATCATTTCTTCTCCTATTTTCCCCAAAACAGAAATATAAAAGTAAATACAGGTACTGCATTTTCAGTTTACTTTCCATTTATGTGGAAAGCCTAGAAGCTTAACCCACAAAAGCAAGCATTCTTAAATTTTTGTTCATATCAGTTCTCTTGGCTATCAGCACCATCACTGTAACTTGAAAACTAGTTTCGTGGCAGAACTGTGCTGATCAGTCTTTCCTTCACTTGCCAGAGGCCTGAGTGCTAGTCAGATGTGGGAACCATTAATTTTGGCCACGATGGGTCAGACAGAGCAGCTACTGGGCTGCTCCCCTCTACTGCCTCCGGTGGAAGAGTCAGCAGGAGAGGGGCTATGAATTAGTACTTCCGCAGCAGTAAAGGGCTCCACAAAAACAGGTCAATCAGCAAGCAGTCTGGGGACGTTATGTATGTTATTTACTCCATAGAAATCCAAGTAAGGAAATCTAAGACTCTGAGAAGTACCGCAGTAAAGGATGTTACTCCCCTTGGTTAACTTTGAATTTCCTACTCTTCTTAATTTGAGGTCATTTTTTGGGTTGTGCACATGTGTAAAAACTATTAATGTTTAGTGACTCAAGCTTCAAGAGACAATCCTCTGGAAATTTTTAGATTAAGAACCAAGGCCAGTTCTTATGCATCTAAGATTAATAGCCTTTAGACCAGGGGACAAATCTTTCCAGGACAAGATTTTCTCATGTTGCTTTTCTCCTCAGACTTCTACAAGAAGTTTCATTTATTACATAAACCTACATTTTTCAAGGTGCTCCCCCTATAAACTGCCTCCACTCTACCCAAAATGTGATATCCTAAAGTCAGCAGATCAGTGTTCAAATCCCAGCTCTGTTATTTACCAGCCATTGGGCAATTAATTTAATCCCTTTTAGCCTCAGTCTGCTCCTCTGTAGAAGTGAGAACAGGTTTCCCCTAATATTAGCACAGCCTAAGGCAAAAGGACAAATGAGGGCCAACATAGCATATGTCTAAATACCTAAAAGTTATCAGATAGACTATGCCCCCTACCTGCCTGTTTTCCACTCAGCCTCCCCCTCCCCCCTACTCCTCAAGTCTGCTCCTCTAGAATGTGCTCACCACCCAGAGGCCACAGAGGCACTTTGCTCTCCCTGAGCCTGCCCCTGCCTCCCTGAAAGCCTGGGTGGGAGTATAGATCTTTTGGGGCCAGAAAGGTAGAAACTTCCTAGGCCTCCTGGCTGATGATTGGAGTGCCAGAGGGATATCCTTCTGACTCAGGATTTACAGAAGACTCTAAGCATCTACCAAAACTAGACCATCCAAGGAGAGGGAGTGAAATAGGGAGGAAGAGAATGCAGCTATGTAAGGATCTTAGTCTGCCTAGACACCCACTTTGGTGTCTGGACAGCTGGATGTAACCAAGAGCACCAATTCTTTCTCTAGTTTCCCAGGGCAGAAAATGTGACAACACATGCACACGCACACACACACACACACACACACACACACTCAGCCTAGCATCCTCTGGCCTGGGACAGCCATTTTGGCTAATGCGTTTATTTCCCATAATTCTTGTGTAGTCAAATTAATTTCAAACATAAAAGAGAAAAAAAATAAAAGAAAATCTTAGCTTGAAATGGAAAAACTTTCTTTGTGTATCAATATCTGTGATTTGCAGTGTTTGCTAAGGCTCAGAGCATTGACTGGGTACACCTCTTACTCATGTCTAAGGGCAGGAATGATTGTGATAATTGTAACTATCTCATAGAATTAAGTGTGAATTAAATATGATAATGCATATGAACTATGATTTATACCATTATCAAAATCAGGAGTAACTCTTCTCTAAGCTTGGCTTCTAATTCTTGTTGGGAAAAAAGGTAATGAAGCTGTATCTTTAGAAAATGAACAAACCTGGAGGCCAGTCAGTGTTATTTCATTGTTCAACCATTTCAAGACATTTAGGGATTATAGCACTGTATTGGACTCTGCACTTTAAAGATGATCAATTTTCTCATAATATTGAAGAATAACAAGGTACTCCAACTCTTTGAGAGTAAGCACTAGGCTTGCCTTCAATTGACTGTCTGCTTTATTGGAGTGGGGGAAACAAACTCCTTTTAATCTCTCTTAGAAATGATAAGCAGAGATGACATTCAGGCAAACATGATGATCTCATATGGAATATTTTTAAGCAGCAGTTCCCTCCCTGATCTTTCACATTAATTAAACAAGTAGGTTGGTTCCATTTTTCGACAAAGAGTTTGCATGAAACTTTATAAATATTATATATCCCAGTTGTGACAATGATACAAAATTTATCTTTCTAAAAAACAAGCACACAGATGGGACTGACTTGAGGTACAACTTGCTAATGTCATACCAGAGAAGAAAAACTTATATTGTATAAGAATATAGTTATAAGAATAACTATATTGTGAGCACTGCAGGGCTTCAGGCCTCTGAAACGGAATTTGACCAAGGATATTCTGAGCAAATGGATAATACTTTATATGATATATATGCTATATGTTCACCTTACCTATAAGATTCTTACACAAAGTCTTCAATCACGCCAGCTACCTACCAAAGACCCCATGTTCACTGCCACCACTAAACCCTCTAAAATTTATCCATGCTTCATGATGTCCTCCCACCCAAACGTCTTTAAGGAAAACTCTGCCCTGATAGTCTCCTCTGGACTTCTTTCTCACGCCTTTGGTCTCTAATTTTTTTTAACGTCACATGTGTATATTTTACCTTGCTATTGACATTTTAAATTACTTAAGAATAGAGAACAGGGGGGCTTCCCTGGTGGCATAGTGGTTGGGAATCCACCTGCCAACGCAAGGGACATGGGTTCGAACCCTGGTCTGGAAAGATCCCACATGCCACAGAGCAACTAAGCCCGTGCACCACAACTACTGACCCTGCACTCTAGAGCCCGCAAGCCACAACTACTGAGCCCATGTGCCACAACTAATGAGACCCACGCACCTAGAGTCTGCGCTCCGCAACAAGAGAAGAAGCCACTGCAATGAGAAGCCCGTGCACCACAATGAAGAGTAGCCCCCGCTCGCCACAACTAGAGAAAGCCCGCACACAGCAACAAAGACCCAACGCAGACATAAATAAATAAATAAATAACGATTCAACTCAAGGGTTACTTTAAAAAAAAAAGAAGAATAGAGAACAGAAATCAAATGACTTTGTACCCTCCCAGAGTGCCTAGCATAGTGCTAATGGCTTCACTCCAACACAAAAGAACTAGTTAGTACATGGCAGACCTCAAAGGTCTGCATAATTAATTGGTGCCTAACCTGTTTTTTTTATTTCCAGAAGTAAGGTTAGACAACATAGCAGGCTATTTGAGCTCTGCTTTGCCCAACATGCTGTCAGACACCTGACAAATACAGAGATATGAACTAAGCAACATAAACCCTCAAATAATTAAGGGGTTTAGTGTGTATGTGTTCCTATAATGAATAATTAACAGAAGCAATTTGAGAGACTCACCACACTAATGCAGTAGGAGATGCAGTTGGATTTCATTTTCCTTTATGTTTCCTTTAAAGCATTCACACACCAGCCACCATCTTTTATACCACGGTTATAGGTGTGTCATGTCTGGAGCCTCTGAGGTAGAAATTATGACAGTTGTTCTAGAAGCAGTGATAGAAAGATAATTAAAAAATAATTAACAAGAATAATTAGCATGGGGCCAAAGGAGGAGAGCTTTTATTTTATCAGCTAGATTGATGTGAGTAAACGCATACAGAACACAGCTAGAAAAGTAACTTTACGTGGCAATATGGAAGAAACAACAATTTTTCATTTTTATTTTATTTTCCTGCTATTCCTTCCCCACCCCACCGAAAGCCAGCAAGAAGTAGTTGCTGTGATCCTCACTGCCTTTAGAAAAATTCCACTCAGCACCTCTCACAACATATCTTCATTTGACTGAACAGCTCAAATGAAAACACAGAAATGGAACATCAGGATCTGTCAACATCATGCTTCTGGGGGTTGTGTATTAGGTGATTACTTTGGCACTAGCTAAGCAGAAAAGACGGAAGAAGGCAAAGGCAGTAAGCAGCAATAGAATTTTTGCTTGTTTTTGTTTATCATGTTTTACTTTCCTGAGACCAAGATAAACTATGACAGTAAAAGAACAGAGGCATTAACACTCACTTTTAGCCAGTAAGGTGTTCCCAGCACTGATTGTCTTATAATTGGACAAGACAGCATACAATTTTATCCAGTAATTTCCTGTTACAGGGAAGAAGCTGTATCTGCTCACGAATGGTCCCCTGTTGAGTGAAAAGCCCTGAGTTAAACAAGCCACTCAGTCAAGAAAACACGCTACGCGGTCAGACAGACCGAGCTGAAACACTAGCTTCTGTCACACACTAGTACAGTTGAGGGGCCTTAGGCAGAATACTTTCTCTCCCTGATTTTAAACTGTCTTCAAAATGGTGATGACAATACCTACCTGGCCTAGAGTCTGCATTATCATATATTTGAATGCTACTCTTTTGTCACAATACTTGTTTTTATTATCAAGTTCCTTAACCTCTCAGAACCTGCTCTCCCACCTGTAGAATGTAGGTAATAATAATCTCATAGATTTAGGATGAAAATTAAATAAGGTCTCTAAGAAAATTACCTCCCCAAGCTGTATCATTTACCAAAACCCACTGAGTAAAAAACTATACAATGTTAGAAGGTAACTTCTTTTTTTTTTTAAGAGTTTTCACATTGGTACCAGTAGATTTTAATTTTGTAGTTCTCAAACACTTTCGTAACCTATCCCTATCAAGGATAGGGAGCATTTCGATAAATGCTCCCTATCCTTAATAACACCTTTCTATTGATATTTCATTTTATTTTTTTGGCCGCACCACCCAGCATGGGGGACCTTAGTCCCCCAACCAGGGATTGAGCCCATGCCCCCTCCACTGGGAGCGCAAGTCTTAACCACTGGACCGCCAGGAAAGTCCCAGCAGGTAACAATTCTTGACTTACATTTATTGAGAGGAAAAATAAAAAAGAAAGGTATGATATAGCTATAGACATAGGCAGCCGAACAATGGCTTTTGTGTATTCCAAAGATCTGAATATAGTAACGCTTGGTAATTTTTATTTGTTTACTTACTTTTTGTTTTGTTCATTTGCTTATTTTTAACATATGCAGGAAAACAAGCTGTGTCCTAAGTACTAGATATTTAAGGCATATTAAGTCTATTTTAGAATCAAATGTCATAGAAAGGGACCAAAAATGTGGCCATTTGGTTCAGTAATTAAGGAAACTTTTTTAGCCTAGTCAGCAGCAACTGCAATAGAGTAGGAGCAGAAACAAGAATGCAGAATTGAGGAGTGAATGGGAAACAGGGAGTGCCTGGCTAGTCCTGTGAGTGGCTAGTAATTTCCAAGAAGTTTGAAGAGAAGGGAATTGAAATTGACTAGAAAGGTCTAGACGCTCTACAGAGTCAAAGGGCTAGTGAGGTAGAAAGAGATTTGCATGTTCTTGGCTGAAAGAGAGCTTGGAAATTTTTGTCTTAAAAGATCAGATAGCAAATATTTTCGGCTCAGAGGTCACAAGGTCTCTGTTGCAACTATGCAACTCTGTTATGGGAGCACAAAGCAGCCAGAAACAGTACATAAGCTAATGGATATAGCTGTGTTCCTATAAAACTTTATTTACCAAGAAGAGTGGAAGCAGGCCTTCTGGCCATAGTTTGCTGGTCCCTAAATGACCTCAGGCAGACAGAAGGGGTGGGATCCATAGCAAATCTTGGCCTTAAACAAGAAGCAAAAGGACAGGAATTCCACGGCTGTCCAGTGGTTTGGACTCTGTGCTCTCACTGCCAAGGGCCTGGGTTCAATCCCCAGTTGGGGAACTAAGATCCTACAAGCAACGCAGCACTGCCAAAAAAAAAAAAAAAAAAGAAGATAAAGGCGTAGTGTTATACACCTGTCAGTAGAGGCTAGATTAGCATTAACTAAAACCTTGAACAATTAGTTAAAATAAAAATTCAATTTTTTAAATTATATAGAGATATCTCTTAAAAGTGAACCCAGATGTTTCTAAATGGCTATTTAGAAGACCCTAACGAAAGAAATATTTAGTTGTATTGAAGTAATTTGGATATTTTACATTCTCAACCATGATTCATCTAACATCATCTCTCAGAAATTGTGAAATAGTGTTAATGATAGCAGCAAGGACCTCCCCCTACATCCCGCCTGAACTTGGTGCAACACAAATTCATCACCGCCTGCTCTAAAAGGAAGGTCTGATTTGAAAAGAAGGATGGCATTATTCTCTTTCAACCCCTGATCTACAGATATCTTATTTGTAAAGCTGATTGTGGAATCTTGGCTTATTTCCATAACTAAAGCAATGTGATTAAGTTCCTATAGGCTTTATATAATCACCAAAGCTTTCTGATTCTTATAATCAGGTCAGAGCTTCAATCAGTGAAGCTCTCCTAACACTATTGACTGTTTTAAGAATCTGGACAGGATAGCACCTAAACACTGCAGTCGTTCTGAGCAAAAGCTTTTTAATATAGTTTCCTTGGTAGAGCGTATACAATATGACAACGAAGGGCTAGCACACCATGGATGTTCACATCCTAAAGCATCATGGGCAGGGGCATATTTGTAGGGCAAAGTGGCAGTGATTCTATATGTTATTGATTTTCTAATAATTGCAATGGTCTTTCACTGAGACAGATACACTAATCACCCTTGTCATAATTAAGCTGACTGGGCTTCAGTAGCTTTTCCTACCCAGCCAAAATTTGCCAGGTAAGTTATTTTGCCAACTTAAATCATGTGAATAGTATTATTAATTCCTCCTAAAAACATGTCTAGCAAGGCAACTTCCTCCTCTGTAAAAACATGAAAACTGTCTGGCTAATAGTGCTCTTTGCCATCCACACACCATCAGTAAGAATGTCTTATTTTAGGCAGAGGAGCAGAGTGGTGGCTATTTGGTGGCAAAAATCAGTGATGCTAGAGTTAAAGAAAAAATGTTCTAGTGCCTGTCAGGGGAGACACTGAAGACTTTAACTCCTAAGACTGTTCTGCTGAATTGCTCTGGGGAAAAGCTTCAGGCAGCCCTTCTGCTGTGGATGGAAGAAAAACAGAAATGGAAGGAAACGTATTAGGAAGCAAAGAGGTGGGCCTGTGGGGAAGAACAGCAATCAACAAATAAATTTCTTGATAGAGTTTTGGATTGATAGATAGCACTTCATCCTGAAGCATTTCTCAAAATCCCACACATGCATTTTCACAAAAGAAATGTAAACCCTTCAGGAATAGAAGAAAATCAGAAAAAAAAAAAAAAAGCAAAGAGCCTAATGGTGAAAAAGGAAAGGGACTACTTTGGACCAATTTCATTTGGTCAAAACACATTACAGAAAAGACCATGAGCTCTTAAATCCCCACAAGGTCCAGGTAAAGCCTCATTTTCTATGGTCTCATCCTTCTGGTATTCCATTTGGTTGGCTGAAAGGTTGAGTCACAGCCCTGTTGGGAATAGACTCTGTCCCAGAAAACCAGGCAATAACAAATGTTATGGCCAGTCCACTAAATCACACCCTGAGAAAACCTTGACTTACTCTAAAGCTGTATTTCCTCATTTCTCAGAATCTAAACCATCATTCTGATGGTGAGTTATCTCCCTAAAATCCTCTGCAGAAGCAGGAAGTCCTAAAGCTCTTGGAGCATTTTAAAAGTTCAAATTCCACTGGGATAAGATACCAAAATCACAGCTCAGAACTAAAATCTCCACTGCAACCAAAATAACTTGTTCACTCCCACCTAAAAAACTTCATATGGCATCTCTGGATGCCACTCCATAATTTCTGTATAACTAATAGCTTGCATTTTTAAGCCATTTATATTCTACCTGTGTGCTTTTACACAGCATCACAGTTATACACTTTCTCTCTCTCAAGAGTTGCTATACTTGTGTGTGATCTATATTTTGCAGGCTATTCAAGCACATAACCACAAAACAAAAATGTTTCTAATCCTCTCCTACTTGTTCTTTGAGAACCCAAGCATCATACAAATTCCTGGGAAAATGTCTAGGAATCAACATAGGATTTTTTCTGATGTAAACAAAGAATTAATTCTCTTGGCCACCACCATCTTCCTGTCCTGCTTTAGGTCTTTATTGTTTATGTGTTGTATAGCCAACATCAAAAGTGGTAGCTACATGGCTTCAGCTTTTCAAAGGCATGACCACCATCATTGTTGAACACGACCACCACAGCTGCGGATGTCAGCCATAGGCATTGCTCTTTCGGTTGCTCTTCTCAGCATCAGAAATGATGTAGAAGTCCATGCCATGTATGATGACTAATATTAGAGCCCAATCCACTAACTCCATTGTTATAACCCTATACTAATCACTACTGCCCCCAGTGCTACAGAGGCCCATGGGAACTGCCATAAAGGCAGCAAGCATTGCAGCCATTACTGCTGCCAATGCTGGGATTACAACAACCACTCTTCTGAGGTCCAGTGTTGATTTTATCATGGCTCTGGTGATGGCTCCTATGAATCTTTTATTGTATCCATCTTATGGTAGAACCAAGACAAGTCTCCTCAGTGGTGGACTGACAGATGGCTGAAACACCAACCTGGTTGCTCCAGTAAAAATTCTAGGGCACATCCTTGAGAACGCTTTCCCTTATCCCACATCCAGAAAATCACTAAGGTAACTACTTTCAAAACATATCCAAGAATCCAACTACTTCTTTCCATATGTATCCCTACGACTCTTATTCAAGTCATAATCATATTTAGCCTAAACTTTGAAACGATCTCTGAATTGGTCTTCCTGCTTCAATTCTTGCCCTCCTACAACCCATTCTTCATATGTCAGCTAGAGAGAGAATTTTATAAACATAACTCAGACAATGTCACTCCCTTGCTTGGAGCCCTCCAATGTTTCCCTGCCTTACTCTAGCTTAGGAAGCTCCATGTGATATGCCCCAGCTAACCCCTCCAACTTCACACCACTCTCGACTTCAAGAATTTATCTTCTGCCACTTTGGCCTTCTCTCTGTTCCCCAAATACATCAGCTCATACCATCCTGAAAGTCTTTGCACTAGCTATTTCTTTTGCTTGAAATGCAAAAATGCCATACAGTATTTGTGTGGCTCCTTTCCCTCAGAGAACTGTTTCTAATCCAAAGAAGCTTCCAAGTCATTGTATTTCAATTCACTGAAAAGCACTTACTCTATTTTTCTTATTTATCTGATTGATGTTTACATAAATTGATGCCACAGAAATATACTGATGTGAAATAAAATCTTCAACTACAAAGTCTATAGGATTATATAAACAATCTGCTTCATAGAAGAACTGTACCCTGATTCTCCCAAAAGTCACAAATCAGTAACTGACACATCCAGTCCCAGAGAATACGAAAACTCAGAAATTCAGCTGACATTAGAATATCTCTGCCCAGTTAGGCCTGCTGCGGGCAGGAATTCTACGGTAGGAAAGGAAGGCATGGGCAGGTTCTTTCTATGTTCATTAGTTCCCCATCCTCCACTGACCATTCCACTCTCTCCTCCTTGCTGCAGCTTCCAGCCCTTTCCATTGTTGAGGAGGAGAGAAGAGAAAAAAATGAGGAGAAACCTTCCAAGATCGGTGCCAGTATTGTTGGGATTTGGTTTCCTCTGGTCCTGGCAGTTATTTTAAATTCTCTCTTCTCCTCTCTTTCTTGGGCACACCTATGGATTCTTCAAAACCACAATCTCCCCAGCAGTTCCCCGACATAAATATTCACCCTCCCTCTGAACACCAAGGAGTCCCCCTTGGCCCCCAGTCTAGGAAGTAGGCCTCCAGTCAGATTCTTGCTATTGGAGTGTCCCAATTCCCCAGAGGTCCCTTAACACTCCCATAGATGGGTCAGACTCCAGGTGGCTATCTTAGTTGTTAAGTAGGTCTATACCACTGTGTTCTCTCTCCTTTTCACACTGGATGAGGGTAGTTACGGTTCTTACTGCCTTCTTTACAATCCTACTGAGGGGGTCTAGCACCTCGCTTTGAAACTTCTTATCATGGGCTCAGCCAAAAGTAATTTTCCATATTTTTGCATTCTTATCAAAATATACAGAGTTTATTAGTCAGCCCCTCTTCTATGAAACATTTTCCACATAGGATGTCACTGTTTATAGTATCAGCTTAGGCAGTGAGAAGAATAAATATATATTAAATCTAATATATGCAGTTCAGAATATGTAGTCCAGCCTTATGAATAGTCACCCAGATGACAAGTCTAAATTAATGAACTTGCAGGAAAAAAACATTGATTTGGTTCATTTGGCAATGAATATTTGTCCATGAAGAAGAGTACATTTTTATAAACAGTTCAACATTCTCATTTTTAAGGTTTATTATACACTCAATGGAGCAGAGTTGATCTCAGCACCTAGATAATAATAAAGAATGAACTGTTAAAGATACTCAATTCCCCATTACCACAGGCCCTGGCTTGCTTGTTGTTGATGCCATTTGTATTAATACACAGACCTCATAAAGCTCACTTTTAGGAAGACTCTCCAAATTCCCAAATACTTACCTCCAGAGGAACTCAGTGTCCCCCAGTTAAAATCCCTTATTAACCCCCAATACTTCTGAGGGTTGGCCAGGGAAGCATTAAAATTTTAGTGCCATAATTAATACCAGATTACAGTCACACGGGTATTATCCTTGCTGATTTATGATACCATGTAGCACAGTAAATGAGCTGTTCCTTCCCCTTGGGTCAGTTGAAAACTTCTAACTCTTTGTTTCTCATGACACATCTTTCTGGGATGGGGCAAGCAGTGAAAGCAAAGAGAAAAAAAAAAGTATCTGACAATGTCTTTGATATAAATCCCAGGTATTCTCTTTCTTCTCCAAAACAGCCTTGATTACCATTATGAAGAAAAGTCAGAATTGAACATAAAACAAAAATCATAACAAAGAGAAACATCTCACATCCTCTGACAAATTAGAACAAAGTCATGAAGGTCACTTACCCAAAACAAGGAAGAGAAAATCTGAAAGGAATTGTGTCTACTATTTTAAAAACACCCTGATAGAACTCAATAAATGTTTAAAAACAATCATTCATTATAGATAGAATGGCTTCCTTACTCATTAGCTATGTGGTCTGGAACCTATATCCTCAAATGTGAAGTAGGATAGCACTGTTTACTATTTATGGTTGATTTAAAATTGGAGTGATTCAAGATATAATGATTTGAGATTAGATGTTAAAATGCACATAGATTTAATAGGCCAGAAAAATGTATTCTGAAATCTTGTGAAAAATGTCAGAAGATTTTTTTAAACTTGCTTCCAAAGCAAGGTTTATTCATCCTTCTAGTCCAGAGACCCTACATGAACGTGTCTTATTTAGAATAGTGACACAAAGGAGGTTCTATAGCCTCATTTCACAATTCCTGTAGTTATTTTATGTCAGAGACTTGACCTCTTTGTGAACAACTATATAGACATCTATACAATAGACGTTAGAGGTTGTAAGATCCTATTTACTTGGTTGACTCAGTCTCACCACTAAGGAAAATGTCCCAAGAATACTAACACGCTTAGTTCTTCTTGCTTCCGGCAACAAAAATGACCTTATTTATATGATTATTTTTATATAAAACACCAATATTGTCCCACATGGGTAAAATGAAAAACATTTGTTTTTTTGTGTCTAATACCTTTTTTAGAATAGGGGAAAAAAGAAATCAATGCTTCAGATTACTTTGCAGAATAACATTCAGCTGTCTAAGAGAAACAGCCTGGGGGGCGGGGTGCCAACCTCTTCACCTAGCATGTTCACAATCTCATTGCAAACTACTGTACCTGTGAGTCAGAATTTGGCTGCCAAGCATGTCTCAGGCTGCAGGCTGTGGAGTTCTAAAGAGATTGGCCACAGGCATTGATTAGGAAGAAGCTCCTGGAGAACAGTGGAGTTTTCACCATGTTGTTAATAAGGATTTTCGTGTGGAGTGACTGGAGAGCGTGCAACAGTGACTGCAAGCCCCAGGAAGTTGCCAAACACTGAGCCTGCATGGGTGAATTCACCCTGTTTACCTTGTTTGATATAAAACCAGAGGAGGGCCAGGCAACAGCCATAAATTCAAATAAGTTTTTAAAGCCTTCTCAATTGATCACTACATAAAAAGACGCAGAGCAATTGTATAATCACCTCACACACAGGTAACTAAATATGTTACCCTTTCGAAATTCACTGATGTAAAACACAGAGTTTTTTCTCCCCAGCTAATGGTTGAGAGCAGCTTTATATTGCTTTCTTGTGAACTTAATACCCAACAAATAACTGATAGTCCTGGAAGGAGCTCTTTGGGTCAGACAGTAACATGCATACAATGATATCTGCTTGTGGTAAAATAACTATTACAAGTGAAGCAGAATTAAAGCCTTGGTTACACTTCTGTCCCTTACAAATATATTAAATTTTTCTCTGAAGGTCAAAGAAAACAAAATTTTCTCCTAAATTGCTTGTCCTCTTATGTTGTATTAAAATATATAAGCTTGACTCATGAGATGACACAAACTGGAGCAATAAATGACACATAGAATATTTGTGAATTCACAAACCATTAATTAACTCCTGAATCTACATTCAAACGAGGGGCAATGTGGCAATGGGAAACAGAAGTCATAATCATACCTAAATGGGAAAGTAAGTAGATGGTAAGTACCGACAACAGTTTCCTAGTGTAAACATTTTATGTGATAACCTGGGCCAATATAAAGTTGAAGTCAGAATTTAAACTCTGGATTTTACCCTTGACTCCTCAGTCCATGAGCACAACTTCTATAACCACAAGAACAATATTATTATTCTGTCTTTCACTGAGGTAATTTAAAAGGAGAAAAGAACCTGACTCCCACCTCAATGACATTTCCTCATATGACTATCAACATAGAAATAGGCATCCTCAGAAATCTCATAACCTTTCACAGGTTTCTGTTGTTTCAGGGTCTCCATCTTTTCAGTGAGTGTGGCTTCACCATCAAACAAGATGCTAAAAGCTTTTTGAAACATAGAAAACCTGTGTGTATGTGCACATGCATATATAAAATGGTATCATTGCTAACACATGCAATCTGGATGAGATCTAAAGCTCTACTTAACCATGCTCCACGATTTATGCATAGGACTGCTTATCACAGTTCTGACATATAGCAGAGCAGAGGCTCTCGATAATTCTTTATTGAATGACTATGATCATGATTGTTAACACTGAGGGCTGGACTCAGACACTTCTACTAAAGAGATTCATTTTCATGTTTGCTGTGAATTTTTCTCGAACCAAGATGTTAACTCCTGGTCATGAAAATATCAAAGGTTTTGTTGTTTCTTCACATCAAAATTAATTGTGATAAATATAAAACTGCAGGCTCACCAGAAAGATTAATACCAGATTCAAGAAAGAGCTGGCAGCCAACTTTGTCCATATGTGGGGAGTAATGCACAATTGAAATTCTCCCCCAAGGAGAAATCAGATACAGCTTGTAAGCCATTACAGGAAATTACTGCCATAGCTTCTCCAATTACAGATTAAGTATCAATCATACCAAGCCAGAAATGATGCCAATCTTATACTAATATCATATCAAATGATGTAAATTCTAATTTAAGTATATCTAGACATTTTAGCTTGATTCTCTAATCCTTGTCCAAGAAAAAGAATATTCCACCTTCCAAAATTAATATAAATAAATCCATTCCCAATATACTATCTCCATTAACCATTATTTGGATGCGATTACATTCTCATGGTCTACAACCCTAAGGAACAAAGTCAAATTGCAAGAAAACAAGCTGATATCATGCAGTTTGAGAAAATCATTTCCGCAGAGTCCAAAAGTCAGAAGAAATTTAGTTTTGTTTCCTAAACAACACAGGAAACTCTGATGTTCTGAATGACCACCATGAATCATTTATTAAGTGTCATAATCAAAAATAAGGAAATTCAATTATGTTCAGTATATTCTACTAAGTCAGTCAAGTGGATGCAATTTTTTTATTCCCATCAACATAATAAGATTCTAAGCTTGAGCAGAAATTAATCAGAAAATTCAGTGAACCCCAAATACTTGTCCTCTAAGAATTTTATTAAGCTTTTATAAAAAGTCAGAAATAACACAAAAAAGAAAATTAAAATAGCTCAATAACTTTGCAATAATTACACTATACCATACTAGTAAAGGTTTTTTAACTAAATTATCAAAATCCATTTTAAGAACTTAGATTTCAGTGCCCAAAATCAGAATGACTTTGACCTTCCAAAAGTCAATCTGCATATTCTGAAGGACATTGAGTCACTTCTGCTTTACTTTGATATATTAAAGGGAGAATGCTGAGATATTTCTAGATAAAGTTGCACATGTTTACAAATAGTCTAATGTGGTTGGCTTCCAAAGTTGATTAGAATAGAGTTCCTCAAACAATTTTTAGCTCACAATCTCATTTCTTCAAGATGTTTTTGCTACCCCGTATTCCAACTGTTTTTCTGTGAAAGCTGTGGTAAGATTTCAAAACAAGTGAGGAAAATACATTCTCTTTACTAATTAAAATGAAATACACTAGGCCCTTGACATTTATATCAGATAGTTCCAGGAACTTCCACAATCTTGAAATTTTAAAATATCACCATAGAGAATCAAAACTCTGCATAGAAAGCAGTATAGCTGAGTGCTGGATTGTCAGTGGGGCTCAATCACTGGCTAACAGCTGATTTTCCCAATCACCACACCAGCCTCAAAGAGTTCATAAGTCAAGTTCTTGCCTCAGCAAAATCACAAATTAATTTCTGTCATCAATTTTCAGTTTAATTATGAAGAAATGAAACCAAAAATTTAATGTGCAAATATCAAAGTTATAGTATAAACAGGATGCTCTCCAAAAATAATACAATAAATGTAAGCTCAGGGACCAACGAGTCTCTCCAGAGCCACTGGGTAGGCATTAAAAGGATGTCAACAAATCTGTCTAAAGTTTTTAATATAATACCCTAAAAAAAGGAAGCCAAAACTAGAGCTCTAGGTAGCTTAAAAGTACTATTATCAGGGTAAACAGTGAAGTTTATTTCAGATTTGGGCAGCAAAAGCAATTATCACCTCAAGGAGAATGTTTTTCTAGGGAAAAGCAATTCAAAAGTTTTCACTCAAGAGGGGACTAACGTGATACTCAATTCAAAAAGATCTATCAACATAAATACACTCTTCTGTTCATATAAAGTTTTTGTCATGAGTACTCATTTTAATAAGATAGAAACTGTAAAGTAAGGATTGTGAAGACATCTATTCCTGGTAATGGTAGGTAATTTGAGCCAACTCTCCAGTTGAGGATAGCTAAAAAAGCTGGACAGAATATACATTTTTAAAGCTGCCTAAAGGTATTAAAAGCAAATTTCTAAAACACCGTCGAAAGAAATAGAGAGACCCAGAAAGATGAGTTCACTTTGCGGGCTAATTTTTCCCTCAGAGCATTGACTGATTGTGGAGGGAGTGGTTGAGAGACTAAAAGATTGAGCAGAGCTTTGGATGGTCTCATGAAGATAGGGGGACAGTGACTGCAGTCCCGGATTCACCATGTAGCAGGTTCTTGGTGAATCCACCTCACTATGGATTGGGACTTAAAAGGGCTAGAACCTACAAATAAAGGTGAACTGGAAATGGAAATGGATCTCACAGAAACTGTAACCCAACTTTGAATCTTATCAATCCCTGAAATTGTATTAAGGTGACCTGAGAGCAAGTGGCTCTAGCATCCAGAGTGGTAGATCTCCAGGGAGAAATAAATATAAGTTCTCTCAAAAGGAAGATGACATCACTCTAAGCATTGAATCATTTCTTCACACAATATTAAAAATATAATGTCAGGCTCAAAATAAAAAGTTATCTTGTACATATGTGAACAAGAGGATATGATTTAAAAGCAACAGCAATAAAAGACAAGAGAAACACAGTTTTAGGGTATACAAATTAAGGTTATTGTCCACAGGCTTTAAAATGGGTGTTCTTACTTTACATAAAGAGATAAAAGAAAAGACTGGAAATTTCAGCAGAGAACTGGAAACCATAAAAATTAACCAAGTGGAAATTCTAGACAATAAAGTAATATAATAAAATAGCCAAAATTAAGAACTCAGTGGATCATTGTACCAGCAGATTAAACACAGCTAAAGAAAGAATCATTGAACTGAAATATTGAAATAAGCCAAAAAATAATATATCCTAAATGGTGCACAAAGAAAAAAAACAGAAAAATACAAAAAAGGGGATAATAGACATCAAAGATGATGAAAGGATCTACAGTGCAATTAGTTTTCTATTGCTGCATAACTAATTACCACAAACTTGCAGCATTACACAACACAACTGTATTAGCTCACAGTTCTTTTCGTCAGAAGTCTGGCATGGCATGCTAGGTTCTCTGCTTTGGGCTCACGAGATTGCAGTCAAGGTGTCAGCTGGGCTGAGTTTTTGTCTGGAGGTTGTGAGGGAAAATCTATTGCTTTCCCGTTGGCAGAATTTAATTCCTAGTCTTTTGTGTGACTGAGATCCCCATTTCCTTGCTGACTATTAGTGGCCGCCACCTTCACTGCTAGAGACTGCCCACATTTCTTGTCATGTAGCCTCTTCCATCTTCAAATCAGTAATGGGGCATCAAATCCTTCTCATGCTTTGAATCTCAGACTTCCCCTTTTGCCAATAGCCAGGAAAACTCTCAACTTTTAAATGGCTCATGTGATTAGGTTGGGTCTTTAGATAAATCTTATTTTAAGATCAACTGTGCCATATAACAACATAACCATGGGAGAAAATCCATCATATTTACCATCCCAAGGATTATGCAAGGCCTGAGCACTAGAGCAGGAAATCTTGGGGACCTTCTTAGGATCTTGCCTACCACAGGTGTTCTCATCAATGAGCAGGTCACACTAACTAAAGAAGCCATGGAAGACAGAGTAATCTGAATACAAATCCTGGTGTGTTTATGCGTTTGTACAAAAAAAGAAAAGGTAACTGATTTTCTCTACATCCATTGGAAAAGGGTCATGGTGGTCAATGTCCAGCTTCAATCTTTAGTTGAAGATTCAACTAAAACCTTAAAACTAAGCATAATGTACTACTACAGTCAATAAGTTGAAACCCATTTAACACTGGGTCAGCACCATAACTGGAATTACAATACAAATTTGTCCAACCCTAATTTATTCCACTCAGTGAATCAGGGCCACAAGTTAGGGTTTTGCTACACAGTAAGTCAAAGAAAAATAAAAGACAGCTAGGAGAGTTTTCTTCCCCACAAAGCAGTTTGCCTAACGTGTTCACACATCCACCCACTGAAATTTAATCACTAATATAGCACATTGCCAGAGAGATGAAAGGTAGCAAGGTGACATAGATTAGTTAGATCTCAGGAGAAAAAACAACATATCAAAGTCCTGTCAGAATAAGAGATAGGGACCCAAAGGACAATAAGAATTTTGTTTTGCACAAAAGAAATGTTTCTATTTATCAACTTCTACTTATTTGTTAAATATCTCACCTTTTTCCACCACCATCCACCCCATCAATATGACTGATGCAGTAAATTTTTAAAAATAAAGGATGGTCAAAATAGGAAAGTCTAACAAAATTGCTGGTAAGGATGATAAGGATTGATTTTCCAAGGCTGTTCTAATATTTTGGTTTTTAAATATTTAGGAAAATAATGTTATTGGCAAGGTAAGTTAAAAGGCCTGCAGGAGACAATTTGAAGGATCAGGCTAGACTATCAAAATCCAAGTCACAAATTCAAAAACTTACAAGGCCACTCGGGTAAAGTAAGTAATGAGGCTGGTCTAACATAAAATCATAGGGAGTGGTGCCATATCACAAAACACCTGCTCTGCTTGGATATGCAGTGCTATTCTACTGTATCAAGGCAATGCCATGAAGGAAGTGGAAAAAGTGGTCCCAGATCTTTTAATTTCTCTTCAAGAGAAGCTGAAGATCTGGATGCTTGTGTTAATGTTCTCAATTTTTATCAAACTGAAAGCAAACAAAAATTATGCATAAGCCATTTTGAACTCAAATTCTGCTATATGTGGCCTCTATTCTAGAAGGAAATAACTACATGATATAAGGAAAGGTTTGCTCTGTAATTCAGCTAATATTAACAAAAATATAACAAAACTTTGGAAACTATTTTTTATCATCACCTCTGGGATATGATTCAATTTACCTTATACTTTTGGTTAATATTGGAGAAAAGATACACAAAATCACCCTAAGAGGACACTTTGTAATCAGAGAGGACCTGAAAGTTATTAGGACCTGGGGTCAACTTGAATATTGGTCTCAATGCCCAACAAGCCACTGGAGCAAAACCAGGCATTATATATTAGAAACTCCTTAGAAAAGGCTAATTGTTTAATTCCCTAACCTTGGTACATAGCCTTAAGAGTGGGGGAAATATGATTTTAATATTTTTCTCCAGTATAAATGTCGCTCAAATGCATTAGCATATTTGAAGGGTATGTTTGTATTCCTTCCAGTCCCTTTATGGCCTGAAATGTCAACACACAGTCAATACCTCATTTCCTGTTGATCTTTCAGAACTAATTTTTTTTTAATGAAACCAAAGATTTATTTCTAAAACTCTCGGTTTCCCATTAGGATTAACACTGCTTTGGGCTCTGCATGCATCTCCCAATCAATTGGATGTCTTTCCTGATCACCCTCTCATCTTCACATCAGTGTGACCTGAGCTGTTTCTCGGTATTCAAAGATGCTGCAAGCTGGGACTGAGCTCTCCTTAGCAGAGATCCTCCCTTACACAGAGTCCCCCCTCTTCAGTCCATCACAGAACAATTTACTCAACATCCTCCCAACACAGCTGATTTTCAGTGAACCCTGCCTCGGTCTTTTTTTTAAATTAATTAATTATTCAATTTATTTTTAGCTGCTTTCAGTCTTCGTTTTGCACACGAGCTTTCTCTAGTTGTGGTGAGCAGGAGCTACTCTTCGTTGAGGTTCATGGCCTCCTCATTGCAGTGGCTCCTCTTGTTGCAGAGCACTTGGGCTCTAGGGCACGCGGGCTTCAGTAGTTGTGGCACCTGGGCTCAGTAGTTGTGGCTAGAGGGCTCCAGAGTGCAGGCTCGGTAGTTGTGGCACATGGGCTTAGTTGCTCCGCGGCATGTGGGATCTTCCCGGACCAGGGCTCAAACCCCTGTCCCCTGCATTGGCAGGTGATTCTTAACCACTAAGGCACAAGGGAATTACCCTGCCTCAGTCTTTTTTTTTTTTAACATCTTTATTGGGGTATAATTGCTTTACAATGGTGTGTTAGTTTCTGCTTTATAACAAAGTGAATCAGTTACACATATACATATGTTCCCATATGTCTTCCCTCTTGCATCTCCCTCCCTCCCACCCTCACTGCCTCAGTCTTTAAGTAACTTTAGCCTTGATCCATGAATCCATGTATTTCTAGTGTCATAGATAAAACTTGCTAAGTAGTTTAATTTGGCTTCAATAGCTGACCTGAATTTCAAGCCCTTATGGACAAGATTCTTGCAACACTAATTAAATGTGGCCTAGCCTTGGCATCTTGGAAAAATTTCCTAAGTACATATTACTCTATACCGTTTTGTCAAATGAGGCACTGATCATTTTCTAATATTTTAAAACTCGCTCCTCAGGCTTCCCTGGTGGCGCAGTTGTTGAGAGTCCGCCTGCTGATGCAGGGGACACAGGTTCGTGCCCCGGTCAGGGAAGATTCCACATGCCGCGGAGCAGTTAGGACCGTGAGCCATGGCCGCTGAGCCTGCGCGCCCAGAGCCTGTGCTCCGCAACGGGAGAGGCCACAACAGTGAGAGGTCTGTGTACCGCAAAAAAAAAAAAAAATCGCTCCTCTTCTAACAGTACGGCTCCAAAAGAAGGAAATTTCAATTGTTTCCTTTCACTGTGTTCCAAGTGAAGATTTGTAGGATATGAAATATTTAAAGTTGTAATCAGAAGAAAGAAAGTGCAATAGATTTTAAAAAATGACTCTTCACTGAAGCTCCCTTAATACTCAATAGCACATATTTCCTTCTCAAGAAAATCAAATTTGCAAATGCACGTCAACATCAAGCACTGTATCTAGCTCAGCAGATTGCAGTGGTCACTCGATATACATTATTGACTTCCTTCTTCAAGGAAGAAGGAACCCCCTTCTTCGAGGGTTGTAAGTGAAGTCAGGTAGATTTTCTCACACTGTCAGTTCCAGTAACTCCTCTTTGGTGAGTTTGGAGAGTAATATCAGATATACAGATACCATGAGTGCCAAAGTAGAGGAGAATTAGTCACTAAACATCAATCATCATTTTCCTACAGTACAAAATGTAAGGATTACATACAGTATACAGAAATATATATATGTAAGTTACATGTGCGTGTGGGGGACTGAGGGGAAGGAATGTTGCAGGAATTATGTGAAAAAGAGAGACTCCAAGGAGAACAGAATTTTAGGAGAAGAGAAAATATGGACATAAAAATAAATAAAAATTGAAACATGAGCTTCTTTTCAGAAGGAGGCTTACAGGTGTGAGATAGCCAGGATTCCATGGAATACTGGATGTGCAAAGTTGATGGATTGCTGAGAGAGAGAAAGCAAGAGAGAGAAAGCCCAGTACCAACACCCAGAAGGTGGGAAGAGGAGGATCTCATTGTACAAAACCAAGGAGAAATCCCTTGTTTAAAACTGGCCTAGGAGTGGTCACTCATTCAGGAGTTCACGGATAGAGCTGATGGGAAATAGGAAAAAAATTGGAGTTTTCCATCTCCCCACCATGCTCTTAAGCTAATTTTTAAATATTATATTTTCGTGGGTTATGCATTTAATTATTTTATGCCAGGAGCATCGGTTGAGGTCTGTAGGGTCCTTGTTTTTTTTCAAACAAATTGAAAACTTAGATAAGAAAGGGCTATAGATCAAAATATCACATTTGTTAGCCATAAAGACCATTAGAGAAAGATAACTTACTGTGAGAACCATGACAACCCTGATAACTAAGCCCAATAATTCAGTAGATTTCACCAGCTTGTTAAAGGAAAAACTAAATAGCAGATGATCTCCTTATTCTGGGTGGTAAGGTTGTAGAACTCCTGCTTCCTGGGACAGCTAGACCCCAACAGGAGAGAAAAAAAAAAGCACAACTAAGACAAACACGATAGGTTTACTTTTACCAAATGCTTCAATCAGGTAAGTCACCCTTACTTGCCAGGAGTGGAGCAAGTAAACAAAAGGAGAAATTCTGGGAGCATTATACTAATCAAGGTCTCCTATCATGAACCTATATTAGAGATAATGGCGTAAGGAAGTCCCATTCCCACCTTACAGTGTTTGCAAGAACACGTTTGAAAAATAACTGCTCCTCACTTTATTGTAATAGACATTCCCACATATCACAAACAATAGAGTAACAGAATTTTGATAAGATCCTTTATCCAGGCCTTTAGTTCAGTAAATGGAGAAAAAGAAGTTGCACATAGAAAGAAAAGATGAGTTACAGGCCAGATTAAAAAAAACTTTAGGAAATTACATCTATCTTTGGACAATTAAATTTCTTAATTATCACTAATTCTTCCAGAAACCATGAATTTTAGAATTCAGTTCAATGCGAATCATCATTTCACGGTTTGGGTCATAACAGCAAACAATGCCCATCTGATCTGGTAAAAAAAAAAAACACAAAAAACCAACACACTGATAGGAGAACTGTGCCCTGACTTTTCCCTAATAAGTTCACCAAGTTGTGATTTTTAAGACCATAAGGAGTCAACTTTGAGCAGGAGAAAGAGCAGTGATTGGTCACAAAGTCCTTTATTCAAGCCTTAAAACTGTCACTCTCTTGCACTATGGCACTGGATATATCTGGATCATTTTTTTCGTCTCTAAAGCATGGGAGCTGAACAAAGTAATTTCTGAGGGCTCTTTCAGTTTGAAAGTTTCATACTCTACTTCTAATGTTATTAAATTACTTCTAGTGTTATTAAATATTCTCAATATTTGAACCAAGTTGAGACCATGTAGAAATATCTTCATATTTGCTTCTCTATTTCTCAGTATTTTCCCAGACTGCTACACTAGATCCCATACTAGATATATATCCAGCACTAGACACTATATCCTGTAGGCGAATAGCAACACAGATGAGCAATTTCTTGGGTAATGGTCTCTTAAAAGGTGTTTCCCAATGGTGAGTACTTAACCTTTCTTGAACATATACTTATGAAAAACCATACTCTTCCTTAACAATGGTCTTATTTACACAGCAGGGCATGTCAATGCTGAATATGTGCATCAAAATAAATATAGGCCTCAGTCAAGCCATTGTATGAGAAAGCACTCAAGTGGGTGATCAATAGAAATCTGCTGCCATCACAAAAGCTGAATGTTAAACCTAAATAAGCACTTAGAACTAGGTATTGAATAAATATGAACAAGAACATTAAATTATCCTTGTTACATTGCAGGAAGTTTTGACAATAAGGATTTACCTTCTCCAAATATTTGGAAAGCATAAACTGATTAAAATGAAAATAAAGTGAACGCTAAATAAACAGCAAAACAAGAAAGTAAGTAAGCAATACATAATATTAGAAGTTTGGGAACCACAACATTTGGAAAATTCCATGAGCTTTATTAGCATTTCTATTGCCATTATTCAGAAAACATAGACATGGACTTCTCAAATAACATACTATTGATGCTAGAACTAGCTTTTCTCTTTTCCTAAAGTCACCTCTTTTCAGATATTCTCATTGCAGGACTTCGTAGCCTGACCCCAGAATACTTAGCTTTCTCTCTACCAAGATTTCTCCAACTTGGGCTATTATCAGTGATCACGTTATACGCAATAGTCCTGTTGAATCATTCTGTTTTGATTTTCTTTTTTTCACATGATATGATCTTAAGGAAATATTCATACTTCACATCTATAAAATTAAGATTTTGTATTAGGACAGTATTTTATATTCACTTAAGAAAAACTTAACAGAGCGTTTATAGGATAAAAAAAAAAAGTCTTGTTAATTAGCCTGGGCTCTCATGCCCACAAACTATTATGGGTCTTAATGTAGGCAGACAGAACATCATTACAATTACAGCACATCCTGTTAGCATCTCACTTGGCTAAGCTGCTGCTGTTCACTGACTTCAGGCATCTCCATGTAGAGATGCTGGTAAGTATGAGAAGAGCTGATCAAGTATTTGCTGCCTGGAAGATCAACTGACTCTATCTACAGTGCTGAGTAAGCCTATTTTATCTCCCTCCTTCAACACCATGCTCAGCACCAGAAACTGGATGGAGAAGCTTACTTATGAGGGCCCAGTCCCTTCAAGTGATTGAAAGCAAGGTGGTGACTAAAGGAGCTTTAGTTGGTACAACTTTGAAAAGAATACTGATGATCATGGAATACTTGGGTGACCCTTTCGCTTATAACATAAAAATTCTCTCTTTACTCCTAATGCTACTCAGAATGTGGACTCTATAGTAAGTGAAATGATATAAATACAAAGAACAGTTATTCTAATCAGCTAATTAGTACACTTTGGCAATTAATATTGTATGTAATGGTGTAAATTTCCAAAAATGTAATACTTTTTAAAATAGTTTAATAGGCCTTTAATGAAGACCAGATAAGCTAGAGATCTCACACTGGAGCATCAACTGAATTTAAATTAGGAAAAAGCAGAATTGGCCTCTTAGTAGGTTTGGCCAGTTCATAGAAAATGTTGCTGAAATCACCCTAAATTTATTATAATGAAATGGGACTGGATGAGTCAGCAAGTTTGTCATCCTGGAAATAGAAATAGTACCCCTATCATGATATGGAAAAGGAGCTAGAGTCATGAAACACTCCCTAGGAGATTTTCCAGAATCTCTACTCTTCATTTTGAGACTCACCAAACTTGTGTTAAGAACAGCTTAGTGGATCTTATAATACTAACAATGAAGTAAAATAAATGATTCAATTTTTCTTTGGGCTGTTTTTCAATATGAAAATGTGCCTTTCTATAGTTCGGCCTTAACCTCAAGATTCTAGCAAATTAAATAAAATAGCATGTTTAATCTTTTGGTCAATTTGGATGAACTTGGAACTTACTAAGTGTAACATTAATTCCCCATATATACGTAGGATGCTATCAGTTAGCTTAGGCTGGGTTATATGTGATAACAGACATCTCAAACTCTCAATGGCTCACAGCAACAAAAGTTTTGTTTTATTGTACTTTTCCTCTTATTCATACCACATGGTTCTGCTCAATGTTATCTTCTCAACAGCATTTAGGCTGATAGAGTAGCTTCCATCTAAGATGTTGTCCATCTCATAGCGAGCACACTCTGTCTTAACATTTCCACTAAAAGTGACAAACATTATTTTTGTTCACATTTTCTTGGCCAAACAAAACAAGTCATATTGCCAAGTCTAACATCAGTGGGATTCAAATATATAACCCTTCCACAGGGAGATACATGACAAGAAGGGGCATTGCAAGGAGGGCAGGAAAAAAAACTTAAATCATAGTATAAAGTATAACAGTCTGCTCTCTTATTCACAAATATTTAATATCCTCTTTTCCATATTTAAAATATCATTCCCATACTATCTCCAAAAGGCAGCAATCTGAAAGTCCCATCATGTCATCAAGGTATGAGGCTCGCACTCACATGAGGGTTTCAACACTAGGTTCATATGTGGATCCTCTTGATCCAAAGACCCAGACAGAACTAAAAAAACAATTTATCGGCCCTCCCTACCCCACCCTGCCTCATAATAATCACACCCATTCAGAAACAGGAAGAATGATAGACACAAGTGGCCACTGATCCATAGTAATTCTAAAATCCTGCTAACAGGCATCGTAAGGACCTCACCGTGAAGGTAGGTATTACAGACTTAATGTTTGTGTACCGTCAACATTCATATGTTGAAGCTCTAACCTTCCAGTGTGGCTGTATTTGGAGATAGGACCTCTAAGGAAGTGAATAAGGCTAAATGATGCAATAAGGTTAGGACCCTGATCTGATATGATTAGCATCCTTTCAAGAAGAGACACCAGTGAGCTTAGTCTCTCTTTCCAAACCAAAGAAAGACCATGGGATTACATGGTAAAAAGGCAGCTGTCTGCAAGTCCTCACCCAAAACTGACCATGCTGGCACCCTGATCTCAGACTTCCAGCCTCCAGAACTGTGAGAAAAGAAATTTCTATTGTTTAAGCCATCAGTCTGCAGTATTTTGTTGCAGCAGCCCTTGCAGACCAATACAGTAGAGCATGTTTCTTGATTAAGCCATGTTTCTGCCTGGAGGAAGAGCTTTCTATTCCATTGTTACCAGTAGCCTTTGGCTCAACCCTCTGGAAAGTCTTTTTCCATCATCTCCCTCGACTTCTTTAGGAAGACATTAGAGCAAATGATCTTTTTGGAATCTGAGAAAATTTCACATCCTGTTCTCTACCCATAAAAGGTTGGAAGCCTAAGCGTCATACTAAGTTTGAAAATTGAGCCTAGTGGATTTTGGGGTCACACTAGTCTATAAAAACATAGTTTCTCATCTGTTTGACTGAAACCAGAACCATGTGTCCAGAACGACAATATGGCAATTCTTTTTGGAACATGCCTCCACTCTAGTTTAAGCTTGTCAGGCTTCTATAAGAGAACCATGATCTTGGTCTCATCTCCCTGGGAAATTTTATCCAGTTGAAGGAATTTGGCTATCACCTTAGTCAATTTGAAGATCTTAAGCAATGGGATTTATAGCCACACTCTTGCTTTTATTCAAGCCATTTTTTCAGTTTTAACTAGCCTAAGTTGCTACCAGATGTTCACAGTTTTATCTTCTAACAGTTGGAACCTGTTTAATACTATGTATGGGCTACTCTTGGTTATGTTCAACAACTTATTATAAAAAAAGAGATAACTCTGAAAAAAAGTGGCTTGTTTGCAAGCACAGATGAAAGGGAATAGAGTCAGGGAAAAGAAATCAAAAACTTCCACTTAAAACATATCAGTTCTGCTCATATTTCATTGACCAAAGCAAAACACATGCCCAATCTGTTATCAGCAGGAAAAGGAGTATAAATCCGTCCATAGGGAGGGACAGTGAAAATTTTGAACAGTAATAGAGTTTATCACAAAGCTTTACAGTATCTACATAAATTTTTCATTATGCACATATATCATTCTTGTGAAACAGGGAGGAAGAAGTAGATGGTATTACTAGCCTCATTCTCCAGGGTATGAAATGGAAGTTCAGGGGACATTTAAATTATAACTCAAGACCAGAGAGCTAATAAGATGAAAAAGTCGATCTAGAACCCCAGATTCCAGGCTTTTAGTGCAACATTCTTTCTACTACTCTTAGCTGGTACTCATGAAATACAAATTTACACAATATTGGTATACAAAGACAAGTGCCCCATGAGACAAGGAACACTGAAGTTAGGAACAATGTTCAGGTACCAAAGAACTCTGGGTTCCAGGCCCAGCTCACTTACTTACTAACTGTATGAGCTTCAGCAAGTCACTTACCTTCTCTGTGAATCTGTTTCCTCATCTGTAAAATGGAAATTGTTTTTATTTAAAAGTGTCTAATGCAGAGTCTCAGATACTAGTTTAATACATATGTTTGACACTGCATTAAAAATCAGATCCAGAAGGTGGAAAAAAAAGAATGCAAAATGAAATGAAAGTACAATGGAGGTATATTTGCCTGGATTTTCTCCCCTCATTTATGTCCCTATTTCTCTCTATAGAAAATGATCCTTTTTTTTAGATGAACCCATAAACTATGCACTTGAATAATTTATGCAATTAATATGAAGCATCATAAACAGCCATTTAAAATTCCTAACCTTTTACACACTAGCAGCAAAAATGTAGGATTTAGGTAATAATAAAGATTAGAAAAGATAACACTAGATGCATATTTGATTTCATTTCAAATACAGATTTGTTTTATTATAAATACATTGCTTTATATGTGGGACAGGAATAATATTATTATCCTAATTTTCCAGATTAAGTAACCTTTGTTCCAAGAGGTTAAACCGCTTACAGGTTAAGATCTTGGACTTAGAAACCAATGTGTGACAATAACTCAAAAATTCTTATTCTAGGTAATCATATTCTCATGGTCTTAGGCATAACTGATATGAAAAATTTTACTCACAGTTCCTTTTCTCATCAATTCTTCCCATGCACATATATATTGTACTATCAATCTCACACAAAGCCAGAGCAAGTGCCTCTTTTTACCACCTCAATACAAACTATTACATCATTGAAATGTTAATACACAAGGTTTTAAATCTCAAGTACATTCCTTTTACAAGATTCATAAAGTTCAATATATTTCTTAAATAAAACAAGCAAAAAAAGTATTCTATAAGTACTGTGAAATCCAAGTTTGAACATACAGAGAAATAATGTGTCTGGTGGAAATTTTAATAGCTATCAATATCTAATGACTATTCAGTTTGGACATTTATGCTTTGATCCATACTAAAATTCTGATCCATTGCTGTAATATATACAACCAGAAATCATATACACTGCTATACACAGGAAATTGTTCACGAAAAAATAAACCCCTAAGTTATAGGGAAATCTTAAATAGAAGCTATTTTCAAAGCTGTGAAAATCACCATTAAGTTAGAAAGAAATAGGATCCACTTAGTGAGTCGTGTCAGGATCAGCATCAATCTCATCAAAGAACAGAGAACCTTCCCTCTCAGTTAATACTGCAGAGAGAAATGCACTCTTCCAGAAAGAGAGGAGTCCACACAAATTACAATAAGCATCAGTAACTCCAGTCACAACATTACAGGAAGAACACTGGCAAACAAAAAGGCTTCCTAAAGCTCCCATAATGAGGAAAATGAGTGTATTCTGGGAAAAAAAATTACCCTTTTTTTTTTTTTTGGTTAGTTGGATTTTAAACTTTTCTTTTTTTTTTTTTTGAGCTGCCACACAAAGCTGAAGCAAAGGGTCAATGACACCAAAGCTTTACTATTTATTTAAATTGGCTTTTAACATAATTTTTGTGTACAACATTATATTTCAACTTCTGCATACACTACAGAATGCTCACCACCAAAGGTTTAATTTCCACCTGTCATCATACCGTTGACCCCTTTTACCTATTTTGCAGTCTCCCCACACCCCTTCCTCTATGTGTTTGTTTTTGTTTGGTTTGATTTGTTCATTTATTTTATCTTTTTTGCTTGTTTGTTTTGTTTTTTTTGATTCCAAGTATGAGTGAAACCATACAGAATTTGTCTTTCTCTGTCTTTCTCTGTCTGACTTCTTTCACTTGTATAATACCCTCAAGGTTCATCCATGGTGTTACAAATGGCATTAAACTTTTAAAAATTTTACTCAACCTTTCAGCTAGTAGAAATGTAACAAAACAATAAAATATCACTTTCTACCTATCATTCCTGCAAAAATTAAAAAGAGCTAGAGATTCCACGGCAGAATGTGTGAGGAAATAGAGTTTTTACACTCAGAATATAAATTGCACAAGCTTCTGGATGGCAATATTGCAATGCACCCACCGCAGCAATCTAACTGTTTATTGTCACAACAATTCCACATTTCGGATTTATCCTACAGGAACAAGAAAAGCTTACTGTGAAGTCCACTGGGGGATTGGGAGCATTTGTTTCATTAGTAAAATTTGAAATAATGTAAATGTTGTCTAATAAAGTTTTTAAAATAGAGAATATCCATACAGCCAAATACTATGCAGCCATTAGGAAGGATCAGGTAGTTGCTAGGTATTGGCTTACCATACATTAAATGCAAATTACAATTCAGTATGCATAATATAGAAAATATACACATTTAAATGTGCACTGTAGAAGGCTGGAAAGATAAACATTTTACTAATAACAGAGTTTGTCTCTGGAGAGTGGGATTAATGGGCCACTGAGAATCTCTCACAATTATGCAGATCTGAGGATTGGACCAAAAACAACCAAAAGAATATGCTGGACAAGGAAAGATGCCCATGCGGGCACACACATGCTCCTGCTCCTTTTATTAGTGCACTTTGCATAAGATATCTTTAGATGCTTTGTGCACTTTCATGATATAATAACTTCGTTTGCAGGGAAATAACATACAAGCTCAAGATTACTTCACATCTTATACTAGCACCAGAGGGTTAGCATTTGGGACAAATGAGGGAGAAATTACCCAAATTTGAGTTATACTCTGTGCTAACAAATTTATCAGTCATAAATTGGATATCTGGCAACACTATCTCCCCTAAGCATTACTTTCCTCAATGTGAGAAGGCCACTCAGCCAGACTTGGAAATACTCTTTAATACACAAGAAAGTAAAAGGGTAAAACAGGCAAACACACACTGTACCTGGCTAATTAAAAGTGCTTTTGAAGTTTTAGGTCACAACTTATACTAATAAATCTTCTCCCTAAGTCTCTCTGTCTCTCCTTCTCTCTCTCTCTCTCTCTCTGATATAAGCAATAATTTTATTGCTGAAATTGGTGCTTCAGCTAAACTGTAGTTTATCTTTATTATTAAAAGTTAAAAATGGATTAGGAACCAAGATGGCAGAGTAGAAGGACATGCTCTCATTCCCTCTTGCGAGAACACCAGAACCACAATTAGCTGCTGGACAATCATCAACAGGAAGACACTGGAACTCACCAAAAAAACACCCCACATCCAAAGACAAAGGAGAAGCCACAATGAGATGGTAGGAGGGGCGCAATCACAGTAAGATCACATCCCATAACTAATGGGTGGGTGACTCACAGACTGGAGAACACTTATACCACAGAAGTCCACCCACTGGAGTGAAGGTTCGGAGCCCCACATGAAGCTTCCCAACCTTGGGGTCCAGCAACGGGAGGAGGAATTCCTAGAGAATCAGACTTTGAAGGCTAGTGGGATTTGATTGCAGGACTTCGACAGGACTGGGGGAAACAGAGACTCCACTCTTGGAGGGCACACACAAAGTAGTGTGCGCATAGGGACACAGGAGAAAGAGCAGTGACCCCAGGGGAGACTGAACCAGACCTGCCTGCTAGTGTTAGAGGGTCTCCTGCAGAGGCAGGGGGTGGCTGTGGCTCACTGTGGGGACAAGGACACTGGCAGCAGAAGTTCTGGGAAGTACTCCTTGGCGTGAGCCCTCCCAGAGTGTGCCATTAGCCCCACGAAAGAGCCCAGGCAGGCTCCAGTGTTGGCTTGCCTCAGGCCAAACAACCAACAGGGAGGGAACCCAGCTCCACCCATCAGCAGTCAAGTTTTACTGAGCTCTGCCCACCAGAGCAACAGTCAGCTATACCCAACACAAGTCCCTCCCATCAGGACACTTGCACAAGCCTCTTGGATAGCCTCATCCACCAGAGGGCAGACAGCAGAAGCGAACTTGCTTGCTGAATGGATACACACACAAGACCCATATATATGCTGTCTACAAGAGACCCAATTCAGACCTAGGGATACATACAGACTGAAAATGAGAGGATGGAAAAAGATTTTCCATGCAGATGGAAATCAAAAGAAAGCTGGAGTAGCAATAATAATAAATGGGCAAATTGTTAGAAAGGTATAACCTTCCAAGACTGAACCAGGATGAAATAGAAAATATGAACAGACCAATCACAAGTAATGAAATTGAAACTGTGATTAAAAATCTTCCAACAAACAAAAGACCAGGACCAGATGGCTTCACAGGTGAATTCTTTCAAACATTTAGAGAAGAGCTAACACCCATCCTTCTCAAACTCTTCCAGAAAATTACGGAGGAAGGAACACTTCCAAACTCATTCTATCAGGCCACCATCACCCTGATACCAAAACCAGACAGAGATACTACAAATAAAGAGAATTACAGACCAATATCACTGATGAATATAGATTCAAAAATCCTCTATGAAATACTAGCAAACAGAATCCAACAACACATTAAAAAGATCATACACCATGATCGAGTGGGATTTATCCCAGGGATGCAAGGATTCTTCAATATATGCAAATCAATCAATGTGATAAACCATATTAACAAATTGAAGAATAAAAACCATATGATCGGGGCTTCCCTGGTGGCGCAGTGGTTGAGAGTCCGCCTGCCGATGCAGGGGACGCGGGTGCGTGCCCCGGTCCGGGAGGATCCCACATGCTGCGGAGCGGCTGGGCCCGTGAGCCATGGCCGCTGAGCCTGCGCGTCCGGAGCCTGTGCTCCGCAACGGGAGAGGCCACAACAGTGAGAGGCCCGCGTACCGCAAAAAAAAAAAAAAAATAACCATAAGATCATCTCAATAGATGCAGAAAAAGCTTTTGACAAAATTCAATACCCATTTATGATAAAAACTCTCCAGAAAGTGGGTACAGAGGGAACCTACCTTAATATAATAAAGGCCACATATGACAAACCTACAGCAAACATCATTCTCAATGATGAAAAACTGAAACCATTTCCACTAAGATCAGGAACAAGACAAGGATGTCCACTCTCACCACTATTATTCAACATAGTTTTGGAAGTCCTAGCCACGGCAATCAGAGAATAAAAAGAAATAAAAGGAATACAAATTGGAAAAGAAGAAGTAAAACTGTCACTGTTTGCAGGTGACATGATACTATACATAGAGAATCCTAAAGATGCCACCAGAAAACTATTATAGCTAATCAATGAATTTGGTTGCAGCATACAAGATTAATGCAGGATAATAATAATGCAAGATTAATGCACAGAAATTTCTTGCATTCCTATACACTAATGATGAAAAATCTGAAAGAGAAATTAAGGAACCACTCCCATTTACCATTGCAACAAAAAGAATAAAATACCTAAGGCATATACCCAGAGAAAACCATAATTCAAAAAGACACATGCACCTCAATATTCATTGTGGCACTATTTACAATAGCCAGGTCATGGAAGTAACCTAGATGCCCATCGACAGACAAATGGATAAAGAAGATGTGGTAGATACATACAATGGAATATTACTCAGCCATAAAAAGGAACGAAATTGGGTCCTTTGTTGAGACGTGGATGGATCTAGAGACTGTCATACAGAGTGAAGTAAGTCAGAAAGAGAAAAACAAATATCGTATATTAAGGCATATATGTGGAACCTAGAACAAAGGTACAGATGAACCAGTTTGCAGGGCAGAAATAGAGACACAGATGTAGAGAACAAACGTACGGACACCAAGTGGGGAAAGAGGCAGGGTGGTGGTGGTGGTGGTGTGATGAACTGGGTGATTGGGATTGACATGTATACACTGATGTGTATAAAACTGACGACTAATAAGGACCTGCTGTATAAAAAAATAAATAAAATAAAATTCAAAAAAGAAGTTATAAATGACACAATATCCGTTCCAAGTTTTCTTCATCTAGCTCTAAATAGAAGGGAAGAACAGTGAACAAATTTCAAGCACACAGGGGATAGGATCAGGCAAAAGAAGAACAACAGACACAAGGCAGAGTTGCAACAGATGCCTTCATTTTTGACAAATATGCTTTTGCAGAGCGTCTCTCTTCTCCACCTCTGTTAACTTAACAAATGTCTTAATTATGTCATCCACATAACGACACTGGAAGAAAGGTTCTGGCAGACCCACTCTGAAATGTTAATAGTGTACTTCAGAAAATAAATATTATTTGGGCTTATCTCATTCATCTTGGCCATTCCTTCCTTCCCTTCAGGCAACCTGCTTCGGAAAGGCAAGTACTTTATCCATGTGACAGAGCTATAGGAAAATTGCCACTCAGACTTAGTAAATGAGTCTTTCCCATTTTCTGACAACCATTTATCTCTCTGCCATCAGGCAATATCTAAAATTTTTATGTGGGCTGTATCTTAAAGATGAATTCCTACTGAGTCTCAGGGTCTGTCAATATATTTTTAACCTTTCAAGGAAATGCTATCTTTCCAAAACAGCCATATTTTATTTTCCAAGGTTAATACTACCACTTAAAACAATTATCCAAAAACTTTGGCAGGCTACCATATTCTGAATTTTATAACATGACCTCACTCCTAAGTAATTCACAAAAATGTGTTTCAAACTAATTAAACATCATTGAAAATGCAACACTCAATAAAGCAGACAGGAAAATTGCAAAATTATTCAATTTAGCTTTAAATAATCACTAATAACAAAATTGTAATTTTTAACTTCAAATCCTATCTTCAAACTTTCACTTTTATACTTTTTTCCGTAAAGAAATATACCAAAATGTATGCAATGTATATAAACCTCTCCTATATTCCAATTTTTTTAATTATCATCATTTTCTTCTCATTGGTTTCTATATTCTCTTTACTCTAATTTGTCCCAGCCTTCTTAGCTCTTTCCCTGATCCCCACTCACATACTTGTGAACTATAGCATTTTCCTATTCCAGGGGATTTTTATCCCTAAATTGATGATTCTTTGTTGTTCAGCTTTTATTTTAATGAGACTCCATATACTGCTTTTTTGTTTCTATAGCTTATTTTCTTTCTCCTATAATATTAGCTGTGTCCAAAAATCCTTTTGCTACTTGTGACATGCCCAAACCTTGATCAAACAGGTTTCTCCTTCATTTGGAAAATTCTGTATCAAACAATCCTCCAATTCATATTGACTTGAACCAACAATTCATTATGTAAAGAATTTCTTATGAGATCTGACAAGCTCTGGGTTGTTTTTTATTTTCTGGAGGATTCTTTCCTATAGCATCTGTGCTGTATTTTCTATTTATCCTCCAGATCCACTCTCCTCCTTACACCTTGCTCTGTGCAGTGAGAAGCTGTTCTTCATCAACAGGCTCCCTTGCTCTCTGGCTTCTAGTTCAGAGGTTACCCAAGGGGGAGCATAGGCCGGAGCTTGGAGGACAAGAGGGCAGTAAAGCTGAGGTCATTGTCCTCCTGATCTATATCCTGATGTCCCTGTATTGGCAGCCTCTGCCAGAGACCCTTTTCCATATGGCTACCATTTCCCGCGGCTGGAAACCACTGTCTTGTTTCCACTTCAGATCCAGAGGTAGAAACAGCTCCTCATTTTGCTAACCCTGGGATTCTGAACTATCTCTTGTTAGTTTCATTTAGCACCTTGTACAATCTAGTAAGTGATCCCTTTATCAGACTTCCCTCAATCTACCTAATTGAATGTGCTTCTAAGTGCTATAGCTTCTTAAAGACCTTTGAAAACATTCTGACGTTTAAATTCATGAATTTATTTTGTATGTGTATGTGTTTTATCATCTTACTTTTCCAGTTTTTCATTCAAGTTATCAGTCTTTTTAAAATCTGTGATTTTGCTTATGATTTTCTGTTTAGAAATCTGTGCATGATTATTGTAGAAATTCTGAAAATTACAAAGAAAAAACCCATTTATAATGCTATCACCAGGAATAAGTACAGTAAACCTTTTGACAAATTTTTCTCTATATAAAATTTTACACAGGTATGTATCATATGCTTTTGTTCAACATCAAATAAGCAATTCCTCATATCATTTAAAACTCTATAAAAATTTTTAGTAGCTGCATAATATTTTTCACTAAATATATTATATTTTACTGAACCATTCCCCTCATGCTAGATATCTAAGTTGTTTCTAATTTTCACCATTTTTAGTGACATTTCTACAAACATCATTGTGACTAAAACTTTGTCTATATTATACACTATTTCTTTTGTATTAATCTCTAGCAGTGGAATTAATGAGCCAAGAGTGATAAATATTTTAGTCTTTTGATACATATTATTAAATTGACTTCTAGAAAGTTTCCACTCCCGTAAGTATAAATGCATGACTCACTGACCTACATTACACTCAGTATTATCGATTGTTAAATCTTTAATATTATCTGATAGGTCAAAAATTGTATCTCACGGGCTTCCCTGGTGGCGCAGTGGTTGAGAGTCTGCCTGCCGATGCAGGGGACGCGGGTTCATGCCCCGGTCCGGGAGGACCCCCCCAGCCACAGAGCGGCTGGGCCCGATTTTTTGAACTTGCATTTCTTTAACTGCTAATGAGATTTAACATTTTATTTTCCCTTTTATCAGTTTTCAGTTCAGGTACTACTGTAGTCCTATTGTCCATCTAAGTTATGTAAGCTCTATATTTAGAGGATGTAAATTCTGTTTTTGTCATATTTCTTGCAAATATTTCCCCCAAATTAATGCCTGTCTTTATGTTTATACTGCTTTGAAGAATCAAAGTTGTTTGAACTTGTTTTTCAAGTCAATTACATTTGTCAAAAATTTCTTCCAGTGCTTTTAAGGTTATCTTGTTCCATGTCTAGACACAAGATAAATATTAATCTTTTCCAGTGTTTTATGGCTTGATTTTTTTTTAATGTTTAGCTCTAACTGCCTTTTTTTTTTTTTTTTTTTTTTTTTTTTTTTTTTTTACCCAGCCGCTCCGCATGTGGGATCTTCCGGGACTGGGGCACGAACCCGTATCCACTGCATCGGCAGGCAGACTCTCAACCACTGTGCCAGCAGGGAAGCCCTATTTATTTTGATAGAGTATAAGGTAAGCTCTAAACCAACTTTTTTTTTTACACAAATAGCAAACTGAGTGTCCTAGCATCATTGATTTATGATAATTTGTTACTTATATCACCTGTATTTACTAAGAACTGTTTGGCTACCAAAATTTCCCTTCCTCCCACTTTCCCTTTCCTTATAATAATACTCTGCTAATTTAATGATCACTTTTAATATGTCTTACTATCTAATAATGGCAAAAAGATGTATTCTTTTCATTCTTCAGTTTTCTTCAATTTATTTGAACATCTATTTATCTATTTATCTGTTCATTCATTTATTCCATCCTAAGACCAGAGATTTTGATTTGTCCTAGGAGGTGTACAAAAAATAAATTCGACAAGATCTCAGGAAGTTTACAAGTAGTGGGAGAGAACAGACAGGAACACAAACAACTATAGTACAAGTAGAAAGAAAGTGGCATCAGAAAGTTATTAGGTTCTATGAAAGAACTGAGAGAGAATATGATACACAAGAGTCATCTGGAAATCCTTTATGTGAAGATGGCATTCGATGTAGGCCTTCAAAAGGAGCTAGAATTCAGCAGGCAAAAAAGTGGCCAAGAAGATCAAGTTCACCAGAGGGAGCGAGATAAGTAAAGGCATTAAAGTGAGAGAATGGAAGATTAATTTGGGAGACAATAATTCAGCATGCATGGTGTTCAAGTGAGGAGACAGAGGGAGCCCTGCAGTTTTAGGCAGGGGTCTGGGCAGATCAGCTCTTTATGTCAGGTAAATTACCACATCAGCCTTCCACAGCACAGATATCTACCCTTTAATACATTAACTCCTATTTGCAACAATAATTTCTCTTCAGGAGAACTTTCCCTTGTCACTAGTTTTTAAACATTAGGAAGGAGAATTTGATCCTACACTCAACCAGCACTAACAACGCCAGCAATTCCCATCGTATTCTGCCTCAGTGTTGACATCTCCAGAAGGTACATGTCATATCTGACTTTCCCTCTTTTCCTCTAGCTTTAAAAGGCTTGCTTGAATTCATCTGGGCAGGTTCATTCACTGAGCGCTTTTTTTGTTGTTGTTCCTTGTTTAGAATTCTGTATCCTTGAAATGATTCCAGCAACATCTGCTGTCCTTTTAATCTGCTTTTCCACAGACGGCATTTCTGTATGCCACTCCTTAATGACATTGGCTAACCAAACTTAACATTCAGATGTTTTCCTGAGCCCTACCTGCAGCAAACCACTGACTGTGGCTTGGTACTTGTGGAATCTCTACTGATCAATATAGGCCACACTCGGATAAAATAACAAATAAACCACCAAATATCATCGGGTTAGCTCAATTACAGTCTACTTCTCACCAGGCATAGCATGGTAAAAATTGGGCTGCCCTCCTTCAACCTGTAGCTATTCCCACTGCAGCATTTGGCCTCCAAGGTCACTGCCACAAAAGAGAAAGCTGGAAGGACAAGAGAAATGTTTTATGGTCCAGGCCTGGAAGTGGCTTGTATGATTTCTGCCTTCATCTCACTGGCTGAAACTCAGAGGTATTGCCCCAACCTAACTGCAAGGTGTGCCCAGAAAAAGGGAATGGTGTGATGAAACACAGCACATATTGGGCCCAGACAGTTAATGCCATCTAGACCCTCACTTTAGTTCCATCCAATATTTACATTTTCTAATCTAAAACCACACCAGAATGTTCCTTTTACTATGACATTTAATGCAGAACAATGAGTCCTACATCCCAAACCATATATTTTCCTAGAGGGAACTTGTACAACTGTTCTGTTAAGTGGTCTAAAACATTTTCTTCTAATACAGTCATTGAAATAACAGCAATTCTCTGCATCCTCATCAAACTCCAGAAATCCAAATTATTAAGAATGTTTTCCTTGGGTTCATCTTAACTGATTCTAATCAGGGTTCCATTACACAGTTCTCTTCCTGTAGAGTTACCTTTATGCAATGTAAAACATAATTTCTGGACAACTACTTCTTTCAATCAAATTTTAGGTTATCTGCTCCACTCCCATAGGCTGCCTTTTTTTCCCTTTTCCATTCCATCTTTTCTTAACCATATTATCATGTGGAATAAAAAAGATTAAGTAAGAATTTCTGCTTTCTTTCCATGTTCTTGCCCTTCTTCTCATTGACTTTTTTACTTTCTTTCTCCATCTATTCTTATCCTCTAGCTTTCTTCTTTCATTCCTTTTCCTCAAGGTTCTCGTGCACAGCTGGCTTACAGAAGTTATGTAAGGAAGGGCTTCTGATGCTGCCACTTTTATTGTTCTTGTCCTTTTCTCTTTATCAGTTTAATTGCCTGAGACCTATATATATTCACTGGCATTCACCTCCACTTCTTATATTTCTACCACATTTCAGAATACTGCTCCCTCAGACCCCCAAATCATTTTGAAATTATTTAATGTCACTGCTAAAGCTAACAAATATCCCTGTGAGCTTGGTGGGCAGAAATTAGCCACTTTCTTACAGATAATAAAATAGAAACATGCAGCAAATAAGAATACACCTCTGAAATTAGATCTTTTATATCCTAGAGCAGGAGGAATAGACAAACTAGGGCCAATTTTTTTACAACCTGCAAGTTAAATATGGTTTTTACATTTTTTTAAGGTTGTAAGAAAAAGCAAAGAATTGTGTGGCAGAGGCTATATGCAGCCCACTGACTCTAAAATATTTACAATTTGACCCTTTTTTTTTTTTCGGTACGCGAGCCTCTCACTGTTGTGGCCTCTCCCGTTCCGGAGCACAGGCTCCGGACGCGCAGGCTCAGTGGCCATGGCTCATGGGCCCAGCCGCTCCGCGGCATGTGGGATCCTCCCAGACCAGGGCACGAACCCGTGTCCCCTGCATCGGCAGGCGGACTCTCAACCACTGCGCCACCAGGGAAGCCCCTACAATTTGACCCTTTACAGAAAGTCTACTGACCTCTATTCTGGACTATAGTTCTATTATTAGACTTCAATCATCATAAAGATGTTTGTAAGTTTGGGACTTCCAGGAAACGGATATTAAGAAAAAATTCAAGGGCAAGAGATTTATTGGGTGGGGGGGGGCGGTGGATAGGGAGCAAGAGTAGGCAAGGAAAGCTTTCAGACCAAGATACAAGACTGACATTTACAAAAGGAAAGGAGGGAGGAGGGAGGATTCATTAGGAAGAGTCTCAGACAACAGCACAAGCTTGAGAAAGTCTTGGCCTGCCCACCAGGCACTTCAATGCCAAGATCAATCATAGAGGAGTCCCGCATTGGGCAGAAGTCTCCAGTCCCTGTCACCTCCCCACCAATGCTTGGGCATCAGCGGGAAGCATCTCACGGCCTCAATGTGTTGCATCCCAAAAGCGTGGCCGATGGAGACTATCAGTTCTCTACTCTCCTCGTAACAGATCCCTCACCTAAGTCAGTTTCATCTCTCTGCTCCCTCTCCTACTCCACTACTTTCATATGCCAGAATTCAAATGTCTTTATCACTAGCAATTGATTCCGATTTTCATACAAGTATATTAGAGACCACTCTAATGAGTGCTTTTATGGAAAAGCAATGTAGGTTGATGCAGACTTCTTCAGCATTTGTGAAATTTTGCACATAACAGAGTATTGTTGTTTGTGTTAAAAAAAAAATAACTTTAAATATACACCACTTGTATATTTATATAGTCTGCTGTGGACTATTTTTGCTCTTCATATTTAAAGATGAAGCTGCTAACAAGATTATTCTCAGCCAGGGGCACTCACATGACTGATGCATGAGCTGCAGTCACTCAGGGCTATATAACAACCTTCTCCAGGGTCTGTCATTATTCAGTAGTCTACAGGAGATGGTATTAGGTCCCTCATTTCTGACTGGTACATGCCATCTCACTGCCTGATGGCATCTCTTGTCTGCCACAATTATTCTTTAACCACCACATGAACACACACACACGTACTATTGTATACCTCCTCACTAAGCCACAAACACCCTTGTGCATTCCCATGTGGCTGTGCCTGGGACCCCCCCCCTTACCTGCACTGCCTCTTCTCTCCCCAGAAGCCCTGCCCATCTTTCAAGGCCCTATTCAGGCTCTGCTCCATCCAGGCACCTTCCCTGATTATTCTAGCTCGCAGATATTTCTCTAATTCTGACCTCCTACAACTCTTAAACACTTCACTGTTCACTTTCACCTCACATGTATGTGTCTAGCATCTTCAGGTAGCATGTCACTTCCTTGTGATGAGAGTCTGTTCTCTGAACTGCCTCTGTACCTCTCACAGAACCTAGCTGGCTCTCATATACACTGACCTCGATGGAATACCCTGCCTTCAAATCCCCTACCCTTCCTTCAAGGCTAATTTCAAACTCCACATTCTCTAAGTATTCTTTCCAACTCCAACTTAAGACTGTATCTTACTCTGCACTATCATATACTTTGCTTGTACTTTTAGTATATAATTGTTTCTGCTTTGAAACATAATCAGATGCATGTATATTTTTCTTCTCTACCCTCATGAGGTTATAAGAGCTTAGAACACATATTCATCTTTGTATCCTTCATTGTACTTTTGCTCTGCTTAAGCTCAATCTTCAGTTTTGCATTGAATGAAATAATGTCTGAAGGAAAGAATGGTAATAGTTAAAACCTTGTATAAAAAGGAAAGTGACATGAAAGAAAATGTAACCAGTAATGGGAAGAAGGCTCAACAAAAATCCTCAACTCTATCACTGACTAGTTGTAGGGTCTAGGAAAGCCAGGTAGTTTCTCTAAACAAGAATTCACCATTTGTAGAAATCTGTGGATATACTAAACATTACTAAATAACTGAACGTTTAAGAACATGAATTCTGCACACAGTATTTGAATCTCAACTTTGCCAATTACCACCTGGGCAAGTTACCAAACTATAACAAGTTTACTTTCTCACTTGTAAAATA
This sequence comes from Neophocaena asiaeorientalis asiaeorientalis, assembly GCF_003031525.2. Taxonomy (NCBI): domain Eukaryota; kingdom Metazoa; phylum Chordata; class Mammalia; order Artiodactyla; family Phocoenidae; genus Neophocaena; species Neophocaena asiaeorientalis. Next base: position 15,046,963 of record NW_020174698.1, read on the forward strand.
TCATAGTACAAAATGATAGCCTATCTCATAGTGTAATTCTGAGATTTAATGAAATAACATACATAATGATCTTAGTAAAAGATCTAGGATATAGAAAGCTTGGTGTGCCTGGTAGTTGTTAGTTTATTACTAATATTATTATTACCTAAGATCCCTTTTAGTTTTAAAAATCAATATTCTATGACAGCATATTCAACAGCTCCATCAATCTCTGAACCCATACTCTTGTTTCAAGACTTAGCACTGAACTGATCATTCATCTGCCTGCCTGTTAACATAATCAGGGTTCCTAAGGATGATTTCTAACTTTTAAACTGTTGGTTCACTACAATGAGAAATCTACAGGGAAATTACAATGTACTTAAATATCAATATCTAATGTTGACTATTCTATCAAAGCCTTATAAAAGCGATTGCCCGAAGTGGACACCATCATAACACTCTTAGAATTAGTGCTGATGGCAACATAGCATACTACATTGAATCAAATTGATGAGTTCAAATCTCAGCTCTATCTTTACTGCTATGAGAACTGGGACCTTGTACAAATTGCTAAGCTCTTTGTATTTCAGTCTCCTCATCTGCAAAATGCCATAATAATTATCACAATTTGAAAAATTACGGGCATTAAATAAGTACATGCAATGAGTGTCTGGCATATAGCAAACACTCAATATATATTGACTATTATCATTATCCACGTAAGTACTGTGTACCTGAAAAGCCTTACAAATAAAGTATTGCTACCAACGCAACCCACGTGAAACTTATGTGGAAATATTAGTCAGAGAAGCAAATATAAATTAGTGCAAGAAGGAGAGAGCATCAAGTTAGATTATAGAAATAGAAGTTAAATTAGTAAATTCAGGGAAAATTTTGCAAATTATGTAATCTTTGAGGTGGACTGGGAGAGGAAAAGAGAGATCTCCAGACAGGCCTTGAGGAGGTATTGAGACTGAACAAGGGGAGGAAAAGGAGAGAACAGTGAAATGACTTAAATATTTTAAATCACAGATTGAGAGAAGAAAACATCATTGATGAGAACAGGATCTAGAACAGATAAAGGCTCAGGACAAGCTACTCTCTGCATGTGCCATTGCTCGTCCTGCAATGGCACCCACACCTATGATACCCACACTAGCATAATAAAATATAAATGCATGTGAAGTGTAATCATGGGTGGTGTCTTCAAAAGCCATCTGACAAGAGCTCTTGAAAGAATCTGTATCTCTGACAAAGAATGGTGTCGTGAAAAAGAAGAGTATGACATATTACAAAAGGTTAGTTAACTTCAGCCTATGGCTAGCATCCTGAGACCACTCATCTCTAGCTCCTTCCAAGTACTTTGGTTGGCTTCCTGGCATCAGCATTAAGCAATAAATCCCAGAGATATATTTCCGTGCTTTCTCAACTGGCCCTCTTGCCAAGGCTGATGCTGGGAAGGAAACCACAGAAGTCACGGATCTACGGCTGGAGGAAGGCGCACGCTCACTCTCTGTTGCCGGCCTGCCCTCTTATCACCCTCACCATGACCCACCACCGTCACCTGTCCAGGGTTGGGCGTACCAGGGAATAGTAGAAGGGGGAACCACATAAGACTACTTATATCTGGTCCTCTGAAAGGAAAAAGGAAAGCTTAACAAGAAGATCAAGATCATTGATAATGTACTCATCCAACTTCCCAAGCTAGGTCACAAAAAAATTCACATGACAAATTGTGGGTAAATAACTTCAATTGAGAAAAATCAAAAGCATTATAAAGAGTGGGTGCTATTTACATATTTATTAAAAGATAAAACAGAAGATTTCAAGAAACTTTCCCGCTTGCATAGGACCATTATAGTCTATACCCTCTGCCTCTGCCAAGCCTCCTCTCTCCCTCTATTTTCTCACCTCAAATTCCCAGGTAAACTTGTGATTTCATCCACTATTAAGGCACTTTGGTAGAAAAGTTTAAGAATCACAGGATTTTGTTTCCTTCACATCACAAAGACAAATACCGTTAGATGAATGTGTTGGTGCAGAATGAAAAGTTTCTCACTTCCCACACAGTATTTTAATAAGCAACAGCTAAAAAGCCTTCCTCTACCCTATGGTTCTTCAGTTCTGCATCTGTCACTACCTTTGTGTTACTACATTTGTAAATCTCCCTCTTGTGAAAGTCACAGTCTGTCCTTCACCAAAAACACCACCCAACAGCTTCCCTGATGAGAATATATGTTTTACTATTTTGGTTTCCTGATTAGACACAGGAGAAAGTAATACCACTTGCCTGTTCCTCCCCTCAATGAGAAGGAAAATTGCTAGTTTCCTCTGTGTGTCAGGAACCATTAGTGTGGAGATGGCTGCCCTGCGCCTACCCTGCTGCTCAGCTGTAATCTTTATCAAGAGTATCTCCATTTTCCTTAACAATTTCCTAGGATTTGGCTTGCAGAAAAATCAGCCCATCAAGCTGCAGTCCATTTCATAAACATATAGTCTTTTTGGATTTTCCTACAAATATAGTGCTGAGGACAGTCTTCCCTTTTTACTAAATATTTAGATTATATGAATTTGGTGTTAACTGGCATTAAACAGCATGAACTAAATCATTATTATTAATAAATACATATTTCCGTAGATATTGATATGACTTTCATCTCGCCATTGAAAGCCATTGCTTCTCTGTTCAACACATATTAGCTGATACAAGAATGTATTCTTCCTCATTAAAAGCAGAATAGGTAAGGTACAGCAAGATGAAGTGATTTGGACAGGAATAAGTCAGCACTTGATCGAGAGAGCTCTTTAAAATAAGAAGTTTGGCGTTAGTTGGGATTGGACCAATAATGAAAACAAGTTTTATCTGATTGGCTCTCAGTAGATTTTAGAGTGCCCGTGAATGAAGTAAAGCTGGAAAAAGAAATGGCATTACATGATAGAGGTTGAAATGAGGCGACAGGTGTGGACAGATAGTCAGATGGACAAGCTCCCACAATGCCTACCTTGTAACGTTGTGACGATTAAACTACACAATACATATAAAGCCCTTAGCACAGTACTAAGTGTGGTCTCTAAACATGAGACAGGACTACAGATGGAAATGAGGATTGGATAGACAAAGAAACAAATGTAGGTCTAGAGCTTGTTCTAGACACATACAAGAAACTAGTATTTTTTTAAAATTTATATATAGTAAAATACACTGGATCTTCAGTGTACAAAATACTAGTTTTTTGGTTTTTTTCCTCTTTTTGCGGTACACGGGCCTCTCACTGCCGTGGTTCCTCCCGTTGCGGAGCACAGCCTCCGGACGCGCAGGCTCAGCGGCCATGGCTCACGGGCCCAGCCACTCCGCGGCATGTGGGATCTTCCCGGGCCGGGGCACGAACCCGTGTCCCCTGCATCGGCAGGCGGACTCTCAACCACTGCGCCACCAGGGAAGCCCCAAAATACTAGTTTTGATAAACGTATACAGCTATTTAACCACCACCCAAATCAGGAATATAAATCATTTCCTTCACATCATAAAATTCACATGTGCCTTCCAGTCAATCCCCTCCTCCATAATTTCTATTACTGCATCTCAGTTTGCTACTTCTTGAAATGCATATAAATGAAATTATACCATATGTACCCTTTCCAATCATATTGACTTTTTCACTTAACAAATGCATTTTGAGATGCTGTTTGCATGTATAATTGTTTATTATTTTTTATTGCTGTGTGGTATTCCATTATATATAGGATAATTTGTTTATTCACACTCAAATGGACATTTGGGTTGTTTCTGGTGGACTATTATGAATAAAGCTGCTCTAAATTTTCTTGTACAATTCTTTTTGTGAACTTATGGTTTTATTTATCTTGGGCAAATACCTAGGATTGGAATTGCTGGGTTAGATGATTTAATGACAGTTTCCCAAAGGGGCTGTACCATTTTACACTCCCACCATCAAAGTATGAGGCTCAAGTTGTCTTATATCCTTAACAACATTTCAATCATCACTCCTTTTTATTGTAACTATTCTAGTGAGCATGAAATCATACCTCATGTTGGATTAATTTGCATCTCTCTGTCACCTAATATTGTTGAGTATCTTTACATAGATTCATTTTATTTGTATATCTTCTTTTGTTAATTGCCCAATTTTCTTACCCATTTTTCTTCTCTCTATATTATTGATTTGTGAGAGTTCTTTACATATTCTGGATACAGTCCTTTGGTGAATATGCGTTGAGAATATTTCTCCAAATTGATGGCTTGACTTTCTTAGTGTATTTTGATGAGCAAACATATTAAAATTTGATGCAATTTATCAATTTTAATTTCATGGTTAGTACTTTTTTTTTTTTTTTTTTGCGGTACGTGGGCCTCTCACTGTTGTGGCCTCTCCCGTTGCGGAGCATAGGCTCCGGACGCGCAGGCTCAGTGGCCATGGCTCACGGGCACAGCCGCTCCACAGCACGTGGGATCTTCCTGGACTGGGGCACGAACCCATGTCCCCTGCATCAGCAGGCAGACTCTCAACCACTGCACCACCAGGGAAGCCCCATGGTTTAGTACTTCTCATTTTGTGTCTATAAAACCTTTGTTTAGCCCCAGGTCTTAAAGATATTTGCCAATGTATTTTCTAGAATCATTATACCTTTAGTTCTACATTTAAATCCCACTCCAATGTGAATCAATTATTATGTGGGATGTGAGGTAGAAATCAGTGTTCAATTGTTTTCATACATACACCCAGTTGTATGTATGAACTTTTCCTTCCTCATTCAACTGTATTGGTACATTTTTTTGAAAATCACTTGACTGCATAATTATAGATCTCTTTCTGGACTCTCTGTTCTATTACACTGATCTATTTGCCTATCTTTATTCCAGTACCACACTGTCTTAAATACAATAGCTTATAGTAAGAGTTAATATCAGGTATTCTTAAGTTTTCCAACTTTGTTCTTTCTCACTATTGTCTTGGCTATTGTCAGTTTTCCATTTCCATATAAATTTTAAATCAGCTTGTCCATTTCTATAAAAAATTGGATGAGAGTTTGATAGGGATTACATTGAATCTACTAGTGTTCCAATCCATGAATATGGTTAAGTCTTTCCATTTATTTAGAATGTCTTTAATTTTACTCAGCAAAGTTTCACGGTTTTCAGTATAGAAAGGTCTTGCATGTATTTGTTACATTTTCCTAAGATGTTTTATATTTATTGATTCTATATTAAATAAACCTTTTTAAATTTAATTTTAAAATTGTTTGCAGTTAGTGTGTAGAAATGCAGCTCATTATCTTTATTGACCTAATATCCTGAGAAATCGCTAAATCCATTTATAACTTAAAGTTAGTTTTTTGTTGTTTTTGTTTGTTTGGGTGTTTTTGGTAGATGACTTGATAGGATTTTCTGTGGACAATCAGTGAATAGATTTGGCTTTACATCTTCCTTTCAAATCTATATACCATTTCTATCTTTTTTCTTTACTTATTGCACTGGCTATACCTATCTAGTACAATGTTGGACAGAAGTGGTAAAAGCAGAAAAACTGTATTTATTCCCCCTCTTAAGGATAAATATTTCAGGTTTTTCCCATTAAGTATGTAGTTAGCTGTAATGTTTTGTAGATGTCCTTTACCAGATTAAGGAAGCTTCCTTCTACTCCTTGTTCACGAATGCGTGTTGAATTTAGTCAGATGTAACTTTCTACTCCCTGCAGGCCATACTAAATAGTATGCTCTCAGGAGAAGGAGCCCCATAAATATAGACTCCACTCAAAGTACTTACCTTTTTTGGCCAAAACCTCTCATTTACACCTGCTTATGATTGCTCTACATGATTTTAAATAATTGTGCACATATATGTGTGTGTGTGTTTAACTTTTTTCATAACTTATAATTATTATCTGCAAGACAGTTATACCAACAATCTACTCCTACTCCTTCACTGTTGACCATCAATTTTCTTTTAATATTTTTCATTTTATGATAGCAAATTGATGAAACAAATAAATAGTATTGCATTCTCTTGTATCTAACATATAGTAACGTTTATATTCTCATAAAAGCTTGGAGTGAGATCAAGAGGTACTAGTGAAGAACATATTTTGACTTTCAAAATAAGGAGATATACAGATGTGGTAACACAAGTGGGGTATAGTTTTTTCTTCTGGCTTGCTTTCAAACAAGAATATTTAAACATTAACATGTTCAAATACCTTCTCCTGCCAAGTTAATATAATCAAACAAGTAGACTAAGAATGTGAAAGAGTACTCGGGGGTATCCTAAGGCAAACTGAATAACAGTCCTATGCATGAAGACTGTTAAACAAATGAAAATTATCTCTCAGGGAAACAGTCCTGTTCCCCAATATCTATTTAGCCTACTCTGCCTGAAAATAAGGTTATTTCCTTCTCTTTAAGGTATTCAAATTCTTGCTCCCACTGCTCCTTTGGTAATATTTTCTTCTTGTCAGAGCTGGGGCTGAGGCAGCAATGGGACAGGAGAAATAAAGAAAGACATGGGTTTAAATTTAAAAGCAAGGTCTCAGATTACTTACTCAATTGAAAGGAGGTGTAGAATGTTGAGTCATATGTACAACCATCATCAATGAGCCATCATCCCATGGTACAGGTAGGGTCGAAGACAGAAACATGGTGACAAAATGTCCACTCTGTTCAAGATTAAGAGATGGTTTCAAACACAAAGAGCTAATGAAGATTTTTTGGTGGTGGCAAAGGGCATGAACAAAAGTGTTATCAGAGGGGGCTGATATCAAAAATAGAGCTTGTATAATGTAGGACAGAAATCACAAAGGCATTTTCAATAGTAAAAGTAATATTGTTTCGGAACTCCTGTTTTTCAGTCCCAGATCCATCATCTTCTAGCCATATGATCTCAGGAATTTTGCTTAATCTCCTTGTGTTTCATTGTGACATCTGGGAACAGGGATGTAGTGACTGAGGACCAGACCACAGTCTCCAGATGTCTCAATTCACCGATGGATGTCTGAGTCTCCCCACAATTTGGTCTTTTCAGTTCCAGTCTGGCCATTTCAAACTCTCCTTTCTCTACTCCTATTTCCTATTATTTCAATCTCTCCAACTTCAGCTCTTATTCTCTCCAGAATTAAACTTAAATATTTCCAATTCCTTAAAAAATTTATCTTAGATCAACTTTCAAGCCAGCTTATATACTTTCACTTCAAAGGCTGCTCTTGGGAAACCATTGGTCCAGTTGAAACTTCCTATACCCCAACAGATGTTTCATATCTATTTATGTAAGTAACCACATACTACTGCTATAAGCACTTTAACAGCACTCTATCTAAGCATTCCATATTCCTCCTTTGCTAAAGGCGATATCAAAAAATGGCACTAAAAACACAAATAAAGGGAAATAAACACAAAAGTGTCTTTTAAAAGCTTACAAAACCTGTTGAGAAGAGCAGGCACTTTTAATTAGAAATGCTGCAAGACTGCAAGGAGCAGCAAAATGTGATTCCTTGAAACATACATAATAGGATGTGCTGATTCACAGGCAGGAGGGATAAAACCCAGAAGCTGCCTGTCTGCTACAGCAATTCTGGCCCTTCCAACTCCATTTCTGAAAGATCAGCCTTAATGGGAACCTTTACACACAAGCTTGGACTCTTCCAGAGGAAAAATAAGCATAGCGTTTCAGTTGGCAAGATAACTGTGTGATTCTCATTTAGCAGCAAAAAAACATAGTGTCCCCTATCCCTGAAAGCTCTTCTTTTCCTTCTAGGATCATGGAGATTTGTGTAGGTTGTAGCTTTGCTTAAAATCCCTCAGGCCTGAAACAAATAATTTGAAATGCTTAAAACCGTCAGGAAAATATATGGTTGGGTTTATTTTTCACACGAGAAAATGAAAGGGGAGTGACTATCATCAAACAAAGTCAAGGAAAGTGCCTTTTCCCACTTGCCTAAGTTTAAATTGTTTGAGTGTTCTATGCCTTACATGAGGTTTTTTCTGAGAAATACCTTCCAGCACAGATACACAGAGTCACTGCCTGTCTGATGTCAGGTGTAGAACCCACAGTACAGCTTTCCCAAGGCAAGTCATCCTTAAGTGGAACTGGCATGAACAGGCATCTTAAATTTTAATTTTACATTGCAGTTTTCATCTGAGCCACCACATGAAAAATGTGAAGGGCTACTCTGCACCTATGACCTAAAACACTATAAATAGTGAAATGTATCATCTGAATGTTTCCCCAAAAAAACACAAAAGCAATTTCTTATGAGGCAAACCTTTGCTGCTGCCTCTGAGACCTGCCTCTATGGATCCCAAGAGAAATATCAGACTCTACAACATACTTCAATTTTAGTAGTTTCTAAGAGTGGTTTAAGAGTACTCCTGGATACAATCAAAACAACAAGTAAAATGTCTTATCCTAAATGACTCCTCTTCCTCTGTCATATAAACCCATTATGATGGTTAATTTTATGTGTCATCTTGACTGAACTAAGGGATACCCAAGTAACTGGTTACACAGTATTTCTGGGTATGTCCGTGAGGGTGTTTCTAGATAAGACTAGCATTTGAATTAGTGGACTAAGTAAATCAGATGGCCCTTTTCAATGTGGCTGGGCATCATCCCATCCAAGGAGGACCTGAATGAAAGTAAAAGGTGGAGGAAGTTGAATTCATTCTCTGACTGCTGAGCTGAGACACCCACCTTCACCTGTCTCTGGTGCTCCTGCTTCTCAAGCCTTCAGAACCAGACTGGGTCTCCATATCAGTCTCCATAATCACCTGAGCCAATATCTTATAATAAATAAATATTTCTATACATCCTATTGCTTCTGATTCTCTAGAAAACCCTAACTAATACACCTATTAAAAGTAAGAATTTCACAAAATTCTCACTTACATTTATTATGGTAAAAATTAATAAATCAAATTTTAAAAAAATTATTTATTGACTGTCCATTAAGTAAAAGATACTAGGATAGGCACTGTGAGATATAAAATAAGGAAGATAAACAGTTTTCTCGTAAGAGGTTTATTGACATTTTACCAATTCCAAAATATCCATCTTCAAAAGATGAGAATTCATCATCAAGGCTGACACATTTGAAAAAAAATGTGTTGCTGGCTTTAGATACAATTCTCTAACATTATTCTAATCAACAATGAAGCAACCAATCCTAATTCAACAGAGGCAATAATATCTATTTGGATGCCCAAACTGTTGATTTGAAATTAAATAAACATTTATTTTACACTTATCTCATTATGTTGTATCTTTGATTCATACTGAACTCATCTCCCTATTTTCTGCAATTCCTAGTCTTCAGAGCAAATTCATGAGAATTTCTAGATATTTCTGGTCTGCCTTCAGTTTATAGAATGAGTGGGATCAGTATTTCCCATTTCAAAAGCCCAAATTCAACAGAGTCTTTGGGATATACCCACTGAAGTAGTGGAAACACATAAACTCTGTAGTCAGAGAGTCCTGGGTTCTTATCCCAATCTGATACTGCAACTCTGATAATGTGACCACGGGCCAGTTACCTAACTTCTCCAAGCCATTGTTTTCTCTGAAAGTAGGCATGCAATTTCCCTAGTTCACAATACATTACAACTATTGTGAACAACAGTAGCAACAACAAAATTGCTCATCTTAGTTGAAGATCTGGCAGTGCCTCAGGACAATCATTCTAACGATTCAGTGATTACCAGATTAAAAATCATTTTAGTGCTTGAAGGGGACAGATCCAACCTCCTCATTCCACACATGAAGACACTGAGATATAAAGGACAGAAGGTACTTGTCCAGGGCCACACACTTAGATAGTGGCAGACCTTGGATCAGGTCTTGACACCTAATCTAGTCCCCTTTTTGCAGTACAGTAGATATGTCTATGTAAACTACAGAAAAGTAGACTGACTTTATAATGATCTTTGATATCTGCAAATTAGGGGGTTTCCTATTGTTAACACACCTCTTTTAAAAGATGGTTGTTAGAGCTCCAACTTTAGGCAGAAAAATAGGCACTAATCTTTAGGCCATGGGCCGCATTTTCCTCAATATAATAAAAAAAGGTTTTGACACACCTCCTAGAGTAATGGAAATAAAAACAAAAATAAACAAATGGGACCTAATGAAACTTCAAAGCTTTTGCACAGCAAAGGAAACTATAAACAAGATGAAAAACAACCCCCAGAATGGGAGAAAATATTTGCAAATGAATCAACGGCCAAAGGACTAATCTCCAAAATATATAAACAGCTCATAATAAAAAAATTAATTAAAAATAAAAAAGGGATATTTAACCTCAAAAGTTTTATCATCATTTAGCTATTCTTCTAAAAGAGAAAAAGGGACTAAAATATGGATAATTGAAAGTTCCAGTTAACTAGGTCCTAGTTAATCTAGGTTTTATTATTTCTAAACCATCGCATTACAAACTCTTATTGGTATAATTACTTTGGAGGCCATTCTATATGGTGCCTTCTGTTCTCTAAGCTAAGCTGACCCCAAAATGAAGAACCCCTAGGATTCAATCTGAAAGCTATACTCAGTTCTTAGAATTAAGATGGTATTTTAGTCTCCTGTTTTTGAGCTAGTGCCTTTTCCTATATTTTTACATTTAAAAATCCAATTCGAGCTTTTTGCCTCATGTCCTCCTCTCAGACACCTTAAAAAAAAAGTGAGTAAAATAAATCTTTACCCATAGAAAATCTCACACATAATGTTGCCAACAGACCTTTCATTTTATTGGTTTCCTGGCTGGCTAGTGTATTAGAAATAAGGGAAGATGCGAAAATAACAAGGAACTAGTTTCTGCTGAGAGGAACAAGTTCTTCAAGTTATGAAGCTGTAAGGAAAAGCACAATGAGAAATAATCTTAATATCCCAGAAGCAAGCAATTCTCAGCTATAAAGCAGTAACAAAGAACTGAAAAATCTTAGGATAACACTCAAAATAGGCAATAATAGCACAAAGGCATTTCAATGTTTTAAACTGCAAGGTGAGTGGAATAATGGAGGAACTGTCTTGACAACTCTCAAGAGTAGTCAGATGTGTTTTATTTGCTTTCCCTTTTTTTAATCTGAGTGATTACCTCACCTGTTTAGGCCTTCTACCTTTATATCACAGCAATAGGAAAAGACACTTAAGACGTTCATTAATTTAGACTCCTTTTGTAGTTCTACTGTGAAGGATAATCACCTGTTAGCTTAAGATGGGAACTTATGACTTAACATATTTATATGGCAGGCTCTCTGCTGTGAAGTTAGACTTCAAAATTCAAATTGAGGACAGGAATCAGCCAGAGCTCTTAAATGAAGCAAATATGTTTCAAATTTCAGCAGAAGAGCAAGAAAAGTCCTTAATTAATTAATGGAATGGAACAAGTAGCAATTCTGCCTGGATTTATGTATTCCACATCAGTTGTTCTGTACAAAACAAAGAGAGTATTGTTGTTTATGTGTGTTTCAAAGAACTAAAGAGAAAGTATAGGCAACATGAATTTTTCCCATATGTACAAAAAGTCAACAGCAATGACCTAACAGTAATAGAGACTTTGAGTTAGATACAATCTGCTTTTAAGATACCAAAAATTCTCTTTCATACCACGTTAACCAAAGGTACTTTAATAACATCTTACGAGCTGAGTAGGTGTCAAGGATCATCTTTCTTTTACCGATGAGGAAATGAAGCAGAGACGGTTCTGTGATTTAGCCAAGATCAAATGTCAGTAAAGCAAACAATCTCAAAATCAGAGTCTTTCAAGTCTCAATTGACAGTTCCAGCCCAGAGGGTCAATTCACTGAGTATTATGTGAGAAAATCACCTGATAGCATCAAGGCTCAGGATCTGTGGGCTCTGGGTTTAGTTCTATCCATTTTTTTGTCACAAAAATTTTTATTCTTCTATGCAAAAATTAGAATGTTTGTATTACAATATCATCTGAAAGTCTTAATTAAAAGTTAGTTATTTCAGGGGGAAAAAACCAAATTGTATGACTCAGCTATACTTCATGCTAGTTTTACAACTGATTTCTTACTCCACCACTAGTACATACTTGTATGTTTTAGGTAGATATAAAGAAGGCATTTTAAAGTAAGCCTATAAAAGGAATTGCATACCGCCTGGAAAGCAACCCATACGCATCAACTCCTTCCTCTTTTGCAGATTCCGTGCTCTAAAATCCCACTCAAAGGCATCATTTGTGCTTCTGACATTAATGGTAAGACAGTCTCAAGCCTTTATAAAGGAAGAAAATAGCTATGAGGATTTTGCTGTATAGTATTGTAGCTATTACAGATTTTCAATTAACCTTTGTGCCTGCTTGGCAAATACCATAATGGTCAGACTCCAGTGCTACAGACTATGTCACAGTGCACAACATATAGCTAAAGATGTAACTAAGACTTGAAGGCAGTTCTGCAAAGATATAGAAATCATTCGAATTATATACTTGTATAGAAATATTGATCAAAAAAAGGAAAACTTCTCTGCTTTTGACCAATAAATATGTATTATACTCTATGCAATATTAAATATCATTAATTTATCTAAGCATAATATCATCATTAAGTTATATTGTGTTTTGTTTTGTTTTTTTTTGGCTTCTTTTGCGGTACGCGGGCCTCTCACTGCTGTGGCCTCTCCCGTTGCGGAGCACAGGCTCCGGACGTGCAGGCTCAGCGGCCATGGCTCACGGGCCCAGCCGCTCCGCGGAATGTGGGATCTTCCCGGACCAGGGCACGAACCCGTGTCCCCTGCATCGACAGGCGGACTCTCAACCACTGTGCCACCAGGGAAGCCCTAAGTTATATTTTAATACAAGTGTAAGTAGAATATTGGGCTTAGATATTGTACAAATCACATGAAAAAGACATAATCCTTTCCTTTCCAGAGCTCAAAGGAAAACACTGTTATATGCACTGGAAGACACAAATGTACAATATACAAATAAGTAACACTAGGAAAGATATAAAATATTATTTTCAGAGCCAGTTACTTGTGTTCTGAATATATTTATCACTAAATTTGTACATAAGGGGAGAAAAGGATTTATTCTTATGTAAAATGTTAGCTCTTAAATTTACTATTTTCCAATGTCAAAAAGGTCAAAATGAAGCACAGAGGAAATCCAAAGGACTGCAAGTTAGGGAATGCCTTTGGCATTTACCAGTTTTGCCTTATCAGTCAGCCAGTGAAGGATGGTCTGTTCTCTGGAAGTCATCTTCTCACAAGTCTCAGAATCCATATAATTACATTTAAGGCTTATGATGCATCCACTTGAGTCACTGGGCCCAAGAGCTCTTTTATTCAGAAAAAGTACTCTTCCTTAATACACTAGAAAATGGCATGCCTTCTACTCCTCATTTACTTCCTAAATAACCTATCTCATCTAAATGATTGTTCAATTCAGATACTAAGTCAATAGATTTGATAATAATCTCTTAACATGAGCAATTTATATATAGAATTCAAGCATTCCTAAATAGGAAGTTACAATAAGGAAAAAAGAATGAGAAACGTTATCTGTCTTAACTAAACCAAGTTCATTCCAGAAGCAGAAAATCCATCAAGAATGGGTTATTCTTCTCTGAAATACGTTTAGAAAACTTCATGACAAGAAACAGTTCAAGAGCTGCAAAAATTTCCAGAAATGGTGGAATGAGACAATTACAAACAGAAAGATTAAGGTATTCATGTTTTGGACCTGAATTCCAAGAGACCCTCTGCTAATCCACAGAAAATTGTACCCGTGACTCATGGAGAGGTCAGGCAGGAAACAAAAAGTTGGATCTGTCAAGAGCAGATGCTGAACCAAACCTGAGGGTATTGTAAAATACAATCATCCCACAAAGCCCCATATCTTCATGGGAAACCAAGAGGCATGGAAAGTGGGGGAAGGAAGAAGGAGGGTCCTATCAATATTTTTCCATTTTTCTTCTTCCTCCCATTCTAAAGAATGGCCTCCTTTCAAGTAGATTTCACCAGAACACAAATGCGTTAGGGTGTGGGGTTGTTGAGTTGCCGTGTATTTAGAAGGACCCCTGGTCTTCCTTTTACCTCACTGATTGCTCCCCAATCCTCTCTACTTATCCTTTTCTTCAACATACATCAAAACTTTAAACTCCCAAAGCATTTGTTCCTTGGACTTCCTTTCTCCTCTACCTATACTCACTTCCTTGGTGATCTTATCCAGTCCCATCATCTATACAGCAATAACTCCCAAAGTCACATCTCTAATCCCCACCTCACCACCTGCCTCTTTAACTACTCTCTTTGGATGCCTAATCGCCATCTCATATTTACCTTGCCTAAAATTAAATCATTGATCTTCACACTCAACGCTCCCCAAAATATCTGCTCTGCCTGCAGTTTCTTATCACAGATAACAGTAGTTCTTCCCTATTGCTCAAGTCAAAAACTTGAGGCCACTCTGACTCCTCTTTTATATATATAACATTCATCCAATCTTTCTACAAACTCTGTTTTCTCTTACTTCAAAAATATATTCAGTACCTGATCCTTTCCCACCACCTCCGTTGCTTTCATACTGTTCAAGGCACTGTCATCTTGTTATATCTCATCTCTCAGGTCTTCGTTCAACACAGGGAGATACAATGTCCCCTCACAGAGACTCAACAGAACCTAAATTGTCTTGTGGTTGTATAGAGTTTTTGCTCCTTTGCCTCTGGTTTGGGAAAAAAATGTGTCCACTTTGAGTTAGTGGAAACATATTCTTATTAATAAAATATATATTCTTCCAAATCTGTTGTTAGCCAGTTCCCTTATGATCATTTCTTTTGACATTCAACAGCCTAGATTTTCAAAACCCAAAATCCCTTTCTCTGCTTTGGTGTTACAATAACTCTGACCTGTGACAATAGATGCTTCACAAATTCTACCTTAAATGGAGGAAGAACAACAAGTTGAAAAATAATTCCTGGCAATGAAAAAAAAATTACAGTAGACGCATCTCCCATATATGCAGGCAGACTGAAGGGTAGGCTGGTTTAGTTGATGTTGCTGAAAGGACTCTTCCTTGGCCAGGAAGAAGTTTAGCTATTTTAAAATTCAGAGTCCCTAACAGCTTCAAAAATCACCTTCCATTTTTCTCCCTTTCTTCCTTTGCCAGTTCTCCTTTATCTGAGATTTCTTCTAACAGGGAAATTTAAGATATCATATAGTTCTCTTTCACACTAAAACTTTCACTGAAATCTTTAGTAACCTCTGAGTCCCTTTCACTTCTACACACCAGATCCCTCACAGGATAACACCCATTGCCTCTAGATGATTTTGGACCAGGGTTTATAATCAATATGGTGCAGAGATGGGTGATCATGAGGATTCTTGAAAATTCTGGACAGTCCCAACTCGAAACAAGTATAAATAATCTTAGGTCAACCAACTCAGGTGTTTAAGAAAAGTAATTTTCTATTTTATGGTTGAATTTAATTTCCATTTTGAGTGCTGGATTTGCTAGGTGATAAAAAAAAAATCTTAAGTCAATTCAGGTCCTCTCTCGCCTTCTTTCCCCCAGATTCTACTGCACATTCTGGTCAAAGGATACAAAGAAATTACTTGGAGAAACAACATCAACAAAATTGGGCAAATATCAATGGAGAAATAGATTTTCCAGGTCACTGAAACTAGAGTCAGGGGTGTGTCTAGGGTTACCTGTGTACTGACAAGGATGGCCAGTTGCTGATGCCTCAACTGGTTCACGAACTGAAAAACTCTAATGTTTGTAGACATTCCTTTAAATGGAGTACCAACATTGTTCACGTAATTCTTCTAAAACAGTGCTATAAGCGCCAGTAAAAAGAGCTGTGCCTGACAAAAAACCCATCTTCACTCTTATTCTGGCAAGATCTTAGCTGAGAAGAAACTGTCACAGGCTACAGCTTGCCCCACATGGAACAAGGAGAAGGGAAAAGCTATGCAAAGATACTTGGCTTCTGCTCCTGCTGCATAAAGTAACCTCACTCTTGTTACAAACTGTAGCATGGCTAAACAAACTGGGAATTTTAGCAGGCGTGTGTGTAATCTCTTCTTGCCCATTCAAAAACCCTACCTGTAATGCTGCAATATCAAAATACCTCTTCTGGTGACCTTGGATAACTCACCTCTAACACAAAGGCTAGAAGGCATAGTATGGTTCTTCGTTAGATAGGTAGGTAGATGACTCACTAGATAGACAGATAGATAGATAGATAGATAGATAGATGGACAGACAGATGAATGGTGCAATTATTTGGTTATTTTGGTTTCTTACCAGCTGCAGATGTTTCCCTGGACCTGACAGAAGGCTGATTGGGCAGCAAAGGTTAACAAGACTGAGCCTCTGAGCCTTCTGGGGTGAGAGGCAAACCCCTTTTCTCTGTTACATTGCTGCCACTGCCTCGCCCCACCCTTAACTCTGAACTCTGGGGTTCTGACCCAAGCCCAGCACCTAACCTAGATTTTGCTTTGTTGTTGCTGACTATGAGCTGTGACTCTGATTAGCCTAGAAATAGCAAATCTGGAACAAGTGATTGCATCTATATTTCTGCCAAAATTAGCATAGAATTTTTAGTCTTGAGGACAAGATCACTATAAAAATTGCTGTTTACACAACTTTATATAAATTATATTAGTTTGCCAAGTCATCATCAGTAACATGAGGCTAACCTCATTTGTATGTATTTAATAAGATTTCATTTTTCAAATCTAACTCTGGCTTAGAGCCGTGCTCTAAGCAGCCTCTAGCCACATGAGGCTGTTGAACACTTGAAATATAACTAGCGTGATTTGGATTTTCTATAATTTTAATTTATTTAGATGTAAATTTTAAAACATAGTCATTTCAGTTATCAGAAAATTTTAAGTATTTTGGGACAACTTAGATATGAATCTACTTTTTCTCTTGTATGTTTTATGAATTCTAAATGCAGATAAAATATTTCCATATTAGTTTGCCAATTAAGGTGTGCTGTAAGTATAAAATTTATACTGGATTTTGAAGACTCAGTATCAAAAAGAAGTAAAAACTCTCAATAATTTTTTATTCTTTATATCCTGAAATGATAATATTTTGGATATATTGTGTAAAATAAAATACAGCATAAAAGTTACTTTCACCTGTTTGTTTTTATCTTTTTAATGTGACTATTAGACAATTTAAAATTACATATCTGTTTTTCTTGGGGGGGGGTTGTTGTTGTTGTTGTTGTTTTTTGCAGTACGCGGGCCTCTCACTGCTGTGGCCTCTCCCGTTGCGGAGCACAGGCTCCGGACGCGCAGGCTCGGTGGCCATGGCTCATGGGCCCAGCCGCTCTGCGGCATGTGGGATCTTCCCGGACCGGGGCACGAACCCGTGTCCCCTGCATCGGCAGGCGGACTCTCAACCACTGCGCCACGAGGGAAGCCCTACATATCTGTTTTGAAATGTATTTCTACTGGACAGTGCTGGCTTACACAAACTGCTCATTAAGTTGCCTTGGTGTACTTTGAGTTATATCATTCTCTGTAAAAGTTTACCCCAAACACTCTAAGTTAACACTTTAACCTGAATCTCCCACTGCAAAAAATAAAACTCTCGGGTTCTTTTTCCCCCTACAGAAAATACTATAGGAAAACCTCTCTCTCTTTCTGATAGGAACATAGGCTCAGTTATGCAAAGCAAAACAGGAAGAATTACTTAGGCTCCTCACTCTTTTCCAAAATTTGCATCCAATAATGCATTCCCGACATTATTTCTGCAGCTTCCACCACCACTGAAGCTCTTTCTGTTGAAAATCCTCCCAAATGAAATAAAGAGAGCAGATGAATGAATGAAACAGATTAGGATGTTATTTCCTTCTCCTTTTGTTAGTTGCAAAATGAACCATATGGACATATCACAATGCGCCTTGCAGAAATTTGAATCTCTGATAAAGTTTTTTTTTAAGAATGACATAAAGTACTCATGATGAATGAACTTTGAGCATTAAGTGATGAATGAGTTTTTGAATAACCATCCTTTCAGAAGTTATATCAAGTTTCTAGTAACATAAGCATTTAAGTTCTAAGTGGCTCATACTTCAGGTTTTTGAACAAATCTCATGCCTCTATAAAATCTTACACTGAAGTAAAACTTACTCTTTCCAGTGTTTATATAGAAACAGATTTTAGAGATTTTCAAATTAAGATTTTAATCAACACTTTCAGTTTCTTGAGTGAGGAAACTAAATCAACTCTACTTTGGTCTTTAAAAATATGTATCGCTAACTTATTTGAGTAAATGCTATCATTGCTTAGGAATACTGCTAAACAATACTATTAAAACCTTATGGGAAACACTACTTGGCCAAATACATATTAAATCAAAGACTCATTGGACACTTTATTTTTAATAAGTAAAATGAATTAAAAAGGCAAACTAACTGCCCTGACTCTTCAGGTATTACAACGTATTCCCAGAGGTCAGAAATACACACGTAGAACATTTATGCATTAGAATTTGCTGTCTTTGAATAGACAAAGGAGAATAAAAAGAAAAATAATGGAAGGGATCACCATAAGCTAAGACACAAGACAATAAAGAAAATCTTGACCAATTAAAAGAAAAATATACATGTGCTCCAAATAGGGCCAATATAATTACTATAGCTCAGATTCAAATATGGTTTTACTTCTGTTTCTAGTAACATGGCAGGCTAAGTAATTGGAACAATTTTTTACTGAAAATAACTAATAATCTTGAATATAATAAATGTTTAAATATCCTTAAGAGAAACAATAAGCTAGCAAGAATAAAACAAATTATCAAGTGAAAAAAGTCAGAACTAGAATCCATAGAAGTAAGTAGAACACTAAAGTCAACTTTCACCCTGAGATCATTTGCTTAACTAGGTAAAAGTAAGCTTCAATTTTCATACACTCGTGAGATTTTGGAGCCTGTAACACCAAAGAGATAAACCCTCAGTGAACAGTCAACCAAATATACTGGAGAAAATGGAACCCTCCTACACTGTTGGTGGGAATGTAAATTGGTGCAGCCACTATGGAAAAAAGTCTGCAAATCATCTTATTTATAAAACAAAAACAGACTCACAGACATAAAAAACAAATGTATGTTTACCAAAAGGGACAGGGAAGGGGGGACAGATAAATTAGTGGTATGGGATTAATAGATACACACCACTATATATAAAATAGAAAAACACCAAGGATTTACTGTACAGCACGCAGAACTATATTCAGTATCTTTTAATAACCTATAATGGAAAAGAATCTGATGCTGTACACCTGAAACTAACACAATATAGTAAATCAACTATAGTTAAATTTAAAAAAAGAAAAAAAAAACAAATATAACCCTCTGCCCTTCATCCATAGAGACCTGAAAATAAATTTATGTATCTCAAAACTCAGGGCTGAACGAAGGGAAAAAATCATCACTGAGAATTTGGAACCACAAGCCAATCCTCACCAGTGTCCACAGGACAATATACATTGCCTCAGTGTTTGGAAAGCATTAAGGATGAAAACTAGATATTCTGGAATGAATTTTCCCTGGTTGCCAGACAAAAAGCAAATGAAAATCCTCACAAAAGAAACTCCTCTCATTTCAAAGAACATCATCAGTTCACAAACAGAAACTAAAAACAAAAAGAAAGAGGCACCATGATTGAGAATCAGCAGAAAGAAAACAGAATCTAAAAGGACTTCAGATAAGGAAGAGAATTATCAGACAAAAACACTGAAATAATTATGTTTAATATTTTTTTTAATAGATCTTTATCGGCATATAATTGCTTCACAATACCATGTTAGTTTCTGTTGCACAACAAAGCAAATCAGCCATATGCATACACATGTCCCCATATTCCCTCCCTATTGAGCGTTCCTCCCATTCTCCCTATCCCACCCCTCTAGGTCATTGCAAAGCACCAAGCCGATCTCTCTATGCTGCTGCTTCCCACCAGCCAACTATTTTACATTCAGTAGTGTATATATGTCGACGCTACTCTCACTTCGCCCCAGCTTCACCCTCCCACCCCATGTCATCAAGTCCATTCTCTATGTCTATCTCTTTATTCCTGCCCTGCAACTAGCTCAATCAGTACCTTTTTTTTTTTAGATTCCATATATATGCATTAGCACATGGTATTTGTTTTTCTCTTTCTGACTTACTTCACTCTGTATGACAGACTCTAGGTCCATCCACCTCACTACAAATAACTCAATTTCATTTCTTTTTATGGCTGAGTAATATTCCATTGTATATATGTGCCACATCTTCTTTATCCATTCATCTGTTGATGGACATTTAGGTTGCTTCCATGTCCTGGCTATTGTAAATAGTGTTGCAATGAACATTGTGGCACATGTCTCTTTGAATTATGGTTTCCTCAGGGTATATGCCCAGTAGTGGGATTGATGGGTCATATGGTTGTTCTATTTTTAGTTTTTAAGGAACATCCATACTGTTTTCCATAGTGGTTGTATCAATTTACATTCCCACCAACAGTGTATGAGGGTACCCTTTTCAGCATTTATTGTTTCTAGCTTTTTTGATAATGGCCATTCTGACCAGCATGAGGTGATACCTCATTGTAGTTTTGATTTGCATTTCTCTAATAATTAGTGATGTTGAGCATCTTTTCATGTGCCTCTTGGCCATCTATATGTCTTCCTTGGTGAAATGTCTATTTAGGGCTTCCACCCATTTTTTAACTGGATTGTTTATTTTTTTGATATTGAGCTCCATGAGCTGCTTGTATATTTTGGAGATTAATCCTTTGTCTGTTGTTTCATTTGCAAATATTTTCTCCCATTCAGAGAGTTCTCTTTTTGTCTTGTTTATTGTTTTCTTTGCTGTACAAAACCTTTGAAGTTTAATTAAGTTCCATCTGTTTATTTTTCTTTTTATTTCTGTTACTCTAGAAGGTGGGTCAAAAAAGATCATTCTGTGGTTTATGTCAAAGTGTACTTTTCCTATGTTTTCCTCTAAGTGTATTATAGTGTCTAGTCTTACATTTAACTCTTTAATCCATTTGGAGTTTATTTTTGTGTATGGTGTTAGGCAGTGTTCTAATATCATTCTTTTATATGTACCTGTCCAGTTTTCCCAGCACCACTTATTAAAGAGGCGGTCTTTTCTCCATTGTATGTTATTGCCTCCTTTGTTGTAAATTAGGTGCCCATATGTGGGTGGTTTCATCTCTGGGCATTCTATCCTGTACCATTGATCTATATTTCTGTTTTAGTGCCAGTACCATACTGTCTTGATTACTGTAGCTTTGTGATATAGTTGAAGCCCAGGAGCCTGATTCCTCCAACTCCATTTTTCTTTCTCAAGATTGCTTTGGATATTCGGGATCTTTTGTGTTTCCATATGAATTGTATGATTTTTGTTCTAATTCTGTGAAGAATGCCATTGGTAGTTTGATAGGGATTGCACTGAACCTGTAGATTGCAATGGGTAGTATAGTCATTTTCACAATGTTGATTCTTCCCAGCCAAGAACATGGTATATCTCTCCATCCGTTTATGTAGTCTTTGATTTTTTTCATCAGTGTTTTATAGTTTTCTGAGTACAAGTCTCTCACCTCCTTAGGCAGATTTATTCCTAGGTATTTTATTCTTTTTCTTGCAATGGTAAATGCGAGTGTTTCCTTCTCTTTGAGATTCTTCATCATTAGTGTATAGGAATGCAAGAGATTTCTGTGCATTAATTTTGTATCCTGCAACCTTACCAAATTCATTGATTAGTTCTAGTAGTTTTCTGGTGGCATCTTTAGGATATTCTATGTATAGTATCATGTTATTAGCAAACAGTGACAGTTTTACTTCTTCTTTTCCAATTTGTATTCCTTTTATTTCTTTTTCCTCTCTGATTGCTGTGGCTAGGACTTCCAAAACTATGTTGAATAAGAGTGGCAAGAGTGGACATCCTTGTCTTGTTCCTGATCTTAGTGGAAATGGTTTCAGTTTTTCACCACTAAGAACGATGTTGGCTGTGAGTTTATCATATATGGCCTTTATTACGTTGAGGAAAGTTTCCTCTATGCCTGCTTTCTGGATGGTTTTTATCATAAATGGGTGTTGAATTTTGTCAAAAGTTTTTTCTGCATCTATTGAGATGATCATACAGTTTTTATTCCTTAATTTGTTAATGTGGTGTATCACACTGAATGATTTGTGTATATTGAAGAATCCTTGCATCCCTGGGATAAATCCCACTTGATCATGGTGTATGATCCTTTTAATGTACTGTTGGATTCTGTTTGCTAGTATTTTGCTCAGAATTTTTGCATCTATGTTCATCAGTGATATTGGTCTATAATTTTCTTTTTTTGTGATATCTTTGTCTGGTTTTGGTAACAGGGTGATGGTGGCTTTGTAGAATGAATTTGGGAGTTTTTCTCCCACTGCAATTTTTTGGAAGAGTTTGAGAAAGCTCAGTGCTACCTCTTCTCTAAATGTTTGATAGAATTCGCCTGTGAAGCCATCTGGTCCAGGACTTTTGTCTGTTAAAAGATTTTTAATTATGGTTTCAATTTCATTACTTCTGATAGGTCTGTTTATATTTTCTAATTCTTCCTGGTTCAGTCTTGGAAAATTGTGCTTTTCCAAGAATTTGTGCATTTCTTCGTGACTGTCATTTTATTGGCATATAGCTCTTTGTAGTACTCTCTTATAATCTTTCGTATTTCTGCAGTGTCAGTTGTGATTTCTCCTTTTTCATTTCAAATTTTACTGATTTGCGTCCTCTCCCTTTTTTTCTTGATGAGTCTGGCTAATGGTTTATCAATCATGTTTATTTTCTCAGAGAATCAGCTTTTCATTTTATTGATCATTGCTATTGTTTTCTTCATTTCTATTTCATTTATTTCTGCTCTGAACTTTATGATTTCTTTCTTCTACTGACATTGGGTTTCCTTTGTTCTTCTTTCTCTAGTTGTTTTAAGTTCAGGGTTAGTTTATTTGAGATTTTTCTTGTTTCTTGAGGTGAGATTGAATTGCTGTAAACTTCCCTCTTAGAACTGCTTTTGCTGTGGGTTTTGGGTTGTCGTGTTTTCATTGTCATTTGTTTCTATGTATTGTTTTATTTCTTCTTTGATTTCTTCAGTGATCTCTTGGTTATTTACAGTGCACTGCTTAGCCTCCATGAATTTCTGTTTTTCACAGTTTCTTTCCTGTAATTGATTTCCAATCTCATAGTGTGTTGGTCAGAAAAGATGCTTGATATGATTTCAATTTTCTTAAATTTTCTGAGGCTTGATTTGTGACCCAGAAGTGATCTATCCTAGAGAATGTTCCGTGTGCCCTTGCGAAAAAAGTGTAAACTGCCAGTTTTGGGTGGAGTGTTCTATAAATATCAATTAGACCTATCTGATCAATCATGCCATCTAAAGTTTGTGTTTCCTTATCTATTTTCTGTTTGGATGATCTGTCCACTGGTGTAAGTGGGGTGTGAAAGTCCCCTACTATGATTTCCCCTTTTATGGCTGTTAGCATTTGCCTTATGTATCGAGGTGCTCCTATGTTGGGTGCATAAATACTTACAATTGTTATATCCTCTTCTTGGATTGATCCCTTGATCATCATGCAGTGTCCTTCTTTATCTCTTGTAATAGTCTTTAGTTTAAAGTCCATTTTGTCTGATATGAGAATTGCTACTCCAGCTTTCTTTTGATTTCTATTTGCATGGAATATCTTTTTCCATCCCTCATTTTCAGTCTGTGTGTAACCCTAGGTCTGAAGAGGCTCTCTTGTAGACAGCATATATATGGGTCTTGTTTTTGGATCCATTCAGCCAGTCTATGTCTTTTTGTTGCAGTATAAATCCATTTACACTTAAGGTAATTATCGATATGTATGTTCCTATTACCATTTTCTTAATTGTTTGTGGTTTCTTATTGTGGGTCTTTTCCTTCTTTTGTGTTTCCTGCCTAGAGAAGTTCCTTTAGCATTTCTTGTAAAGCTGGTTTGATGGTGATGAATTTTCTTAGCTTCGTCTTGTCTATAAAGGTTTTAGTTTCTCCATTGAATCTGAATGAGATCCCTGCTGGGTAGAGTAATCTTGGTTGTAGGTTTTTCCCTTTCATCACTTTAAATACGTCCTGCCACACACTTCTAGCTTGCAGAGTTTTTGCTGAGAGAGCAGCTTTTAACCATATGGGGATTACCTTGTATGTTATTTGTTGCTTTTCCCTTGCTGCTTTTAATGCTTTTTCTTTGTATTTAATTTTTGATAGTTTGATTAATATGTGTCTTAGCATGTTTCCCCTTGGATTTATCTTGTATGGGACTCTTTGTGCATCCTGGACTTGATTGACTATTTCCTTTCCCATATTAGGGAAGTTTTCAAATATAATCTCTTCAAGAGCAAAGATCAATAAAACTAAAAACTGGTTATTTCAGAAAATAAACAAAATTAATAAACCACTAGCCAGACTCATCAAGAAGAAAAGGAAGAAGACTCAACTCAATAGAATTAGAAATGAAAAAGGAGAAGTAACAACTAACACTGAAGAAATACAAAGAATCATGATACATAACTACAAGCAACTATATGCCAATAAAATGGACAACCTCGAAGAAATGGACAAACTCTCAGAAAAGCACAACCTTCTGAGACTGAACAAGGAAGAAATAGAAAATATAAACAGACCAATCACAAGCACTGAAATTGAAACTGTGATTAAAAATCTTCCAAGAAACAAAAGCCCAAGACCAGATGGCTTCACAGGCAAATTCTATCAAACATTTAGGGAAGAGCTAACATTTAGAGAAGAGATAACACCTATCCTTCTCAAACTCTTCCAAAATATAGCAGAGGGAGGAACACTCCCAAACTCATTCTACGAGGCCATCATCACCCTGACAACAAAACCAGATAAAGACGTCACAAAAAATGAAAACTACAGGCCAATATCACTGATGAACATAGATGCAAATATCCTCAACAAAATACTAGCAAACAGAATCCAACAGCACATTAAAATGATCATACACCATGATCAAGTGGGGTTTATCCCAGGGATGCAAGGATTCTTCAATATACACAAATCAATGTGATAAACCATATTAACAAATTGAAGGAGGAAAACTATATCATCTTCTCAGTAGATGCAGAAAAAGCTTTTGACAAAATTCAACACCCTTTTATGATAAAAACCATCCAGAAAGCAGGCATAGAGGGAAATTTCCTCAACATAAAAAATGCCATATATGATAAACTCACAGCCAACATCATTCTCAGTGGTGAAAAACTGAAACCATTTCCACTAAGATCAGGAACAAGACAAGGTTCCCCACTCTCACCGCTATTATTCAACACAGTTTTGGAAGTTTTAGCCACAGCAATCAGAGAAGAAAAAGGAATCCAAATCAGAAAAGAAGAAGTAAAGCTGTTTGCAGATGACATGATACTATACATAGAGAATCCTAAAGATGCTACCAGAAAACTACTAGAGCTAATCAATGAATTTGGTAAAGTAGCAGGATACAAAATTAATGCACAGAACTCTCGTGCATTCCTATAAACTACTGATGAAAAATCTGAAAGAGAAATTAAGGAAATGCTCCGATTTACTATTGCAAGAAATAGAATAAAATACCTATGAATAAACCTATCTAAGGAGACAAATGACCTGTATGTAGAAAACTATAAGACACTGTTGAAAGAAATTAAAGATGATACAAATAGATGAAGAGATACACCATGTTCTTGGATTAGAAGAATCAACATTGTGAAAATGACTTTACTACCAAAAGCAACCTACAGATTCAGTGCAATCCCTAGCAAACTAGCAATGGCATTTTTCACAGGACTAGAACAAAAACTTTCACAATTTGTATGGAAACACAAAAGACCCCGAATAGCCAAAGCAATCTTGAGAAAGAAAAACAGAGCTGGAGGACTTCAGATGAAAGCTACAGTAATCAAGAGAGTATGGTACTGGCATAAGAACAGAACTACAGATCAATGGAAACGGATAGAAAGCCCAGAGATAAACCCACCCACATATGGTCACCTTATGTTTGATAAAGAAGGCAAGAATATACAATGGGGAAAAGACAGCCTCTTCAATAAGTGGTGCTGGGAAAACTGCACAGCTACATGTAAAAGAATGAAATTAGAACACTCCCTAACACCATACACAAAAATAAACTCAAAATGGACTAAAGACCTAAATGTAAGGCCAGACACTATCAAACTCTTAGAGGAAAACATAGGCAGAACACTCTATGACATAAAACATAGCAAGATCCTTTTTGACCCATCTCCTAGAGAAATGGAAATAACAAAAATAAACAAATGGTACCTAATGAAACTAAGACATTTCTCAAAAGAAGATATACAGATTGCCAACAAACACATGAAAGGATGCTCAACATCACGAATTATTAGAGAAATGCGAGTCAAAACTATAATGTGTGGGGCTTCCCTGGTGACGCAGTGGTTGAGAGTCTGCCTGCCAATGCAGGGGACCCGGGCTCGTGCCCCAGTCTATAATGCAAATTGATTCAGCCACTATGGAGAACAGTATGGAGGTTCCTTAAAAAACTAAAAATAGAACTACCACACAACCCAGCAATCCCACTACTGGGCACATGCCCTAAGAAAACCATAATTCAAAAAGAGTCATGTACCAAAATGTTCATTGCAGCACTATTTACAATAGCCAGGACATGGAACCAACCTAATCGTCCATCAACAGATGAATGGATAAAGAAGATGTGGCACATATATACAATGGAATATTACTCAGCCATAAAAAGAAACGAAATTGGGTCATTTGTAGAGACGTGGTTGGACCTAGAATCTGTCATACAGAGTGAAGTAAGTCATAAAGAGAAAAACAAATACCGTATGCTAACGCATATATATGGAATCTAAAAAAAAGAAAAAAAATGGTTCTGAAGAACCTAGGGGCAGGACATGAATAAAGATGCAGATGGAGAGAATGGACTTGAGGTCCTGGGGAGGGGGATGGGTAAGCTGGGACGAAGTGAGAGAGTGGCATGGACATATATACACTACCAAATGTAAAACAGCTAGTGGGACGCAGATACATAGCACAGGGAGATCAGCTCGGTGCTCTGTGACCACCTAGAAGGGTGGGTTAGGAGGGTGGAAGGTAGATGCAAGAGGGAGGGGATATGGGGATATAGCTGATTCACTTTGTCATGCAACAGAAACTAACACACCGCTGTAAAGCAGTTATACTCCAATAAAGATGTTAAAAAAAAAAAAAGCCTATTTTATCTCATACGAGTATTGCTACTCCAGCTTTCTTTTGATTTCCATTTTCATGGAATATCTTTTTCCATCTCTTCACATTCAGTCTGTATGTGTCCCTGGGTCTGAAGTGGGTCTCTTGTAGACAGCATATAGATGGGTCTTGTTTTTGTATCCATTCAGCCAGTCTATGTCTTTTGGTGGGGGCACTTAGACCATTTACATTCAAGGTTATTATCGATACGTATGTTCCTATTACCATTTTCTTAATTGTTTTGGCTTTGTTTTTGTGGGTCTTTTTCTTCTCTTGTGTTTCCCACTTAGAGAAGCTCCTTTTGCATTTGTTGTAAAGCTGGTTTGGTGGTGCTGAATTCTCTTAGCTTTTGCTTGTCTGGAAAGCTTTTGACTTCTCCATCAAATCTGAATGAGATCCTTGCTGGGTACAGTAATCTTGATTGTAGATTTTCTCTTTCATCACTTTAATTATATCCTGCTACTCCCTTCTGGCCTGCAGAGTTTCCACTGAAAAATCAGCTGGTAACCTTATGGGGATTCCTTTGTATGTTATTTTTTTTTCCCTTGCCTCTTCTAATATTTTTTCTTTGAATTTAATTTTTGTTAGTTTGATTAATATGTGTCTTGGTGTGTTTTTCCTAGGGTTTATCCTGTATGGACTCTCTGTGCTTCCTGGACTTGGGTGAATATTTCCCTTTCCATGCTAGGGAAGTTTTCAACTATAATCTCTTCAAATATTTTCTCAGACCCTTTTTTTTTCTCTTCTTCTTCTGGGACCCCTATAATTCGAATGTAGGTGCATTTAGTGTTGTCCCAGAGGTCTCTGATATTGTCTTCAATGTTTTTCATTCTTTTTTCTTTATTCTGCTCCTCAGCATTTCTTTCCACCATTTTGTCTTCTAGATCACTTATTCGTTCTTCCATCTTGGTTATTCTGCTATTGATTCCTTCTAGTGTATTTTTCATTTCAGTTATTGTGTTGTTCAACTGTTTGTTTGTTCTTTAGTTCTTCTAGGTCATTGTTAAACATTTCTTGTATTTTCTCAGTCCATGCCTCCATTCTATTTCTGACATTCTGGATCATCTTTACTAACATTACTCTGAATTCTTTTTCAGGTAGATTGCCTATTTCCGCTTCATTTATTTGGTCTTGTAGGTTTTTACCTTGCTCCTTCATCTGTGACAATTTTTTTTTTTTTTAATGAGTGGGATTGTGTTTCTGTTTTACTGGTTGTTTGGTGTGAGGCTTCCAACACTGGAGTTTGTAGACTATTGGGTAGAGCTGGGTCTTGGTGCTGAGATGAGGACATCCGTGAGACCTTAGTCCGATGAATACTCCCTGGGGTCTGAGGTTCTCTTGTTAGTCCAGTGGTTCAGACTCGGAGCTCCCACTGCAAGATCTTCCACCCAACCCCGGGATCATGAACCAAGATTCCACAAGCCATGTGGGGTGGAAAAAAAAAAAGAGAGAGAACAATAACAAAGTAAAAAATAAAATTAGACTAGGAAACTAAAAGGTATGTTAGAAAGAATGTAAAAATAAAAATATAGATGAATCAACAACCGGAAGGTACATCAGCACCACAGTCATAGAAAAGAGGAGGCCGGAAAAGATAAAAAAAAAGAAGGCGGGGGAAGGTCTTGACTGTGGAGGGTGGGGCCTAAGCAAGGGTGAGGTCTGGGCGGTGGGCAGGGCCAATGCTCAGGACCCACAGGGCTGGAAAAGGTCCTGGAGCTTGTGGGGAGTGAGGCTTAGGCTCAAGGAACAGAAGGGGCTCAGGCGTGCCCCCCACCCCTGGTCTCAGAGG
This sequence comes from Neophocaena asiaeorientalis asiaeorientalis, assembly GCF_003031525.2. Lineage (NCBI taxonomy): Eukaryota > Metazoa > Chordata > Mammalia > Artiodactyla > Phocoenidae > Neophocaena > Neophocaena asiaeorientalis. Next base: position 15,075,980 of record NW_020174698.1, read on the forward strand.
GCAGGGTACCTCACCTGGGAGCCCAGCAGGCTTCCTGGGCTCCAGTCGGGGGGACAAACGTCCTCCTCCCCTCTCCTGCTCCTCCCGTCTGGAGTCTGGGAGGGCCCCTCCTGCCTGCCTCTCCTGATCTCCCCTGCCTCCCTCCTATGCCCCCAAGGACCCACATGGCCTGGCGGGGTGTTTGGAGGGCAGTGGATCAGCTTGGGCGCTCAGCAGGCTCCCCGCCCCGAATGCGCAGGGCAAGCTCCCTCTGCTCTTCTCCCGCTCCTCCTGGATGGCCCCACTCCCCTGCCACTCCTGATCTCCCCAGCCTCCCTCCTATGCCCCCAGGACCCATGCGGCCTGGATGGGGCTTTGGAGTGGGGGGGCAACTGGCTTGGGAGCTCAGCAGGCTCCCCGGCCATAGTGGGCCAGGCGATCGCCACCTGCTCCTCTCCCTCTCTTCCCAGAGTCCCTCCCGCCTGCCTCTCCTGATCTCCCCAGCCTCAGGGGCACAGATCCTGTCTGGTTTCCACTTCTCCTCCCCCCTCAGTCCCCCTACATCCTACCGGTTCACTCTGGGGTTCCTCCCATCTCCTTGGGTATCAGAGTCCCCCACCAGCAGCCAGCAGGTGCCCTAGTTGTGGGGAGACTGTACCGTCTTCCCACACCGCCATCTTGACTCCACCTCCCCTGTTTAATGTTTTTAAAGAAACTTTTTAAAGCTAGGAAATATATGCAAGACAGACAAAGCATATTTAAAACAAACATTACTTCTAGATGTGAAATTTTAAAACAAAGTGGAGAGGTTTAAAAACAAATAAATGAGGAGAAAATTTGTGAACTGGAAAATAGATATAGGAAAATGAAGAAATGATCCAGATTGTAGACAGCATAGACAAAGAGACGAAAAATAAGAAAGAAGGTTAAGAGATATAAACAAAGTGAAAAAAATTACATAAGCAAAGAAATTACATTGATTATTTAATATGTTGAGATAAAATTATCCAATTATGTACCTAGCAAAAATATCTATCAAGAAGAAATACAAAAGAGGACATTTTCAGAAAAACAGGATCTAAGAGTATTTATACTCAGCTGTTTTTCACTAAAAGAAAGTTGGTAGGATGCATTTCAGAAAGAAGGCAAGTGATCCCAGAAGGATAGCCTGAGCTCTAAGAAGAAATGAATAGCACATAAATTGATTAGCACAGTTAAATAAATATTAACTATTCAAACCTATAATAACAATGTATTATAGAACAAATAGGACAATTAAAATATACAACCACCAAAAATAAATTAACTGAAAGAAAGGGTGAATATAGTTAAGGAGTCTAAGACCATTTATGTTATCTGAGAGAGCAAAAGTATTTATTAAATGTAGCCTTTGAAATGTTAAACATGCATATTATCAATATAAAAAATAGAAATGGAGTATAATTTCTAAAAAGATAGATGAAAAAAATGAGAAAATTAATCTAAGAAAAAAAAAGGACAAGAAACATAAAAGGAGTAACAAGCTGAAAGCCCATAACAAGACAGTTCAGTACATATAGTTGTATCAAGAATTATATTAAATGTAAAAGGACTGAATGCTCCATTTAGAAGACAGATATTTTTAGAATGGATTTTTGAGAAAGAAAAGCTAAATGCTTTTCAGAAACACATTTAAGTGTGTTAAGAAAATTACACATTGGAGAAGAACACACTGGAGACTTCCTCTTCCAGGAATATGGAGGAAATTAACTTTTCCCTACTCCTCCCTCTAAGTACAACTAATAATTGGAACTTCATATATAAACCAAACATAAGACAACCCTGAAAAGTAGAAGGAAGAAGGCAGACCAGCTAGGAACATTGAAACCTAAGAAACAACACAGTGGTGTGTCTCCAGGTTTTCTTTTTGCTTTACAGACCTCAGAGTTGTTGCTGAAGAAGCCAACAACCTAGAAACACCAACAGGGAAAAACAAAAAAGCCCCAGAAAAACCCTGCTCTTTCTAGCCAAAGGACCAAAAATAAGATCGAGCAAGAAAAAAAGCTTTCAGACAAATGCCACGGAAAAAACTGGGGCCCGACCCATGGCAGCAAAATCAGAATGGGGAGCCTGGACTTGCACTCTTACCATTGTAAAATACCTAATAATACAGCCTCAAAACTTACAAACAAGCATCATTAGAACCACCAGAAGAAATGGAAAACGGGGGTTATTTGTTACCACAGCCTACTACTCTAACTGAAATCCCTGCACAGCAGATTTCATTCAGCAAGAAGCCTTGTTTAATTCTGGAGAAAATGAGGTATTGAGTATAGAAGATTTTCCAGAAAGAAATATAGTATATTGTCACACCAGCCACTCGTACCTCTCATCTACTCCGTTGGCCTTCCTAGGAGGTGTTTTGAGGCGTCAAACTGATGGCAACATTTCTCCTATGGATGCAGGTGTGGGTGGATTGTGAATGAGAAGTAGCATGGAAGTCAGCTGTGCCCGATGCTTACTGCAGATTTCATTGCTATGAAGTATGAGGCTTTAGTGAAAGTCAAAAAAAGCATTAGACATTTCCACAAATATGAATAACATCTGTTAAGATAATGGCATTTTCTACAGCAAACACAACAGTAATGATTATGGAATGTTCCCATTATAATACCCCATGAGTCCCTCACTCAGAAGCAAACAAACACCCAAGATTAATCTAAAGTAGATTACTTATTACTGCTTTTGGCATTATGCTTTCCTAGGGTTACCTAGACTCTCCTGTGAGCACTAACGAAAGTATCCTAGTGGGCATCATAACTTTTTCTTTCCCTGGGCAAAGTTCAAATGACACAGTGTTAGAGAAAGGAAGGAAAGGTTCTCCTGACCAACCCCCAGTTACTAAGCAAAGTGCAGGGCGAACAAACAGTCTCCCATCAACTGTTCTTAAATAGTCTCAGAGGCAAAAGCTGAGTGGAACAGTCCTTTAACTAGCCAGTAATAGGAGTATCTCTAGGCAGGAAATCAGAAAAATCCACAGATTCTTCTCTCTGCTCTCACGGCCCTCCTTGAGAATGTACCTTTCATAGGAAAGTATGAATGGACGCAACTGCATGCTGCAGCTCTCAAATGTACCACCAACAGGGGGCACCAAAGGAAAAGTCAGGACCCTAAGTAAGACTCTCAGGGCTAAATTGATCTCTCAAGGGCAGTCTTCTACAATCTACCTTTTCCCAACCACCAAGACTGCAATTCATAAAGGAAACCCCAGATTATAAATGAAGAACAAAGGGGGTCTACTCTTGGCGGGCAAAGTTGAAACCAAGCCTGCTAGATATGTTTCTCTCTCCCAGCATCAGTACCAGGAAACCACAGGAGAAACAGCTATATTGTTAAAGGATTTTAAGTCTAAATGTATCAATCGCATGAATTGTACATAGTCTTCCTTACCAGAAGACCTTTTATCCCAGCCTATAATCTAAAAGACCTGAAACTTCACTGCTGGCGCTGCTGGAAGCTTTTCCATTGAACCACATGCTTTAAAAAAAACCTCTGCATTTTGGTTTTCATCTCCTCAGCAGAGCAAATTATCCCATCAGCCTGTGGTGAAGTGGGAGGTTATTGTTCATGAAACTATGAAAGAACATAATACCACAATGCAAATGAGAAGCTTGAAGTCTCTTTTACCCATTAAAGCTATTCTGGAAAATACTCATTCTCAGAGAAAAGAGGAGAAAAAAAAATACACTGTAGCCTTTATTCAGAAAAATTTGAGAAGAATATTAGGACTGCATTTAAGGGAAGCAAGAAATAGCTATTCAACTCCATGCCTCCCTCCATCATTCCAAGGCCACCTTTTAAGGAGGTTTTGTTCTTATGAAACAGAATGAATGCTTTCTGCTTGTCTGACCTAGAGAAGCACGTTAATTCACAGTTCTGTAGCTTCTGCCTAAAATGCACTGACTGAATGCTATCAAAATGGCTGAAGGACATTAGCTGTCCACCGTGCAGGCAAACACATCTCCTCCCCCAGCGTGCTCCCACACAGCATTTACTTGAGGCAGCAGTGGCCTCCCTCCTCTTAAGAAGCTGGGGAGCCAGCTAGAAGCAAAGTGCCAGGAAGAGAGTGGAGGAAAATCCATTCCAGTTTCCAGGGTAACCCTTGGGTAGTCTCCCTGTTTTTCAAAAACAATGAGCAATTTATTTGGTTTTAGACCATCCACATCCTGGGGCAGGTCTTACCTGTTCTATTTCATGCTTTCTGGAGAATAATCAGTGCAAGTCACAAGATATGAGTACATGAAGGAAGAGTCTTCACCTCTTCAGACAAACTGTACTTAGAAGAGCTTTGTGTGTTTTGGCTGATCAAGGAACAGCCAGAAACTAGAAGCCCACTTGGAATGCCTCTGTTGTTGCAGGACAGAAGAAAAAGTCATATAAGACACACAGAGTTACAGCAGAGCCAGAAATAATGGAGACTTGGAATGCTTTCAAGGCCTACTTTAAATAAGCACCTGTTTGAGATCTTTCCCTACTTCCCAGATAGCTTCCTCCACTGCAGTGTTGTTCATCATATTTCTTAAATCCCAATAATATGATTCTGCTTTTAGATGCCTCCGTTGGCGGTGTACTCACAAAAGGCAGACCCTTGACTTACTCGTGCATATGCCCCAGCATTTAGCCCAGGTTCTGGTACTCAATAAATGTCTAATGAATGGATTGGGGGTATTTCCTTGTGGATCCTTAACCTGAAGGAGCTAAAACATCTATTCTTGCTCCCAGGTCACTTGATAAGACTGATGAATAATCATACACATATGCTAATTAGATCTATTCTAAACACGGTTTTCAACCTCAGGGGCTTATGGTGATACCCAGCAATTCTATCACTTTTTCCACTCCCTGGACTATCTCCATCTCTTATGCAGCTTTTTCAAATTTTTAATCTTCTCCTAATCCCCCTAAAACCAATTCCAGAATCTGACTGCCATCACACGTCATAATACCCCACTGAAAAATAGAGACCATCATGTACAAATTTCTTCCATTTCTTTCTTCTTTACCTCCTTGCTACCTCTTTAACTCTATACTCATCCTTTTTTCTTTTCTTCTTTCCTTTCTCAGAGGAAAATGTCATATTCCATTTAATGTGAACCACCTATGAATGGATTTTCTCCTTTTCAATACGCTCCACGGTTTCTTTCCATCAGTTAAGCACCTCATTCTTCATTTTATGTCTCAACTGAGAGGTTTGAAGACAACAGATCTGTGTCATCAGTTTCAAGCTATGTAACCATGGACCAGCTCTCTAACCTCAGTTTTCTCATCTACAAAATGGAAGTAATAATCCATGTCTCAAAAGAGCTTGGAGGAGGATTAATGAGATACTGCACATAAAGCACTCAGCCCAATGCTTGACACATATGCTCACTCAGTAAATATACTTCCTTTCCTTTTTTTCTTCCCCATCCGAAACAGACTCAGTTCTAAGGACTCTGCTTCCCAGTCTTAATTACAACATCTTTTTTTTCCTTCCCTTCCTTCCAGACCCTGAATTCTGTGCCCACAGTTCCTCTCCTCTCATTTACTCCTCAGCCCACTGCAATCTGGCTTCTCCCCCATCACTTCACTGAAACATCTCTCACACATGAAACCAAGATTCCTAAATGCTCCGAGTTTCACAGATTTAAATATTTTCTGAAAAAGCCAAGGAATGAATCATGGAATAAAAGACAGGATGAATGCATGAATAGACAATATTCTCCCTAATTGATCTTATCTACTTTCATGGCGTTAACTTTTACCCATATTTCACAATTTCCAAAAGTATCTCCTGAACTCTCTCTCTCCTAAACTCAACCACTTATTTTCCCAGGTGCTTTCAAATACTTTCTACCTAGATACATCTTGAGACCACAATAAAGAATTAGGCAAGAATCCACCCAGCTACCCAAGCTGGGAATTCCAGCACAGTCAGGCCCCAGGGAAGCATCTCTTTTCCTACATGTCAGAGTTAGTCAGTCACGAAATCTAGTCAATTCTACATTCAAAATCTCAATATTTTTCAAATTTCTGGAGAGTGGAAGGTTTTCTAAACGTTAACTATATATTCTAAGACTCAAGCAAGCACCTGTAGGTATAATCACACTTACTTAAATAATCCATGTTCCTTTTCCCTTTACAACCTGTAAATGTGGGCCTCTGATATCCCCAGTCTGCAAAGCGAGAGCCTTACATGTGCTCACAAACCACCTGCAGTTTTTGTTCTCTCTGCATTAGCTTCCCTTAATAAGTACAAGGCCTGCCCACAATGCCACCCTTAGGTGCTTCATAATTGCCACTAATGGTGCCCAAAGTTACAAAATAAATGAGGCCGCCTAGAAGGTTCTCCCACAAGTTTCCCTTTGGGACATCAGGGAGTGTCATATTTTATGTACAAATGAAAACATGGCCCTTCGCCCCACTCAGGCTGCATATTGTCTCCTGGTCTGGGAGCAGAATTACTGCTCTTACAGCATCTCTCAGAAATCCACCCCATCATTTTTCTCATGCTTCATTTCCTAGAACTACCACCCAGTTCAAAGAGTCAAGGAGGAAACCTGTGGTGTTCAGTTCTCTCTGCCGGACTAGTCAGTGAGCCAGCATCTCTGGCAAAAACGACCTTCTCATTTTTTGTCTAGCCATTTCCTTGAATTATAATAAATATCATCTCTAATAATTACATTCTCTGTAAATGAGGTGGCTCCACCCACAAGTTCCACGAACAGGCAAACTCAGAATCTTAGCTTAGGTTACCTAGGAGACCCTACTGCATTTATTTAAGACATGGATACATTAAAAAGAAGAAATAGAAAAATGAAAAAAAAATCCGAAAATCATTAGCTCCTTTGCATTTAAAAAAAGAATTAAAGGAAATTATGTATGTGAGCATTAACATTTTAAATTTATAATAAATTCAAATTGATAAGAAAAACACTAAAAACCCAATGCATAAATAGGTAAAGAATGTGAACAAATTATTTAAAAAGATGAAATATGAATGTCTAAATAAGATACGGGGAAATATTCAGACTCACTATCAATGAAAGAATTGTAATTTAAAACAGCAATGATATAATGGGGTTTTTTCCTATCAAATTACTAAGACTTTTTAAATGAAAGCCTCCAAGTGATCTTAGATGAGATAACCTCCTTCATATACTGCTTGTAGGAGTACAAATTGGTGCAACTATCCCAGAAAGCAATAAGTAGCAATATGTATCAAGAGTCTTATAATTGCTCATTTCCTTTTTACCCAGTAATTGTTCTTCTGTGAAAATATCCCAAGGAGATAATCAGAAATGTAGAAACATTCTGAAAGCAAAAGAGTATTTATTTCAGTGTGTTTTTACTAATAACAACAACAACAAAAACCAACACAAAGGTCCACCATTAAGGAACTGATTAAATATGTCATGGTACACCTGCTGATAGGATACTACAATGTATTATGGAATATCAAGTTTCTGAGGTTTCCAATGACATGAGAAAGTAAATATATTGTAATGTTTCCTTTCAGTAGTAGAACTCAAAAATTTTTATATAATATGAACTCAACTGGAAAAAATTTGTAGGAAACTGAAAGGAAATCTTTTAAAATACTGAGAGTGACACAAAAGCGTGGGATTATGAGTGACTGGCATAGGAAAAGGGATCTTTATCTCCTGTAATACTTCAAAATCTTCTACACAAGGGGCTCAATGGGAAAAGGACACAAATTATTTTTACGTATAAAATTAGCAAAGTAATGATGATCGATGCTAGACAGAATGTGGTGAGTCAGGCCCTGTCATTTACTCCTGGGAGAAGTGTTAAAAAGATATGAAGAAAATGTACCAAAATGCTAATAGCAATTACTTCAAGGAGTTGGTATTAAGTTTCTTCTTTCCCAAAGTCTTCATAGTATTCTAGGACTGCCATAACAAAGTACCAAAAACTGGGTGGCTTAAAACAACTGAAATTTGTCTCAGTTCAGGAAAATAGAACTCTAAGATCAAGGTGTCTATCTTCGTTCTTTAATCGTATCTGTCATGACTTCCTGTATATAACGCTCTGTTTTCCCCAAACCAAGCGGCCTATAAATTAGACTCGCTGCACTGCACAGTTTCATAAATGTGCCAATTTCACATATTGGTTTTTAGACCCCCACTCCTTTGACCTCATTTATTAATTTATCCAAGAAATACATATTAGGTACTCACCACATAGCAGGCATTGTATTGATAGTAGGAATTTGCCATTTAAAATTAAATCACACCCCCCAACTTTCAGGAGCTCAATTTAGTAGAACTCATCAGACATATGTAAATAGTATGTTCTAAAATATGGTATAAGTACTGTTATAAAATCTTACAAAGGGTACAAATGGGGCAGAAAAGTGGAAGGAGTCAATTTTACTAAAAGTAGGGAAAGATTTTGTAGCAGAGGTATCCCGGAGCCTTAAAAACATAAGTGACTGTTCCACTGTGCTGCCCCTTCTTGCCTCCTTTAGCTGCCTGATAAAAATTCTATTTATTCTTCAAGGACCAATATTCCCAGACCTCAGCAAACCATTCACCTGTTATTCCATGATCAGTGAATCATTCAAAGCATGTTGCTGTTTGCACCTCTTTGCCTTTGCTCTAACCCTAAAAGAGATGTCTGTTCTCCTATTGCCCCACCCCATCCTAGAGTGTCACGTGCAAGGTAACTTTCAGGCTGCTGTCTTACTCAAGGGTCCCTGTTGTTTATAAAAGGCTTTATAAACTTTTCAAAAGCTTTTCCTCATGTTATCTTATTTGTATTGCATACACAAGTTGAGTATATGTGATTATTCCCATTCTACAGATGCATAACTCAACACAAATGGTGGAATGACCTGCCCCAAGTTCCATCATGGGAGAGTGAATTGCAGTGCATGGGCAAGAACAAAAACAGATATGCTCCTCTTGGAGGATACATTCTCCTGTGGCATTGTTCTTCCCAACAGCATGTGTGGTATGTCATCACTTTGCCATCTTTCTCAAGCTATGCTTCAGCTTCTAGATTCTCTTTTATTCACAGTACCTGCAGTGCAGATTCCTGTACAGGATGTAAATAAATGTCTTCACACCTCTGTGTGAAAACACTACATTTGTATAAAAGATGTCATACAATAAGGAAGGTTCAACAGAAAAGATCAAGATGATCCCAGACCTCCACAGTGCCCCATCTGGGGTCACTATTAGCTCTTCACATGATTGTTTTGTATGGGCTACTGTTGATGTTTGGGGATAATCACTAATTTATTATTATAGTACCCTTAAGCTATAATGACCTTTCCAATACTAGTTTTTTGTCCCCATCAATATTTACTGCATTTTACTGCAGCTATTTTCCATTAGGAAACACAAACAGAAATCAGTATTAAGATCATTCTCTAGGAATACTATGTCCTCTGCACTGTCACTCCTTATAAGTGATTTTTGGTAAATCCAATATAATCTGCTATTTCCTAAGACCTCAGTGATAAACTCAGTCCTTGAAAAATGCTTAAATTTTAAAAGTAAGCCAATGTACTTCTCAGGGCTGTGTTTATACTGTGAAACCTCACTTCATGCATCCCAACCATGCCTATCAAACTTGCTAAAAAAAGATAGTCACTTCTCCCTTTCTGAAAGAGGCAGACGCACTGAATTATTTTCCCATGAGTTGCTTCCCTAGTGAGACTGAGGCCAAAAAAGCTTTCTGGGACAAACACAAAGCACATCTTTTCCATAGCACCTGTAATTCAGGACATATTATACCTTAAAATCTACCAAACTGTGTCAAATCTGAATATCTCACCAGGATCCCCATTTGGAAGTGACAGAGTACACCTGTGCAGAAAGCTCTGCCCGCCACCCCCGCAGACATCCACAGAAGGTTCAGGACAGCTCCTGCAAGGTGGACCTGTGTACAGCACACGGCAGGGCTGAGTGCAGAGCGTTTGATAACACACCAGGTGAGCCCGTGCAGCTGTTACCATACCCATAGCAATAAGGTGGGGTCTGTAGTGTATTTCATAAAGCCGTGAAAAAAATGAGATGGAGCCACCAGTTGTCAAAGCTTATTAACCTGCCCGGGATCTTTCAGACTCGTGACTAAGTAGCCATCAGTAGGTTGTAAAGTCCCCACAGGGTTGCTGCTTCCAGGGATTTCTCCTGGTTTAGTGTGTGGCTTCTTTCCCTTGTTCTCTGTCTTTCCATTCTCTTTTCTACCCCCTCCCCACCACCATTTTATTTTTCTTCAGTTTCAAACTAGTGTGAAATCTCTGCATTGTGGAAAGGTTTCTCTGAAAACAAACAAGGAAATTCTGTGCTCCGAGTCTTAGCTCGCCTGCGAGGAGTAAGGCTCAGAACCTGGAGGGTTGGGAAGACGAGGGGAGCAGCCTGGGTGAGAAGAGTGGAGCGGGGGCACAAGCAGGGGAGTAGCACCCTGCAGGCACAAATATTGAGACAGGTTTTCCCTCTGTACTAATTTAGTGTCACCTGCTACCCACACATTCCCCATGGGATCCAGTTGGCCACATAGTGTTAGCAATGGGGCAGAATGGAGCCGTCACGGTCGTCCCTCTTCATGCTGGGCTGGAATCTACCCCATCCCTGAACATACAGTGCTAGGCTGTTGGAACTGGGTTTTCAGGCTGGAGAAAGCTTCCAGCTGACCTCTCCCTACTGGCCAATGAAGCCCAACGGGACACATTACACAAATGTACCCATCAGCTCCCCAAACAGCGGCTGAAATGGATGCTGACGAGATGTTCCCTGACTCCTTCCCCAGACAGGCCCCTCCTGCAACAATCACGAGCATGGCATCGACTTCCCAGCTGCTGCCCTCCACCAGCCTGTTACAGGATCAGAATCTAGTCATACTGCACGAAACCATCCTATTCCTCTGACAGGGAATGAGTACATTTTAATTTTTTTTCCTGTTTTTAAATCTGTGCAATAGAATCAGAGCAAGCCTGAGGAATAATGATTCATAACCTTCCCAAGTGCCTGTCCAGAATGCGAAGCCACTCCCAAAACCCCGAAAAGCAATTTGGGATAGGAAAAAAGAAAAGGATAGCCTAGAGAAATGACTATGTTGTTATTATGCTGCCTGACTTGCTGACTAAAATAGAAGCCATGCCTAATGCAGTGCTGGCAGGTGAGGTAGACGCTTTATGTCCTTTGCATCTGAGAACCTGAATTTAAGCAGACTTTGGAGTCACAGTAAAAGCTATTTCCCAAACACAATTGATGCACATCGCAAGCTCCTCGCCCTCCTGAGGTCATTGTGGCTCCATGTTTATTGATGAGTGTGCTTTATCCTAATCAGTATTCAAATCAGAGTGTTTGGCTTATTTTAAACCCAATTTTACATATACTGTGGTTTTAGAAGTTGTTTCAGAAATGAAACCTTTACTAACAGCACAAAAATAACAAACATGGAGCAACAGAAGGTTTTGTAAAGACTATAGAAAAGGGGGGGGAAATGCCAGTGATTACTCAGGAAAAATCCTTGAAAAACATTCTGTGCAGAAACAATTTCTGCTGATGTGTCACATCTTGCAGGTTTTCCATGAGGTATCAGTGTCTCTTTAAAGAAACATTTGTCAGGAAGGGTGAGCTCGAAATGTGTCATCTTAATTATTACATGAGTAACCTTCAGATTCAAAATGATTTTTTGATTCACCTACTAAGTAAAATACTTGAAAGCTAACCAAACTTTTTTTAACATTACCAACAAGTTCTTTTCCTGTGACTTCCAATCCAAATAGCCTAGCAACACTAGGACAGAGATAAGTCTAAGAGTCAAACTCTATTCTCTGAACCATGAAAAAAATCAATAAAAAATTGTTGCTGGTATGATGAGAGTAAGGATAAGACTGTCACTTGTGTGGGTGTCACAGATGGCAGGTTAAGTCTCTTGCAGGTATCTGTAATCATGAACGAGTTCTAATGCCCTTCAAGTCCTCTCTAAGCTGAGCAATCTACAGAGAGAGAAACATCCGGAGAAATACTGCAGCTTCTTCTATTGGTTTCTCCTCTGCTGTGACCCTAACTTTCCAAGTTGATCTTTAGTGTCCATGAAACAAGGCTTAGGAAACAATGTGAATTGGGGGCCTGTGTTTACATTAGTTTATTTGAACTACAGAAATTAATAGGGCTGGAGGACACCAGCCATGCAGGAAATGTCTGCCTTTAGGACCTCGTAGAGCCAAAAGCGGTATGCTGACAAGCTTCAGGTGGGGAATCAGCACCACTGTGAATAGGTCTGACAGGTGAATTCTAAGGACACTCTGTGGCTGCAGGGAGGTGTCAGGGATTAAGTCTATACATGCCTGAGTGTCATCTAGGGAGGGCAGGCCAAGTATAAGAAAAAGGAACCCAACTGCAAACTACATTGCACCATATCATCCTAGAAAGCAGAAATCAAGTCTCTAACCCAGCTCTTTTCTAAAACTTCCATAAAACAAAACCCTAAGTGGCAGAAAAGAATGACAATGGGAACCGACCACAGTCTAGGTGGGGCTATGGAGACAGGGAGTTATGAAAGAGCCCTAAATCTATTAGCAACAAGTTCAAAATATCTTTGAACTCTCCTGGTTTAACTTAAAAATCAATACAAATAAGTAACATGCCCTGGAATGAATCTTTATTGGTTGTAATATGAAGTCATTCGAAAATTGTTTTCCACAAAATAAACTTTGCCTGTTTATTCTGTGTGCACTAAGGGTAACCCACTGCCAATCTGAGAAGCAGGGTTCTAACCTCTGGACTCGGTCTTTAAGAAAAAGTGTGAGGTAGGTGACATATCAGTGGTTTGATTTTCTCCTTAATAACATGTTTTGGGGGAAAAAAATTGACATAATGTAGAAAAAGTCTGCTCAAGTGATCTAGAGAGCACTTTTCCTTGAGTGTCAGGCTGAGATGCATGGGAACTAAATAAAATATGATCAGTCTTAGAGAAATACAACACACAGTGCGACCTCAGTTTAGAATCTAAAATACTTAAAAGAAAAAGGTACTAGCCTAACTGAAGCCTGTAAAATATGATTAACTTTCAAGGAGTCCTGGCCTACAAAGAAGGCAAAACATGGTAAACTTTATATTTGCAAAATTGGATCTAGAGAGTGCTGGATGAATTAGTCAATAACACTCATAATCTCCATGAGCTCTTCCTCCCCAAAACCACCCTAAATAAGCAAACAATCTAGGAAAAACTGGAGTGTTCTCTCAAGTCCTTACCACTCAACTTCCAACTATTGCTGTTCTCACCTTCCCTATGCAAAAGTTCTACAACCAGCACTAGATTTTACCTGCAGCTGTTAATAACCAGAAGCAAGCTCTACTTCATTACAATAAAGGTATCTGTTATAATGTGAGTTATCTGTTGTAATGGCTCTTTGGTATCTATGTGCCCTATGAACTGGCATTTAAGTTTACTACAATTTTTGTCCTATAAAACACAACCCCACTGAGTTCACATTTGTATATAAATATCTCTTTAAAGTGAAAAAAATTTTAATAAGATGGAATTGTTTAATCTAAAATCATGAACATTCTGCATTTTGAAACCCTCTGGAAGAGTTTTTCCAATTTACTCTCCCACTAATGGTCCATAAATCTGAAGTTTTTCACATACCTTTATTGACTTAAAGTTTTGATATTATTTTTATCTTCACTAATCTGACAGAAGAAATTTTATCTCTATTTTTTCATGCAATTCAACTTTTTTCATAAATTCATTGGTTATTCATATTTCTACTTTTTTGAATTGCTTGTTCAAGTCTTCTATCCATTTTCTTTTGGGGTGATGGCACGTTCTGATTGATTTCAAAGAGCTCTTTCTAAATCAGCAATATCAACCCTTTATCACATGAAATATTTTCCCAGTTAATCATTTTTTTAATTGTAGGTACATTTAACATATTTACGCTATAAAATGCATTGTTCTTTTCTTGCTTTGAAAAGCTGGATGTTCTCCAACATTTGGAGTAGTCATGTTTTCTTTTAAAGATTTTACATTTAAATCTTCAATCTACTTAAATTTATTTTGGTGTTAGAAGGATACAACCTTATTTTCTTACAAATGGATAATAGTTACCAACAGTCCTTTATTAAAGCCACAGTCCAAAATCAAGGTTTCTCAACATAATCATAGGAGTCAACTGAGGGATTAGTTAAAAATAAACATGTCCAGGTCCCAACCCAGACCTGCAGAATTAGACTCTCCAGGAAAGCAGTCTGGGCATCTATATCTCTTAAGAAACATTGCAAATGATACTTACAATCAGGAAAGTTTGGGAAATCATTAGAAGAAACATGTGAAAGTTATTTGTATCTATAAGAGACCAAATGGAATTTTATTTTTAAATTATTATTTTTCTTCTTTTTTGCAAAACCCAGGTTATGGAAACTTCTAGACATCAATATTTGAGGTTACCGCAATGTAGCAACTAACAGGAACCTTAAATACTATCTGGAATTTAAGGTGAACTGTGATGAGCTAGAACTGACTCCTACTGGCTCATGAGAGTTGATTGTTGAATACTTAGGAATTTTTGCAAGCTGAGTGTTAAGACAGCCATTATTAAAAAGTATATTATATAAATTTACAAGTAAATAAATTATATTAGAACTAAGGTAATAATGTTCAAAAGTCATCAATTCCCAGTTATTTTACAACACTTTACCATCCATCATGTGTTTTTAAGGTTATAAATTACATCTATTGTGTCTGTGATGGAAATCTATTATTGCACATCTCTTCCCAGCTCTGTGTTCAGTGATGTCACATCGGCATCTTGAAATCAGCCATGGTGTGAACACCAAGGAAATCAGCAAATGTCACAAGTCTTGACTTATTGTTTGTAGACTGGCTACACCAGGGTCGGCAAATGTTTTCTGTAAAGCACCACGTAAGAAATATTTTAGGCTTTGTACATCATATAATCTCTGTCACAGCTATTCAGTTCTACCATTGTTGCCTGCAAGTAGCCATAGACAACATGTAAATGAATAGACATGGCCAGATTTCACCCACGGCCAACCAGGTTTGGCCTGAGGGTCGTAATTTGCTGAACCTTGAACTAGACTTAAAGTGTATTAGTCTGGCATAAAAAAGTACCATAGCCTGGGTGACTTAAACAACAGAAGTTTATTTTCTCACAATTCTGGAGGCTGGAAGGTCCAATATCAAGTCTGTCAGTGTTTAGTTTCCAGTGGGAGCTTTCCTACTTTGCAGATAACGACCTTCTTTCCATGTCCTCACACAGTGGAAAGAGAGAGAGAA
Source organism: Neophocaena asiaeorientalis asiaeorientalis (assembly GCF_003031525.2). Taxonomy (NCBI): domain Eukaryota; kingdom Metazoa; phylum Chordata; class Mammalia; order Artiodactyla; family Phocoenidae; genus Neophocaena; species Neophocaena asiaeorientalis. Next base: position 15,091,256 of record NW_020174698.1, read on the forward strand.
CAAGTGCCCTAGTGTCTCTTATTATAAGACTCTAATCCTATAAGTGTTGGGGCCCCACCCTTATGACCTCATTTAACCTTAGTTACCTCCTTATAGATACTATTTCCAAATACAATCATACTGGGGACTAAGGCTCCAACATACCAACTTTCCGGGGACACAATTCAGTCCATAGCAAAAAATGATAGAGAAAACATTACTAAAGCAGATTAAACTTAAAAGTGTGTTATGTCTGTAGCCAGTATGTTGTGAGAAAATATTCTTCCACTATTTGAAAGCTATTACCTAGTTCAGCAAAGAACTCATTCATGTCACTTAAGGACAAGTGAAGTTCCAGCACATATTTTCATTGCTTCTCTTTCATCCCAGTTATTAACATAAACATTCCTGTTGGAACTATGCTTATCCAGCAATTGCAATCATAGGTTGGCTACAGATATAAAAGTATGACAAAGATCAATGAAAACATTTTATGACGATCAATTGGCTACATTAGATTCCCAACAAAGAGTATTGTAAGTTATACTATTAGAAAAGTTTGTGCTACATATTCTTTATATTATAAAATTATAGTTACTTGTGTGTGTGTGTGTGTGTGTGTGTATGTGTATTTAGGAGGAGGGGAAGGGGAGCCAGTTATTAAACAGTTGCCAGCACTCCACTTTCATAACTCTCTTATGTTATAAATAAGGAAAATGTATCAAAGAGATGCATACTGTCAACTCCCTGATGGACATCTCTTGGTTTTGTCTGCACAGTATCTTTCCACAATTCTACTGGTAAGACACCTTAATTTTCCTTTGGGAACTGTCCTCTCTTACATTTCAAATGGTGTTGGTGAACAAGTGTGTATTGCACTACACACTTTTAACTTTAAGACCATCACCATGACTAAAAAGCAAAGATGCCAATACCCTCTTTGGACAGACAAGGAAATTGTGGCTTATAACACACAAGTGACTTACTAGATTCCACATGGAAAGTGAATGGTGGAGCTGAGCCTTGGACTCAGGTCATCTGATCCTTTCCTTCTTACCTGCCTTAGTTGCTGTGTCCTCTTAGGTCTACTGTGACACATCTGATTGTCCTGCCTGCCTTTGACACACCTCTTCGTGCTTTCTGTGTCTACACAAAATTCTCACCTTGCTCCTGCCCAACTCCCAGCTGTAGCCTTGGCCCTCTTAGTCTGCACACTTATCTCTTTCTCCCCACTCTCCTGCTCCACATGGAGAACCAAGCTGCCACATCTCTTTTCCCAGGCCCTAAGCTGAGATTGGACTTCTTTTCAATGCATACACAGCAGCAGAAGCAGCAGCAGCAGCAAGCCGCTCTCTTCCTGGCTCCACAGCACAGTGAAGCACATAGCAGAGTGAAGCAAATGGTCAAATAAAAAATGACCAATTTCTGATTGTATAGATCTTGCTCTAATTTTCATGACTCCTTACAACAAAAATATGAAAAAGCCTCAGTTCTAAATTAGAGGCTTTGTTTGCGAAAACTGTCTTTGAGTAAATAACTCATTATGGACAAAGTAAATGGGATCCTTGCTAGACTGTGACTAGACCTGTATTAATAGAAAGGGAAGGCCAGAAAGTCTTTCAGATACTCACACAATTACTTCTCTTGGGCTGACAAACCCTCAACTTGCCCAGATTTCTCTACTGCTCTAATTCGTTGATTTACTCATTCATTCACTATGCATTCCCTCAACTAATATTTGTTGTTTAAGGGTTATACATATTTGTTTCACACATACCTTTACTCAACAAGTTATTATTAAAATTTATTTATGATATTAATGATATTTCATATTTATGTGATTTATTTCCATGAGGAGAAATTGGTGAGTTGACAGATTCAAAGAAGGAGAGAGAACAATGAGTGAGGGCAGGTGGGCAGAGAGCAAGTGAAGAAATGAGAAAGAAAATCAATATTTATCTAGCTAACCATGTCCCAAGAATTGCAGGAAGCAGTGACATGGGTTCAAGCCCTCGCTTTGCACTTTAAAAGCCAGATGACTTGAGACTGGCTCCAATCCTCTCTAAAACTTAGTGTCTTTAGCTGTAAAACAGATATAATGAAAATGCCTACTTTTTAGAAATATGGTGAAAATTAAATGAGATAATGCATGTAAAAAGCGTTTTGCAAACTGTGACACAGTAAACAAAAGTTAATTGTGGTTTTTATTATCTGTACTTCCTTTCTCTCCCATGAGCTGAAATTAAAAGACATGAGTCATTGCCATAATCTCCTTTGTATACGCTGGACATTTGAATGTGGCTAACTGACTGATTGATCAAGGAAGAGAGAATCTCAGACTTAGCTCAATCTGAAAAAAGATAACATTAGCTAAAGAGACAGGACCAGCTTTGCATACAGACAAATACTGCTGTACTTTCTAGAGAGTTTACAAAGTTCCCAGGAGCTTAAATAACTACCTCTATTTCCTGGTTCCTGCCTAAAATTTTGTTATGTATTTATCTCCTCAGGTAAAATCTCTGATACCTCTAAAATGGAAATATCTATGGAAGGGTATCCATTTCAATCATTTGCAAGTCAGATCTAATGAAAGATCAGGAAGACAATCTTGGTGGATATGGGACCCTAGTACACTTGCTATCCTAGGACGAAAAGGAGAGATGATCATTGGGAAGGCTGGTAACCGAGAGCACAGCCTGTCTTCTTTACAATTTTGCTTGCAGTCCATTTCTATCCCTAATTTCACTGCATTTTAGTGATGTTCTCCACTATATGAGTTTGTATATTTCTGGAAATTTCTTGAATTAAGATATATTTCTCATTTGTAAAGCTGTAACTAAAGTTTTTGAATAAAAATGGGTATTTGCAAGTCCCCCAATCAGGAGATACCCACTTTTTAAAAAAAAAATTTATTCAATACCAACTGAAGTGAGAAAAATGCATGAGGTTTTTAATAGAGCTGTGGTTATAAGTTGAAAACTTCAGACCTCTTACTGTTAAAAGGTTCTCTCTTAGTTGAATGCACATTTTAGAACTCTTTTCTGCCCAAACTCTATAAAAGTTAAAACTTGAATCTATGTTCTTAAGACAGACCCTACCTGTTTGTCATGTGTATATTCATTTGTTACTATTTTCAGCTACCAGAGGTTTTGCTTAAGCAAATCAATGATTCTTTAAAATTACACACTTAGCAAGAAACAGAAGAAACAAAGTCCAACATGAAATTCTCTAATTTCCAGTCTTGACAATGTTCCTTTTGAAGTTTTATAGATATATTACATATATATAATTATTACATATACATATATATTTAAGGAAGAATATAAAGGGTCTTCTGATATAGTAAAGTGATTACCTCAGACAGACTGGTTTCAAATCCCAGCTCTGTTTGTTTAAGCTACTTAGCATTAAAGAAGTTTCCTAAACTTTCAATGCCTCAGTTTACTCATTTGCAAAATGGATATAATAACATTGATTCATAGACTTATTGTGAAGTATAAATGAGATAATTCATATAAACCAATTTATATAGTGTCAGCACATACCTGTATTTCAACAATTGTTAGGTATTATAATTGTTAGCTATTATAATTGCTGTTATTATTATTATTATTTTACTACCATTATTACTAAAGGAATGGGAAAGAAATGAATGTCCTGGGTGGAATGCCTCACAAAATGGGAACAAAAATATCTTCCAAAATAGCTACTTAATTCCTTCAGTCATAAGAAAAGAAGAGTAAAAAAAAATCTCTACAATATCTTGAAATCTAAAACCCATATTTCAAATTGACAGGCTCAATCATGCACTCCTCCAACTATTCAGAATGGAACAAAAGGAGAATGTTAAACACAAGTTAAAAACAGGAGTCATGCCAACTACAACATTTTCTCCACAAAAAAAACTTTTAAAACTGCCAAAAATTTCATATGTTGATAATTATGGGAATCTAATAGCTCTAATTATGTCACATCAGAATATCTAAAAATTAACCAATATATATCTCCAACCCTGTCAGAGGTAACATACATCTTTATAGTACACTGTAAAGACCATGGTGATTCCTGATAGTGATTGCTTTGATGAATCAGGCATTTTTATACACTTATGAATAAGACGACCTCAACCTAGCTTAAGAGCACTAGGTAGAAGCTACCCGCGTGAGGGTCAAAATTTGTTTTAAAAAAACAAGTCATCTCAGAGAAGTCTACTAGGAATATAGACCTACAAAGTATTCCAGAGAAATCTCTCATTCAAAAATTAAAATCTCAGACAGGTAGGAATTTAGTAGAGGTCTAACTCTATAATTTGATGGTAGGCCCCAAAATGGAGCTTTTTCAACTAATGCTGATAGACTTTTCTGACCAATAGATTACCGGAGAGCATATGAAATAGCAAAGTTCAATGTCTATCACAGACACAGAAAACAAACTTATGGTTACCAAAGGGGAAAGTGGTGGGGGGGGAGGGATAAATTGGGAATTGGGGATTAACACATGCACACTACTATATATAAAACAGGTAAAAAAACAAGGACCTACTATATAGCACAGGGAGCTATGTTTAATATCTTGAAATAACCTATAATGAAAAAAAATTCGAAAAAGAATATATATATATGTATAATTTAATCGCTTTGATGTACAACTGAAACATTGTAAATCAACTATACTTCAATAAAAAAAATAATAATAATAAAAGTTCAGTGTGTAAAATGTTACAATTCAAATGAGAAATATACAAGGAGTGCAGTAAGAGCTAGAAGACTATAGTGTCTCTCTTACTGTCTCCCTTATCCAATCACTAGGTTAATTTTATCTCCTATGTAATTCTTTCATTTTCCCTTGCTTTCCACTGTCATTGCCACTACCCCTTTTCAGTTTCTCAGCATCGCTCACCTGGAGTGAGATATAAAGACATGTAAGGACACAAGGAGGAAGGCCACCTTTCCTTTCTGGTTCCCTTCCTCCAGTCTTGCCTTGCATCCATCTAAAATGCAAGTTAGAGCTTGTCATTCTCTGCTCAAAATCCTCCAATGGCTCTTAGAGCCTTTGGGATAAAGGACAAACTGCCTGGTATGGCAGCCAAGATCATTGTCTCCCATCATCCTATCCCCAACTCTTCCTACACACTTGCCTTGTAGGCAATATCAAATGTCTCTAATGCTCTGAACATGTCCTGTTGAGTCACACCTCTCTTCTGTCTTGGCATATATAATTCCCTCTGCCTGAAATGTCTGTATAAAAACTCCTACTCACTCATCCTTCAAATTTTGACTCAACTGTTATCCCTTTTTCTTACCTGCTCTTTTCTTTCTACTCTCATTTTGCTTTGAATATATTCATGAGAGCTGCTGTTCTTGCTTTGTAAAATGGCTTCTTTGCCAATCTGTGTCACTACCATAGTGTAAAGTCCTCTAATCTTTGTTATCATGGGTTGTATGTATTTCCCTTATATACAATGCCTGGCCTAAAGTAGGATCTCAAGGAAGGAAAGATGGAATGAAAGAGGGAAGAGAGACAAGGAAAGAGGGAACATGGGAGAGAAGGAGGAAAAATATGCTTATAAAATTAGAGGACTGTTTGTTTATCAAAGGCAGATTTGGACTAAGAAAGAGGGTAGATAAATGGGTGGATGGATAGATGAGAGATAAAATAAATGATAGATAGAGATTAAAAAAGATAATAAATAGATAATAAGCAAGTGAAAAGCCCTGATACAATCTTGATTATCAGGATCTCTGGGCAAAATGTCACTTTACTGACCTTTCAGAATTTATCAGTGAAAATCTCTAAAACATCATACTTTGATCTTTATGGAGAGACAGAAAAAGGATATAATTCAAAAAGGCAAATAGTAGGAAAAATGGCTTTGTAGCTCCAAAGGGCTTTGGAATGGCAATATAACTGATCATCTCTAGTGAATCAAATAAATAACATTTAGAATTTTAACAACAGATACAATCTGATAAAGCCATTATCTCTCTTTGATTGAAATGTATTATTTATCCTATATATCTTTATCCTCTTAGGGACAGAATTTGGGACAGAAATGAAAACTGAATCTTTCACAAACCTACAACGGTCCTAGGAGCACTGTCCTCTGTTGAGAAACTAGCCTGGCTTTATGAAGAGAGATTGTCTGTCAATAGAAAAAGGATTATGCCTTTTCTTTCTATTTCACAGAATTTCTCCTACTGCTAAGATCTGACTTGGCCAAATGGTAAGGACATGTTATATATCTTGATAATCCTCTTTACTAACATTTTCTTTTCTACAAAGAAATAATCCTAAGCATTCTAACCAACTTTGAATTCTGAATTCAAGTCATTATTGTGAACTTTAAATTTTAGATGTTTCACAGATATATGGTAGGAGAATATCAGAAAGATTTAAGCTATGTTTCTAAGCATTTAAATATTCAGTTTGAGTCTATAAATATGGTCTATGGCCTTAAGAAGTTTACAGTCTAGGAGGAGAGATAAGGCACATACATAAATCACAGTAATGCAAGAAAAAAGTAGGATCCATATTATAATAGAGATATAAATAAATGTGGTCTAGGACCACAGAAGAGAGAACAATTAATTCTACCTGGAAAGCTCACAATTATGCCTTAAAATTTATGTGGAAGAAGACCGTGATGCATTCCCTAAAATTTTACAACCTTATTTATAGGTCAGGACAACAAGCTCCTATCGTTGCTTTTTCTGTCTAGGACTCAACTAAGATGTTTCCTCCATAAATTTGGTTTGGGTGTAAGATGGCATGTTGTCTGGCTGAAATGCATGCAGACAGCTCCATACATCATTCTCCATTCCCCATCTGGGTCTGTATACTTAGATAGGCATGGGGGCTTAAGTTTGCTAACTAGAGAAAGAGGGAATGTGTTTGTTTTAGGGGAGAGGGACAGAGGAGAGGAAGATGACAATCATAGTGTATGTACAGCCTGCCTGGCCTGAGGATTGATTTTTAAATTATGTTTAACAAAAAGAGTCAGAACCCTCAGAATTGTTTTCCCTAAGAAACTTACTGAGATTCTGAGCAACTATTACATAAAACCCAACAGAATCTTTCAAGAGTAGCTATGGCACAAGCAGACATGCTTTAGGCCTGAAGTTTGAAAAAAAAAAAAAAAAAAGTAGCGTGGAGTCTGTAAGAATGCCATTCTGCACCTCTCAATATATTGGGTTGGTCAAAAAGTGCCTTCAGTTTTTAAGTAAAAATAAAAGACACATTTTTCATTTTCACCAAGAACTTTATTGAACAATGTATTCATCCTTTGGTTCCACTACCTCCTGCCATTTTTCAGGTAACTTCATAATTCCAACTTCCCAAAACTTTTTAAATTTTTTTGAGAAAAGAGCTGTTCCAGATGCATTTTACAGTCTTCCAGGGAATTGAAATTTTTTCTATGAAGAGAATTTTGTAAAGACCTAAATAAATGGAAATCCAAAGGTACAATGTCTGGTGAATACGGCAGATGAAGCGGATCTTCCCAGACAATCTGTACCAGTTTTTGCCTGGTCATCAAAGAATCATGCCGTCTTGTGTTATCCTCATGGAAGATTATGTGTTTTCTATTGACTAATTCTGGATACTTTTCGTCGAGTGCTACTTTCAGTTGGTCTAACTGGGAGCAGTACTTGGGATAAATCATTTGGTTTTCCAGAAGGAGCTCATAATAGAGGACTCTCTTCCAATCCCACAATATACACAACATCACCTTCTTTGGATGAAGACCGGCCTTTGGTGTGGTTGGTGGTGGTTCATTTCGCTTGCCCCATGATCTCTTCCATTCCACATTATTGTACAGTATCCATTTTTCATCACCTATCACAATTTGTTTCAAAAATGGAACGTTTGCATTAGGCTTAAGTATGTCACATGTGGACACATGGTCAAGAAGGTTTTTTTTGCTTAATTTATGTGGAACCCAAACATCAAAGTGATTCACATAACCAAGCTGGTGCAAATGAGTTTCAATGCTTGATTTGGATATTTGGAGTATGCCGGCTAGTATAACATTGATCGTTCTCAATTAATATCTTGATTTGATCGCTATCAACTTCAGTTGGTCTACCCAACCATGGAGAATCATCCAGTGAGAAATTTACAGCACGAAACTTCCAAAACCACTTTTGACACGTTCGATGAGTCACAGCACCTTCTCCATACATTGCACAAGTCTTTTTTTGCGTTTCGGTTGCATTTTTACCTTTCTTGAAATAATAAAGCATAATATGCTGCAAACGTTGCTTTTTTTCTTCCATTTTCAATATTAAAATGGCTACAAAAATTTCACCAGTTTTGATAAGTCTTTTTTTAAATGCACTCAGATAGGACAACTGTCACATACAATCTAACAAAATTGTTTCAAATGAAGTTAAAGACAACTAAGTGCTACTAGAGCCATCTTATGGAAAAAACAGAACGAACCTTTTGGCCAACCCAACAGGACCCATCCATTGGTTCCACCCTGCACAGAACAAGCTGTAGGTTCACCTTGAATATGGATGGCGGTATTTCTAGGGAGAGAAGGAAACAGCAGCAATTCTTCACCTAGTGAATGCTACAAAGCTAGTGAAAAAGATTAGCTGCGATGGCACTCTGGGGTGCTAGCTGACTGAATGATGACAGCTCACTGTCAAGCCTTGCTCTGGGGATGCTGGAAATTGCTGTGATACCTTCTGGGAGTCGCTGGTTCTGACACTCAGGCCAGGGGACTCAAGCCTTCTTTTGTAGACATATTTCCTGATACCATCCTGACCTCAGAGTCAGGTAGACCTGGGTTCAGATCTCATTTCTAGCATCAATTAGCTGCAAGCTTGAGGTCTCAGCTAATTTAAACTTTCTGAGTCTCAGTTTCCTCACCTATAAAATGGGGATAATAATACCCACCTTAAAGGATTATTGTCAAAATTAAATAAGACATAGTTAGATAATATACAGATAATTCCTGACATAGAGAAAAAGATTCATTAAGGGACAGCTAGTCTTATTGTTGGCATTATTGTTTATAAATGTATTAATAGTCATTAGTGATAAAATAACTCCATTTGCTCATGCTGACATTTTAGCTAATAAAACACAGATTTTCAGAGGCAAAAGCTAACCTTTCAATTACCTCACCTGGCCCTTTATTTTGCAAATTAAGAAAATGTGGCCCAGAACAGTTAAAAATTCCCCCAAATCCTCCGGGTAGTTGGTGGAAGAGCAGAGTAAGAACTCAAGGACTCTATTGTTCTTTCTATGCCTGGTTTTGTGCCTCTTATTCTAAAAGATAAATCAGCTTTTAATGTACCTTTTCACACTTAGAAACCATGGAATTTTGTGAACAAAATAAATCTGGGACCCCATGTGGCTCAGGCTCAACTCAAAGTCACATTCAAAGCAGCACAACTGAGCAACTAAGAGGAATTTAAAAGGAATTACAGTCTTTACTTGCATATAATACAATTTTAGTGATTTAATTTATAAACAACAGCAATATTATACAAGTCATGTTTTTCTTCTCTTCCATTCTTTGGCATTACAACTATTCTCTATTGTCTCACCCGTCAATCCAGAAAAACTTTTAATGCTATTACTAAAATTCTCCAGGCACTCTGCTTTTCTGTTTTACCTCTCTATTTCACTTTCTGATTTCCCCTGTCTCACTTAACATTACTTCCAGAACTGGAAGAGACCAAAAGGACTTCAGCTCCCAACCCATACTTGCCCACTAGCAGCTTAGGGGTGGTCAGAATTGCCCCTTACGCTGGGCTCTCCTGGTACATCCTCACTACTTGCTTCCCTTCAATATGACTGTCTTTCTCATAAGATATTCCTTATAAGGACTTTCTGGTGAATGGTTCACCTCATCACAATTTCAAATTTTAACTGTTATATAAAACTAGAATTTTCACCTTATGATCCTAAAAAAAATATGCTTCAAATTTATTAACTAGAAAACTAAACATTTTGTGCTCGTTGAGCCTCTAGCAATAGAGTGCAATTACCACAAACCACTGATGAAAGAAAAGCTCTGAAATGGTAGTCCTCTTCATTTGAATTTACTTCTTTGGAAGGAATCCAGGGGAACTAGTGAGGGAGGAAGGCAGCCACTTAGGTAAATCAATCAAATTGTCAGTGGGTTTACCACCGCTGCAGCTATATCATCCTTGTATCTTGGTCTTTATGTCACTTATAATAATTTAAAAATAATGCTTATAAATCATATGTATGTATGTATATATCAATAAAAAAGAGTAATACAAACTAATAGAGAAATTGAAAGAAATAGAATATTATACTCATAAGAATAAAATGATCTGAGGAAACTCTTTCTCTTTCAATTAAAATCTAACTTAAGCTTGTCCATTGCCAGGCAACTAGAGAATAAGATACAGAGAGCCAGGTGGAGGATCTAGCTAGCCTCTTTGGTGGTGCTCTTTTTATTTGGTTGCATAGATGCTCATACCACTTATTGGGTCTATAATTTTAGTTTTTGATAAGACTTTTATCTTCTGCCTACACTCTCAAAACTCATAGCTTAAAGCTCTCAGCCAGGTCCATGTGACTAGTATGCACAATAACATCTAGCCTTCTTTTAGACAGACAAAGTTTTCAAAGTCCTATTTACATTTGTTGAAAATGGGAAATATTAGAACACTTAGTATGGAGACTGATAAAGGATTTGCTTTATAACATTTACAAACAATTAAATGCAATTAGGGACATTTCAATATTCTTCAGTTTTCAAGTAGATAAAAATACTGCTCTTGAGTATTGAACTTCATAAGTTACAATGCAGTCTTACATTCCTTAACTTTTCACAAGCCTAATGAAAATTACAGCAACACTGATGGATGGGCAGTTGCTTGAAAATTTGCGTTTCTTCCACCTAAAATATTTACATTTACATTATACTAGTAAATTACTTAGAAAGTCCATATGTTAGTTATTAACAATGTTCCTTTTATTTTATAAACATCCATTCTGCTAAATAACCATGTCTTTACTAAGTACCATATGCACGTAATGACCAATGGAGAAAAAAAATTTATTACTTACATATTTTTATAGCTTCTAAAAGGAGAAGGAAAAATAGAGTCTAAGCAGGGGGTGGGGGGAAGCCATGAGAGGAAAAAGAATAGAGGAGAATGAAACTGATGCTAAGCCCTCTGACCTACTAATGGATTCTTAAAGAAAGACTTTGAGGAGATTAATTCAAAAGGAAAATGAAGTGGAGCCCTGAGCTGTTATTTGCTGAACACTCTCATTGTAGAGCAATGGGAGTTATTTTCTCAGTAAATGTGTTGCCAAAAGTCAAGATCACTAATATATATTCAACCATTCCCCATGAACAATTTATAATTATTCAAGTATAGACTTTCTCCTCCTCCATGGCCTCTTCATTTACCTCCTCATTCGTCCACCATTGTTCTGCTTCTTTATGAACACAGCTCACTGAAGCTTGAAGACAAAAATATCCTAACCAGGAGTAGTCATGGGATTATGAAGCCAAAGCAAGAAGGAAAACAAAGTGAAAACCCCATTTCAACTATCACGCTGACATCTTCAAGTCCAGTGCTGCTTAACCACAGTGCTCAAAGAATGCATAGTGATAATTGTAAGACGTCATGTAAGTACTGCTATTGATAATCATCAAGTTACTGATATGCATTCATAGACATAGGAATTAAATGCCTGTGAGTTCTGAGACTTCTGTTTTTGATGGTTTCTTTTTAAACTCACCTATGGATAAACTTTTGGTAATAAAAAAATGGATGGATAAACTATCCATAATAAATTTACACCCATTTTGTCCACAAGTAAGAATGATGCCAAAACACTTCTAGTAATAAAAGCACAATTACATTTACTAAATCAAAGCCAAAGTGATAATGAAGGAGAAACAGAGGTGAAATTGGTAATAATAAATGTTCATAATAATAATAAGATAAAAACATGCAAATTCTCTTAGTATAATATTAACAATAAAAATGAGGTTTATTGTGTTCCAAGGGTAATGATGGAGTAACTTGTTATCAGTGTCATTCTCCTGCCCAAACGATTACAAACTGTAAATGAAGTATAAAATGCAACTGTGGAAAGGCACTGGAGAGCCACCAAAAGCAGATTGAAACTGGAGGGGATTCAACTCTTGAGTGAAAGGAACCAAACTAGGTGAGATCACATTTTTTGGCTTTTCCCTAAGGCTTTCCCCAACCCAAGTACGTAAATGGAGATCAAGGAGAAAGCTGCATTTTTATTTCCCTGAGAAGTCAGAAGACACATTTAGAACATATTTAGAGCCCCTGGAAATTGAGGGACCCACAGTGGAGAACACCAAAATCTGTGTAGAAACTCCCCTCAAATCCTTGGTTGACTGCAAAACAGCTCATGATGTAGCAAGACTCCAAAGACCCAAGGGGGGTTATCAACAGCCGAAAGTCTAAAAAAGCTGAGCAAAAATTTCCTCAGCTTCCCATAGCAAGAGGTATGGAGCTCAGGTCTTGCCAAGTTACAGTGACTTTCCATTGAAACAAAAATGAACCATGACTTGAGAGTCAAGAGCAAAATAAAAGTAAAGACCTACCTAACAAAGGCAAAAGCCAAGCCTTCACCATCCTAAAGTAATTTCTCAGTATTTTAGCTGCCTGCTAGAACAAAACTCAACCTTGTTCAGAGAAAAATAATGGTGTCTAGGGTCTACAACATATCATTTGAAAAAAAATAGAATGAAGGTATCGGTAAAATGAGACAAAATCAATAAAATAAAAAGAAAAGGAAAACAGAAATTCAACAGGGCCATAATCAGTTCTTTGAAATATATAACAAAATTAAATTATTAATTAATTTAATTCATAAATTCCTAGCTAATCTTCTAAAGAAAAAGAAAACAAAACACAAAGATTATCAATTTCAGGAATGAAAGAGAAGACATCATTGAAGACCCTGGAGATATAAAAAGATCATAAGGAAAAATTATGAAAATTAAATTCAACAACCTAGTCAAATGGACAGATTTCTTGGAAAACTTAAATTACCAAAACTAAGAACAAGAAGAAATAGTAAACCTAAATAGTCTTATGCAAACTAAAGCAATTGTATTCATACTCCAAAATCTTCCCATAAAGAAATTCCACTCTAGATAACATTCTTGGTGAACTGTGTTGAACTTTTAAGAAAGAAACAATAACAACCTTACATATTTTCAGAAAAGAGAAGGGGAGGAAAGAAATTTTGCCATTTGTAACAACATGGATGGATCTGGAGGGTATTATGCTTAGTGAAATAAGTCAGAGGTAGAAAGACAAATATTGTATGTTATCACTTATATGGGAAATCTAAAAAATAAAGCAAATGAATGAATATAACAAAACAGAAACAGACTCACAAACATAGAGAAGAAACTAGTGGTTACCAGTGGGGAGAGGGAAGGGGGAAGGCGCAAGATAAGGATAGGTGATTAAGAGGCACAAACTACTATGTATAAAATAAATAATCTACAAGGATATATTGTACAGCACAGGGAATATGGCCAATATTTTATAATAACTTTAAATGGAGTATAATCTATAAAAATACTGGATCACTATGTTGTGTACCTAAAACTAATATAATACTGTAAATCAACTCTACTTCAATTATAAATAAGTAAATAAATAAATGGGGAGGGAAGACTTACCAAATCATTTTATGAAACTAGCACAATCCTGATACCAAAAAAAATTTTTAATTACAAAAAAGAAAGCGTGAGATTTAGTTTAAGGGTTTTTTGTTTGTTTGTGACTATGGATGTCCAGTTACTGCAGCACCGTTTGCTGAAAAGTCTGTCTTTCCTCCATTGAATTCCTTTTGCATCTTCATCAAAAATCAGTTGGGCATATTTGTGTGGATCTATTTCTGGATTCTCATTCTGTTTCAATGATCTATGTGTCTATCCCCCGACCAAAACCAGATAGTCTTGATTGTGGTAGCTATATAAGAGACCTTAGTATCAGTAGAATGACTTCTTCCACCTTGTTCTATTTCAAGATTGTTTTAGCTACACTGGAGACTGTGTCTTTCCATATAACTTTTAGAAAATCTTGTCTATGTGTACAAAAAACTTTCCTTGGATTTTGATAAGAATCTCATTAACCCAATGATCAATTTGGGGAAGAGTAACACCTTTACTATGTTGAGTCTTCCAATCCATGGACATAATACATCTCTCCATTTATTTAGGTTGTCTTCAATTTTTTTCATGAGCATCTTGTAAGTTTTAGCATATAGATCCTACACGTTTATTAAGTTTATATCTAATATTACATTTTCTTTGTGGTGATTGTAAATGGTATTGTATTTTAAATTTTGGTTTCCACACAGCCATTATTATTATAGTATATAAAAATGTGATTGATTTATTGTATCCTGTGAAATTGATGAGCTAACTAATTAATTATAGAAGATTTTATGTTGATTCATTGGGATTTTCTACATAGGCAATCGTGTCATCTACAAGTATAGACAAATTTATTTCCTTCTTTCTAATCTGTATGCCTTGGATTTCTTCTTGTCTTATCACATTGGCTAGAATTACTGATACTATGTTGAATAAAAGTGATAAAGGCAGACATCTTTACCTTCCTCCTGATCTTAGAGGGAAAACATTCAGTGTTTCTTCACTAAATATGATGCTAGCTATAGGTTTTTTTGTAGATACCTCTTATCAGTTTAAGGAAGTTCTCCTCTATTCTTTGTTTGCTGAGAGTCTTTATCATAAATATTTGTTGGATATTGTCCAATATTTTTTATGTACCAATTGACATATTCATATGATTTGTCATTTTTAGCCTGTTGATAGGGTAGATTAAATTGGTTGATTTTCAAAAGTTGAACTATCCTTGTATTCCTGGAATAAATCTCACTTGTTTATGGTATATAATTCTTTTGATGTATTGTTGGATTTCACTTGCTAATATTTTGTTAAGGATTCTTGTGTCTAAATTCATGGAAGATACTGTGTCTGTAGTTTTCTTTTTTGGTACCATCTTTATCTGATTTTTGTTGTCAGGGTAATACTAGCCTCATGAAATGAGTGAAAAGATTCCTCTCCTCTTCTTTTTTCAGGGATAAATAGTGTAAAAATTGGTGTCAAATATTTAAAACTTTTGTAGAATTCTCCAGTGAAAACACTGTGCCTAATTTCTTTTTCAAGAGATTTTAATAACGAATTTAATTTCTTTGATGGTGATAAGACCATTTAGGTTACTCGTTTCATCTTAGTTGAAGCTTGGTAATTTATGGTTTTTGAAATTTTTTTGGTCTATTTCTTCTAAGTTTTTGAATTTATGAAAATAAAGCTATTAACAGTAATACCTTGTTATCCATTTAATGCCTGCATAATATGACATTATATCACATATTTTATTCCTGATATGGATTTTTGTTAGTCTTGCTAGAAAATTATCAAATTTGCTGTTTTTAATGAAGCATCTTTTTAGTTCATTAATTTTTTCTATTGTTTTTCTGTTTTCAATTTCACTGGTTTCTAACCTTTGTAATTTCATCTTTATGCTTGCTTTATGTTTACTTTTCTCTTCTTTTCCTGGTTTCCAGGGGTAGAGTTTTAGATTATTAATTTCAGATCTTTCTCTTTTCTAATGTGAGCATTTAGTACTAGGAATTTCCCCCTCAGCACTGCTTTAATTGTATCTCAAATATTTTGATATGTTGTGTTTTAGTTTTATTCAGTTTTATGTCATTTTTATTTCCTTTAAGATTTCCTCTTTGACCTATGGATTATTTAGAGTTGTGTAGTTTAATTTCCTTATGTTTGGAGAGCTTCCTTTATCTTTCTGTTATTGATTCCTAGTTTGCTTTCATCATAATCAAAGGACAAACTCTACATGATTTCAATTATTTTTAAATCTATTAAGGTCTGTTTTATGGCAGAGGATACGGTGTATCTTGGTGAAGGTTTCAAGGACATTTGAAAAAAATATTTATTGTGCTGTTGGGTGGGATGTTCTACATATGTCAAATAAACCCTCTTGGTTGATTCTATTGTACAGCTTTTCTATATCCTTGCTTACTTTCTGTGTAGTAGTTCTATCACTTGCTGAGAGTTGTCTTGAAGTTCCCAACTATAACTGTGTCTTCCTCTATTTCTCCTTAAAGCTCTGTAGTCTTTCCTTCATGTTTTTCGGGGCTCTATTACTTAGTGTTAGGTGGAGTGATCCTTTTGTCACTATATATTTTCCCTCTTAATCTCTAGAAATTTCCTGTGCTCCAAAGTCTACTTTTTATGTGATATTTAAATAGCCACTATTGCTTTTTATTTTTTTGGTTAACATTTGCATGGCATATTTTCCATCCTTTACTTTCAACCTACCTACATGGTTGTATTTAAAGTGAGCTTGTAGGAGACATACTGGATTATGTTTAGAGGGGTGGTGTTTGTTTTTAATCCATTATGCCAATTTCTGCTTTTAAACTGGTGCAGTTAGACTACCATTTAAGGTCATTGTCTTAGTT
The DNA here is from genome assembly GCF_003031525.2 of Neophocaena asiaeorientalis asiaeorientalis. Classification (NCBI taxonomy): domain Eukaryota; kingdom Metazoa; phylum Chordata; class Mammalia; order Artiodactyla; family Phocoenidae; genus Neophocaena; species Neophocaena asiaeorientalis. Next base: position 15,107,744 of record NW_020174698.1, read on the forward strand.
CAGGCTGCTATAACAAAAATACCATACACTGAGTGGTGTAAACAACAAACATTTATTTCTCACAGTTTTGGAGGATGAGGAGTCCAAGATCAAGTTGGTGGCACATCCAGTGTCTGATGAGGATCTGCTTCCTGCTCTGCAGAAGGCTACCTTCTCATTGTATCCTCATATGGCAAAGAAAGAGAAAGAGAGGGTGTTCATCCTCTTTGTATAAGGATGCTAATTCCATCACGAGGCTTCCACCCTCCTTACCTTATTATTTCCCAAAGTCTCCTGATCCAGATACCATTACATAAGGGCTTCAACATATGAATTTTGGGAAGACACATTCAGTCCACAGCAGTAATTATTGACTTCTTAGGGCTTAAGTCTACCATTTTATTATTTGTTTTCTGTTTGTTTCAGTTGTTGTGTTTTCTTATCTTCTAGTAGGTTATTGGAACGTATTTTAGGATTCCATCTTGATTTATTTATAGTTTTCGAGTATATAATTTTGTGTAGTTTTCCTAGTGGTTGCTCTAGGTTCTACATATTGTACATACATACACAACTGATCACGCTTTAGTGATATCAACAATTTACCACTTCAAACCTACTTCTATTTATGCCTCTTTATCCCAACTACTGTTTAAACATAATTGTCTTAAGTATTTCTCTCTACATATATTAAGCACCAGATCACTTGGCATTATACCTTTTGCTTCAACCATCAGATATGATTTACAAAACTCATGAGAAGTAAGTCTACTAAATTTATCTCTATTTTTATTTATTCTGATATTCTTTCATTTTGAAAGTTTCAGACCTTCTTTTACCATCTTTCTATTTAAGGAATTTCTTTTAAGTCATTCTTGAAGGTAGGTCTGCTAGCAACAAATTCTCTTAGGTTTCCTTCATCTGAAAATGTCTTTATTTCCCTCCATTTTTGAAGGATATTTTTCCAGGATATAGAATTCACTGATGACATTTATTTTCTTTCAGTACTTGAAAAAATGTTATGCCACTTCCTTTTGGCCTCCATAGTATCAGATGACAGATCCACTGTTATCCAAATTGGTGTTTCCGTATAAGTAATATGTTGTTCTCTCAAGCTGCTTTCAAGACTTTTTAATGTCTTTAGTTTTTAGAAGTTCAAATATGGTGCATCTTGGCATGTATTTCTTTGGGTTTATCCAATCCTGGTTTCACTCAGCTTCTTATATCCATAAGCTTATGTCTTTTACTAAATTTGGAAAATTTCAGCCTTTATTTCTTTAACTGATTTTTCAGGTTCAATCTCTAATCTCTTTCTGGGAATCTTATGATAAAATGTTAGCTTTATTGTTATTTATTTATTTTCCCTGACATTCTGTTGTTATTGTTCTTGTCAGTCTATTTTCTCTCTATCATTCAGATTGGATGATTTCTACTGATTTGCACTTAGGATCCCTGATTCTACTCTCTGTCATCTCCACTCTACTATCAAGGTGACCTAGTGAGTTTTTATTTTGGTTATTATATTTGTCAGTTCTATAATTTCCATTTGGTTCCTTCTAATAATTGCTATTTCTTATCTAGACTTTCTATTTTTTTCTTTTTCTTTAAAAATTCATAACTACTTCTTGAAGCATTTTTATTATGGCTGCTTAAAATCCTTGTTAAATAATTCCAACATCTGATCGATTTCAGTGTTGGTGTCCACAGATTTTCTTTTCTCATTCATGTTGTTATTTTCTTGGTTCTTGGTATGATGAGTAATCTTCTGTTATACCCTGAACATTTTGCATATTATATTATGAGAATCTGGGTCCTATTGAATCTTTTTTCAGTAGGCAGTCCCCCTTTTTAGGTATAGTGTGAGGGTCGGGTGGGTGTATATGATCAACTTCTCTCTGGGCTCTTCCAACGTCATGCCAGCAAAAGTATAGCACTGCCTTGCACTGCTTTGTTGGCTCTGACGGAGCTTTTAAGATCACCTCCCGGATAGACCTAGAGTCTGTCATACAGAGTGAAGTAAGTCAGAAAGAAAAAGACAAATACTGTATGCTAACACATATATATGGAATTTAAGAAAAAAAAATGTCATGAAGAACCTAGGGGTAAGACAGGAATAAAGACACAGACCTACTGGAGAATGGACTTGAGGATATGGGGAGGGGGAAGGGTGAGCTGTGACAGGGCGAGAGAGAGGCATGGACATATACACACTAACAAACATAAGGTAGATAGCTAGTGGGAAGCAGCTGCATGGCACAGGGATATCGGCTCGGTGCTTTGTGACCACCTGGAGGGGTGGGATAGGGAGGGTGGGAGGGAGGGAGACGCAACAGGGAAGAGATATGGGAACATATGTATATGTATAACTGATTCACTTTGTTATAAAGCAGAAACTAACACACCATTGTAAAGCAAATATACCCCAATAAAGATGTTAAAAAAAAAAAAGATCACCTCCCCTCTGGACTTCACTGCCACTATAGACAGAGTAAACAGAGGGCTGACTCATACTTCTCTGTTGCTACACGGTGAGGTCAGAAACTCAGCTCCACACAGGGCCCCACGGACACTAAGGGAGAGGATGAGAACAGAGTGCCAACTAGCACTGCCTGCCACCACATTTACCTCATAATGCCTTGTGGGGGTGGAGGCTCAGCTCCCCACCAGGCTCTGCTGACATGAGATGGAACCTCACACTACCTCATTAAATCTTGTTGCTGCTGAGTAGGGTTCAGCTCACTCACTAGACCCTGCCAACACTAGCCTGAGAGGGGGAATCAGAGTGTCATATACTTCTACCAGGTAAGGAATATAAGAGCCACTTCCTGCAGGCAGCCTCACTCATACTACCTGGGCAGGAGAATCAAAGGACTATCTACTTCTGCCTGATGGGGAATGGAAGATCAACTACCCCCTCCATCTTGCCAATAATACACCAGCAGGGGAATCAGATAACTGCTGCCTGCTTCTGCCAGGCAGAGATGGAAGAACAGCTTCCAGCTAGGTCCCACCAACAGCTCACAGTGGGGGAATCAGAGCATGCTGCCTACTTCCTCAGGGCAGAGGGTAGGAAGAGATAGCTGAAGCATGAAAGGCAGGAAGGTGATTTTTCTACTGGTGTTTGGCCAGAGTAAGGTGGGTATTGCCGAAACAATTTTCTATTGTTAAAACACACTTTTTCAGTACTTTGCCTAAAGGGAAAAATTTCCTTGGAGCCTTTTTATTTTATTATTATTATTTTTTTGTCTGTGTGTTTGACAGTTCTGTGTTGGAGGCCTCTGCAATACTCTGTCTGAGATATATGGGAAGCAATGAGGAAATCCAGAGAAGTCACCACTGTGTCATTCCTGAAGTTCTGAGGTCCTTAGGTTGCCGACCTTATTTTCACCTTTCAGTTTTCCTATGCTTGTTGTATTATATCCAGAGATTTTTAGTTGTAAGGAGGAAAATCTGGGAGGAATGATGGGGCTACTTCATTTCAGGTGAAACAGAAATACTGCCTCTTGGCAGAACCAGGAACATGCCCTTCAATTTATATATATTTTTTATTGAAGATTAATTAATATACCATACAAGTCACTCATTTAAAGCACATAATTAATGGTTTTTAGCATATTCACCGAGATGGGCAACTATCACCACAGTCAATTTTAGAACATTTTCATCACCCCAAAAAGAAATCCCATACGCACTAGTAAGTCACTCTTCATTTCTCCCCAACCTCCCCAGTCCCAGGGAACCACTAATCTACTTTCTCTCTAAATATTTGTCTTTTCTGGACAAATGTTTGTCTATTCCATTTTATATGAATGGAATAATATAAAGTCAGTCTTTAGTGACTGACTTCTTTCACTTCACATAATGTTTACAAGGTTCATCCATGGTGTAGCATGTATCAGTACTTCATTCCCCTTTATATCTAAATAACATTCCATTGTTTGGATATATTATATTTTGTTTATCCATTCATCAGTTGAAAGACATTTGGGTTGTTTCCATTTGGGGGTTATTATTAATAATGCTGCTATGAATATATGTGTATAGGTTTTCATTTCTCTAGGGAGTATACCTCGAAGTAGATGTGCAGGGTCTTTATCATAACTCTATGTTTATTCTTTTGGGGAACCGCCAAATTGTTTTCCAGAGTAGCTGCACCATTTTACATTCCCACCAGTGTTATATGAAAGCTCCAGGTTCTCTACTTTCTCTCTAACATGTGTTACCTGTCTTTTTTAGTATAGCCATCCTAGTATATATGGTTTTGATATTCATCTCCCTAATGACTATGCCGACTGAAAAAGAACTGCACAACCTAAAACTTGAGAATTATGTTTTATTTGGTGAACAAAACGGAGGACTTAAGCCCAGGATTCAGCCTCTCAGATAGCTCTGAGAGATTGCTACAAAGAGGTAAGGGAGGAGCCAGGATATATTGAAGTTTTTGCAACAAAGACCAGGTAGTCAGAACTTCAAAACATTACTGTTAACTAAAGAAAACCAGATATCTCAAGGAATTTGGCACTCTTCTATGTATGGGAAGATGTAAGAGTTGAACTCATTCCTTTGATATGTACCATAGCTATCTAGGACCAGTATCTTGTTCTTTTCCCATCCTGAGTCCCCTCAGGGTGTACCACTGGGGGTGGCTGCAGTGGTCGAGGGCTTGGCAGCTGGCAGCTGGTTTGTCTCCATCCTGAGTTCCCTCTGGGCTCACCATCTGGGTGGCTATAATATGATGGCTTGATGGCTGCAACATCCTTTGTTTACTGATATGGCAGGCAACATTTTTTATTCACAGCTAATAATACTGAGAATATTTTTATGTGCTTATTGGTAATCTGTATATCTTCTTTGGAGAGATGTCTGTTCAGGTCTTTTGTCCATTTTTTTAAGTTGTGTTAAATTGTCTTTTTATAAATTGAATTTTAAGACTTTACACATTCTACAGGCAAGTTCTTTATCGGATATATGACTTGATATATATGAAACATGATTCTATGAGTTCTCTTTTTACTTTCTTAATAGTATCCTTTGAACCACAAAGCTTTTTAATTTTGATGAAGTCCAACCTTTCTTCAATTTTTAAAAATCAAGTAGAATTATAATAAATCAAGTAGAATTTTTTCCTTCAGTAGTATATACACTATATATTCGCTTGTCTATCTTTATTTGTATTATTTATTGAGTAGGTACCTAGAAAACTTTAAGACATCCTTTAAAATTTTTCTGGGCCATCCTTTAAGCTCTTTAAAGAGCACCTATTGGGGATTAAGCTTGCATGACTATTATATCAATACATGGTCTGTGTGGGCTTTTTATTTTATTATTTTATTTGCTTTTGTCTTTTCCTCCTAACAGTTTTAGGAATATCCCCAAATATCTACAAAATTTTTGGTCTACATGTATAACTTTGTCATGAATGTAAAATTCAACTGTCATATGTGGCAGAGGAGAAAAAAGGTGGAGTATTAATCAGGGTTCTTCAGAGAAACAAAGCCAACAGGATATATATTGAAATATAAGAGAGTGCCAATGTCTGAAGGGAGGAGACGAGGATGTCTCAGATCAAGCAAAGGCAGTGAATATACCCCTCCTCTGCCTTTTTGTTCTATTCGGGCTCTCAAGGGACTTATGTGATGCCCACCCAAATTGGTGAGAGCTATCTTCTTTACTCAGTCTACTGAGTGAGCTCTATCTTCTTTACTCAGTCTACTGATTCAAATGCTAATCTCTTCCGGAGACACCCTCACAGACACATGCACAGATAATTGTTTACCAGCCATCTGGGCATCCCCGTCAAGTTGACACAAAAAATTCACTATTACAAAAAACTTGTGTATAGTGTTTGTATTTAGGAAAGGACCAAAATCTTGACACGGTAGTCACACTCTGCCTGAGCTAGATCTGGAGTTCAGAGAGGTCTCCAAGGAATTCTCTGTAGGTGTCCTGGATGCCACCTTGTGCATGGAATGAGGCCTCTGCTACAATCTTCCCATGAATCATGGAGAGCTACCAAACCATGCAGTATTAACAGCTCTGTGTAACAACAGAGACAATAGATTCTGAAAACAGTAAAAGAAGGTGATCAATATTCTATTATGTTTCATGGTGTTTGATTTTCAAGAAAAATAAATGCCAACTAAACTGCTTTAAAATGAGATGCACTCAAGGGAAAAAAGCCTAAAGCTTGGACCCAAAAATCATTTCCTAAAACAATTTTATAGGGGCATAAAATTCCAACATTATAGCATAATGTGTAATACTATTTTATAGTGTAGAGTATTAGTTTAGACATACACTTTGTTCAGTAATAGCTTATTGAATATATAGGATGTGTGAAGACAATAATAAAATCATGAACATTGTAAAACATAGATTTGAAGGTGCATGCAGTCCCTCACCCTGAGATTTTACAAGCATAGTATTTTAGAATGGCTTGCCTAGAGTTTTGTAATTTATTGATCAGGGATTAAATAAACTACAAAATAAACTAATTAACTGAGTTCAAAGAATGTAAAATCTTATTTGAAATGTAATGTGCCTAGTATTCTGGGATTGCAATTACTACTATATATTATAGAACAAATTATGTATAAATATTCTCCCAGTATATTCCCTAGAGATATGTTTTTCAATTTCTTAAAACTCTCCCCACACATTGTTTGGCTGACCAATTAACTAGCACTTACTATCTACTTTAGAGATGTTAAAAGAATAAGAAGTAGGAAATGAGTAGTTTGAATATGGGCTTCTTAGAAAGGAACAGCTCATGAAATTCTAAAGGTATAAATGAGGCAGAGGATGTATATTCTTTAGCCAGTGACCTTTGGAGCAAAGGAACGGAGGGCAGTAGCAGTGGCCTAAAAATTGTACATAGGACCCTGGCATCATTCTTTTATAAAAATCATTTTTTTTTTACAATTTATAAAAAAAAATCCATTATAGAAATTTTAAAATAACAGCAGATTATTACAGTTATAGATATATATAGTTTATATATAAAAATAAAATCATAATCTTATGTCTGGGTATATATTACTATCAAGTGGATTTCCAAACTGTTTTCAGTGTATGTAATATTAATTATATAGAAAGTATATAATACATTTCACAGAATGGCCCCATGACATTGTCACCTTGGCCCCAAGTGGCATTCAGCTCATCTCTGAGCAGCAGCTATAGTACCTCCCATCTTAGATACCAACACAACTTCAAGCTGTCATTCCCTGGCCTTGCAGGACTATTAGTAAAGATGTCACTGTGAAAAAAAGGAAGAGTTATAAATGCCAAGAAGGGCTGAGCTATAGGTCTTGAAATACCAGCATATTCAGTTTTAATAAGTGAGATTTACGAATCCCAAGTATACAAAGATATAACTTCCTTTATATTGTGTTTTATTGAATTTAAGACACCATCATTTGTAAGATGCACTGTTATTTTACGTACCATTAGGAAAGAAAAATCACTGCAAACTAAACTGTGATATGTCATGGTTTGTGAGCTGCATCTCAATTTCAGATATGTTAAAATGTGAAAAAAAATGTGTGTCTTGGAATCAGTGAACTAGGGTATTTCTATAATTGTACTTAACTCTCAACCCCCAGTTTTACTGATAACAGAAACACTGATCTTTCCAGTTCAAAGTAAACTCTGTCTTTTCTGGATTTCACTCAATCTCATTTGGGCAAACATTCAGTCAATTCAGAATTCTCCTGGAGATAGTTCAGAGGGGAGGTCCTACTTATTTAATTTCAAGGGGTTATACCATCTTAGCCTCAGTCCTCCTCAGGTCATAGTAGCCTCAGCTGGGACGTATCACAATCCGTTTTGGACATCAGTGGCCCCTCCATGACCTTTGTTCTCCTGGTCCATGCATTCTCTGCCCAGCATGACTGAACTGCAGGATGCCTCCAAGTCCTCCAGCCCTTTTGGTTATCACTCAAGAAGCTCAGGCACTGCCAGCTGACATCCCCACCCTACAGTGAGATGCAGGATGCAGCTGCGTATACATCTCTCTCAACTAGGGCCATGTTTCTGCTCTGGCTCCATCCTGGACTCACAGCTTCTTGGGAAGACTTGTAGTTTGTCCTGATTACAACCTGGGTGAAAATGTTTAGATCCCTCTTCTTAATAGAGGCCTCAAACTTTTCTTAGATTCTATTATTCCCTCCAACACAGAGAACTCCAACCTGGGAATAAGCCAGGGATATACCCCTTTCTCAGGGATTCACAACAACTACTTTTATTCTCCTCTTTTCTCAACTTCACTCCTTCCCTCATTCAACTGAGTTTATCTTTACTCCCAAGGGCAGAAAAATCTGACTAAGTATTCAGACTAAACAATTATTTGTGCCAGAATCATGGCTTTTGATGACATGTGTCAGGTGTCTTCTTAGAGGTTCAAATGGCCAGAATTTGACTTTTTCTTATGCTGGTTAATCCCTCTCCCTTAAGGCAGCTCATATGGAAAGCTAGGGAGAAAGGAGCAAGGGAGCTGAGCAGTGGGAACAAGGAGAAGAAATCTTAGGGAACATGTCAAAATACAATGCCACCAACAGTGATTCTGTGATACCTGGCCATATTCTTCCTAAAACACCTGAAGGAATTAAGCCTCTGCTTTCTGAGTATGCAAAATTTAAACATATCTTGGGTTAAATTTGCTGGGCAGGTACTTTTCGAAGGAAGTTGTAAGGCTAGCAAAGCATTAGACATTACTTCAATGGTGTGCTCCAATTCCAACTTCAATGGTGTGCTCCAATTCCAAAGATCTGAGCTATTGGGTGTAACAATTGAGATAAACTCCAATGTATTTTAGGAGTTATTCCACTATTGCCCGTGACAGGCAATGGAACTATATGTAACAACTCTACAGTACATGCCTTAAGAACTACTATGCTCCTTCTGAGAAAATCCAGGTTGCAGCATATAGCCCACAGAATTGACTCCATAGAACCCCTAAGCCATCTCTATTGCACTAGGAAAACCAACTTCGCAGAGTTTGAGATTGTAGTGAATTGATGACAAAAACGGCCTCAATTCTCTACTCTTTTCTTTATCCATAACTTTGCTACATGACTTTGAATTTTCTCACAAGAAATGAAATCTGTTTCCCCACTCCTGGTATCTAGACTGGCCTTATGATTTGATGTGGCCGATAGAAAGGGCAGAAGTGTCAGTGGGCCACTTCTGAGCCCAGACTTCCAAAGCTCTTACATATTTCTACTTTCTCTTAGAACTCTGTCCAGTACCATGAGAACAATCCTATGCTAGTCTGCCAGATAATGAGTTGCCCCCATCAACCAAAAGCAACCAAACATCTTATTTCAGGCAACCCCAGCCATTCTGAGTGACTCACACCCTTGAGCAAACCCAGCTAAGATCAAATCTGCCAAGCTGACCCATAGGCTCAGGAACAATAATGAAGTGCTTATAGCTTTCAGTGCAACCTTTAGGGGTGGTTTATTATTCAGCATCTCTATAGAAGTTAATACCTAGGAGAGGATGCTGCCTTAATAAAACGTAAGACATATACCATTGGCTTTGGGACTTGGTAAAAAGCAGAGCCTGAAAAACAAATAGCAAACTATTGGCAAATTTGGAAAAATGGTGATGAAATTATACTGGCAAATGAAACTATGGTGACCTATGTTACAGAGTAGCAAGACAGTTGACAAAACAGTTGTCTGGCTTAATGGAAGATGTAAAACATATCCAATGAACATTTGGATTTGACTGAGGAAGTCTCCAGGCAAAATGTTTAAAGTGTTTTAGCTGCATGTGATATGACACTGGAAGGGGAAAAAAAGATAAGATAAAGAAATAACTAACCAGTTTGAAAGCAGAATTTGGAGGAAATATCATGAACCATATAACATACTGAGTTGGAAAGTAAAACTGTTTCTCATCACCTGTTTCCTTAGCCTGAGGAAAAAAGTGAAATCAAGTGTTAAAGTCTGTGAAAGAATTAGGTGGTTCCTAATAGATCCTCTAACTTAAAAAAAAAGAACTGATCAGAATTTTCAGAGTTGGTTCTACAGAAGTCATCCCAAAGTAGCAGCAAGTCTAGAGAAAGTGGAATGTTTGGGTTTTGTCCAATGTAGTGAAATTTTATTCAATTCATAGACATATCAGAAAGTTGTGAAAACACCACTAGCCTGGATTAAAAGGAATAGACTGTTCAAACTGTAAAGAGGTCTTGGCCTTCAGCTTGCTGTAGAAGGAAGCAGGCTACAAAAGTGAATCTGCTAGCCAAAATGAGCTGTTTCTTCAGAGGTAATCAGGGGGTGATGGGTAAGGAAGGATGAGCAAGTAGAGCAAAAAGTGATGAAAAAGGGTGGACTACAGTGCTACTCATAAGAAGCAGCAGAGACAAAGGGGCTGAGAAGACACTCCAAGGGAGAAGAACCCAGGTCTAATCAAGCAACATCCCCAGCCTCCAGGGGAGGAAGACCTGGCAGCATGTTTGCAGCTGGAATTCAGAACTTCTGCAAACCACTGACAGCTATGTACTTCCCATTCTTCTCTTATTTAACAGGAGTGTTGTCTGCAGGTATCTTGTTGCTATCTCTGTGTTAGGTATGTAGGAGGTAGTTAACTTGTCATTTCAGTTCATAGGTTTCTGTATCAAAAGGAGCTACATCTAATGAACCATATTTGAATCTGACTTAGATCTTTAAACTGTGGAATTCAAGTTTGATGGCATGATTGATTAAAGTTTTTGGGGACCTGGGGATGAGGAGACAGAAGGGTGTTTTACTAGAATGGCCCCAATTCTCTCCCCAACCTCTTTTATCCACACGCTTTGCAATGTGACTTTGCAGCTCCTCCCATCAAGAAGTGGATTCTATTTTCCCTGTTGAGTTGATCCTGCCAAAGAATTGTGGCAGAAGTGATGGCATGCCAATCTTGAACCTAGACCTCAAGACATCATACAAATCTCTCTCTCTCTCTTTCCCTCTGTCCTTCCCTAGCTACTATAACAACCTAGGCTAGTCCACTGGAGGGACACTGGAGGTGGCCTAGTTATCGTTCTCACTGTAGACAGTAGCCAACTAGCTCCCAAACATTTCAGGGAGGAACAGATGCCCCAACTGACAGCAGATTCACGAGTGAGCTTAAGCTAAGATCAGCCAAGTCTGGCCCAGCTCGGAAAAATCATCCAACCAACTTACAAACTTCATGACCAATAACAAAATGCCCATTGTTTAAATCATTAAGTTTCAGATGGATTGTTGCACAGTAAAGTTAACTGATACAGCATGATACGCCACCAGGAGGATCATAAGGAAAATGTTGTCAATATTTTTCTATCAATTCTGAGACATACCTTATATCTTTCTAAAAAAAATTACTTTTCTATTATCCATAGTCAGTTTCTGTTGTTTGCATCTAAACCTCTAATTTTTAAACTAATCATTCATAGATTATAGACAATGAATATTTTATAAAGTTGAAATATATACTTTAAAAATTATGACATTAATATTATATATACATAAAAAGAGAGAGAAAGAAATGTTTGGAAGGATCTTTGGGGAGGTGGTATGTCTTCTAAAACAGATTTATGTGTAATTTAATAATTCCATCACTTAGTTTTTCTTCAGTAAAATTCAATTTTCAAAATTATATCTTCAACTTTTAATTTTAAAATCATATGCATAACCAGTTTTTTCTTTCTAAAATTATATCTATCATTCCATATATATTGATAGAGAGATCTGAGAGCTATGTGTGTGTGTATCAGGATTTGTGGTTATTGTGCTTACAATATGTTAAACAAACAAGTGACTCCAGTCAGTCTATTCAAAGATCAATCAGTTCGGGTAAGACAAAGATTCTCAAACTTTCTCTCTGACCAAATACACTGACTGATCTATTGAATTAAATCAACATAATAAAACCTATAACTCTATGAAACTCAGGATTAATCATATCAAAAATATTCACTGATGGAAAAACTCTAATAAAACTAAAGGACATATGCCCTCATGTTTTCCAAACCTTGGGGAGGAGAAACAAAGCACAGCATAATGTGATCCTTTTTTCACTTCCTGTAGGACCAACATTTTTTAATCCACTCATTCTTCATGAGCATCATCTTATGATGATCCCAAAGAAGATACAGAGCAACACTAATTGTGGGAGATCAGATTTTCACTGAACAATTCTCAGTAGGAATTTTGTAACTGATTCCAGGGAACAAAATCAGAAATTCAGAGAAAATCCCTAAAATATTAGTCTTTGTTTTTTTCTAAAACAATTTAATTTAGGATAGATAATCAATCATTTTCTTAGGATATGTAGGAAACATAGAACTCTGGATTACTATCAAATCAAAATCATCTTCTGAGTTTTTTTTTAAGTTACAATTTACATTTACTTATTTCCTCTTCAGGTAGGTCATGCTTCACAGTTTATAGGCAAAAATAAGGTCACCCTACCAATCTCAAAACTCTGTTTTATCTGTATTTACTTACAATAGTGTAGGAACTCTTCTTTTTCCCCAAATTTCATACTAATCTATCTAGGAGTCCCTTAGGTACTATCTCTGTACATCTGACCTAGTGTCTTCTGTTATTATGTGGCTGGCAATCAACATTTCCATCTTTTGTTGTGCTATCTCACTGCTATACTGGTACTTAGGCCACAGATGCCCATTAGCAACATAGAAGCAGAAGCAGATATACTGACAGTGTAGCCAGGAAGAGTCAGGGAGATTGAAGATGTCTTCATTGTGGTTGCTAGTTTGGGCTATCCCGGCATCCTATGCCCTCCTGATGGTGCCATTTCTCCCTTGTCTCCATCACTGCTGCTGGAACCAATGACAGTGATGATATGTTTTCAAAGATCAAAAGAGATTTTCATTAAATGGTATTTTTAGTTTTTACTTTTAGCTTTTATTATTTGCTCACTCCTATTTTAGGTTTCCACCCTAGAGCCCAGTCTGGGAGCTGACTGCTCAACTGGAGGCACCACACCCAGAATAACACTTTTTATTTGACTTTAACTAAGGCAATGTGCCTCAAATCTCTTCTGTTATGATGGCCATTCCAGGAAGCAACATAATTCCTCATATACATAATCCCCTGATAAGACCCTCAACTAACCAGGCACACACAGGCAGGCTATATAATTCAAGAATAAAATATAGCTTGGGCTCTAGTAGGGTCTCCTCCATTTCCATTACAAAGCAAGTGAAAACAAACAACAAAAACCCAACAACTATGACACTGAGTTGCTTTCTATTTAGTTGAAGTAGGTTTTTCTATGTGTCAATACAGGCAAATGTCCTGTAAACTTCACTATTCATAATAAAGCTCATCTATCATGAGTTTATCATGTTCCAAACACTACAAAGTGCTTTATAAAGAGCATCCCATTTATCACCTTTTCAAATGAGAAGATTCAGGTTTAGAGAAATATTTAGTAACTTGACCAAAGTCAAGAGTTAATCCAGGCCTGCTTGATGCCAAAACTCTTTGTTCTTAATCACTGTGATCTAAAGCAGCAAGGGACATCTCCTACAGAAAGAATGGGATTTTGAACATGAAAACCACTGATTTTCTTTCATTTAATGAGTAATTATTACATCCTTATTTATCCTTTAATCTATGCTAGACACTTGGAAGGCAACAAGCAAGATGGCCTACGCCTTAATGAATCTTACATTCAATTTTTTTTTTCCCATCCTTCTTGACAGATAATCCAAGACCAACAAATGCAACTTCAGTAGAAGGGAAGTACAAGAATTCAGACTATCCTTGAAGGGTAATGAAGCATTTGAGAAATATATACTTCTTAGACTTTCCTGGAAGCTACAAAATAAACTAAGGATCAGCATCAACATGCATGAGCTTTGTTTGGTGCAAGGTGCAACACGGAAATGCATCTGAGTTACAAGTTAGCATAGTCCTGAAGAAACTCAGTCCTTTTGTTAGTAAAAATGTCTAACTTAGATCAATTAATATACAGAGCCATCTACAGAATGATGAGTTCACAGTGCAATTCCAAAATGAATCCATTTCTGCAGTATCTTCTCTGCCAGCTAATGAATTTAGAATATACTATTTGCAAAAACAAAAATACTATCTTTAAAGTAAATCAGGCCTCAGGGAATCTCTGGTTTATAGTTGATATATTTCCCAAATACTAAAAGTTCTTAAACTTGCATTTGAAAGAACTAAAAGAAAAAGTCAATGCTCTTTCTCCCCTCCAGAAATATTGCATATTCCCTTCAATTACTGACAAACTATATAATATCTTAAAGAGTAACTCTATGTGCCAACTGGGACTTGGAGGGAGGGAGGGGAATTCATTTATGTGATCTGCAAAATAAAGTCAAAAACTTTAACCACATTGATTCAGTAAGATTTTCAAAAACAATAACAAAAAGGAGAGTTTCCTTGACTTGTTTTGTACTTCAAGAGAACCATTCACTACATTAGAAATAGGAGGGAATTCCTTGCTGGCCCAAAAGACACAGAACCTGTATTTCATCTTCTTCCAGTTAGAAAAAACTGTTCTGTTATAATATTATATCTAAAATTAGAATGAATGAAAGAGTAGAGAATTGAATTAATTTATATGGAGGAGTAAAGTCTGTCATGCAATCAAGTGAGATTGGCTAAGTGACTTACCATAAGTAAAAAAGAGAGCAAGCAGCAATGCAGAAAAGACCCCATAGATTATTCTACATTTTTATAGCTTAAGTATGAGTCCCTTCTTCGGAAGAAAGGACTTTAGTTTCATGTAAGGAAAGAATGTCAAGATTTATTTTCTTCCTACCAATTCAGTATATAGCAGGCATTTAGCCTCCATGGTACACTCTGAAGGACTGATCAAATCTCACCGTCACACCCATCACCCATGTGTCTGAAATTCCACTATTAGCAGTTCAGCCTTTTGGATCTGGTAGGATTTTGATTTTGAATGCACCATGGTCTTTTGTGGCCTAACCTGTATAATTGCTTTTGGCATTTGTGAATTTCTCTTTAATTTCTCTTCTGTATAGAACTTTGCATGTGTTTGAATTAGCACTTAAATGATCAATTAAGGTAGAGTGCAAACATGATTTTAAAAATTAGTTATGAAAGTACAGGGAAAGGTCTTAGATTTTGAATAGAAAATAAGCTAACTTGCAAGGTCATGATATCTATCCCTCCCATTTCAAAGATATGAAACTATTCCATTTTTAATTACATAACCTTCAGGAAATAATCTAGACATCCTATTCTGATACCTAAACCAATGATTAACAACCATCACAGACAGGCAATTTCTCATCTAAAGGATAAGAAGTTTTCATTTGGAAGCCTAAGTCTACATCTCTTCAGTACAATTTAAACATTGTGAGCATTCACTAAGGACCAGCCACTATGCTAGGCACATCAGAGAATATAAGATTAGACATGGTCCCTGCCCTCAAGGGAACCCCCATCTTCTGAAGGAGAGAGATACAAATTCAAGCAGTTCTAGAGCCGGGCAGACTGTGACAAACACATCAGGAGAACTATGAACAAAATATTAGTAATTAGTAGAGAAGGTTAGAGATACATATCACCTTAAAATTGGGGCAGTGGAAAGATCTTTTAGAAAAGGTGAAATCTGCTGAAAATCTAGTTTGTGCCAAAACAAGACAGGAATAAATAAGACAATGCCTGCATTTATGAAAACTCTCAGGCTATCAGAACAGGCCTTGAAAGTACTACAGCAGACCAACATAGGAGAGTGATGGTGTGAACAAATTACAGTACCATGGAAGAGAAGAATGTGGAAGGTTTGCCTTTCTACAAGGGTTGGGGAGGGGTCTGCCTTGAAGTGGAAGTAAGTTTCACCAGCTAATGAAGGGGAATGAAGGACATTCCCGGCAGCAGAGTATCCCATAGTTGAGGAAAGGCTCTATAATAAGGGTGTAAGTTTCACAAGGGTAGATGAGAAAGGGGATTTCAAAGACAAGGGGATAAACAGCAGTTCATTATTGTCTACAAAAGAACGCTTTGTAATTGGAAGACAACTGTTGACTCAAATCTGAATTTTGTTCTTCCTGGATTTTATTTTCTAATTCTTTCATTGCTGCTGTGGCTGAGCTCTCTCATGTTCCATAAATTCATCTCGAGGTTGAAATTCACATTTCCCTCTATACTAAGAGCCTGGCCACTCATGGCCTCCCAAATTCAATACACAATATATATATCAGTATATTTCAAGTCTATTCTCTACTTGACAAAGGCAGAGGGACTTCTCTGTCTACAAAGGTCATATGATTTTACCTTGCACAAGTAGGTAATTAGTCTATCTCTTCTATTTTTAATGCATTCTTACTATTGTTCTAAATAGCCCAGACTGGAGCATGTCCCCACAGGCCACCACCACAGTTTGTGTTATCAGGCCAAGTTATAAGATAATCACCATAGCACTTCTGGCTTGAAAGTTTTCTCCTTCCTCCCCACAATTCCTCAGAATGAGTACTCATTGTTTCTTTCAGGTTTTGTTTTGTTATTTTAGGTGCTTGTGTTTTGCCCTTGTTCAAGAAAGCATCTGCTCCATAAGCTATTCATCAGAAACCTGTGGTTCAAGAAGTTGCAAAGACCTTCCCGGGATTACTATTATCTCCCTTCTACATGAGGGTCAGTTTCCCCCAGGAGGCACCAAGTTACCATTTCTGGCCTCTGGCCCACCAGATAGTAACACCGCTGCTTGGAGGCCAGGAACAGCGGGCAGTACCTAGGATTAGGCAATAAGTAGTTTCCACAACCGGCACTCTGAAAGCAATGCAATTACTTGCTATTTATCCTTGCCTTTACCGTAATGCTGTTTTAACTGTACATGGTTCTAGCTTATGGCTACTTTCCAAGAAAGTCACTGTCTTGCTTGTCCATTTATTTATTCACTTAACAAATCTTGAGACCACAAAAAAGAAAGAGATATAAAGAAAACTGATATAACACCATTTAGTGGGGGAAACATGCAATATCAATACATATATAAATATATAATATAATGATATGTAATAACTATATATCATGTTAGGCGGCAAATGCACCAATGGAAAAATAAGCAGGATAAACAGACAGAGAGTAATGGGAAGTGTTATTTTAGATAGCGTGACCAAGGAAGGCCTCTCTAATGTGGTGATATGTGGGCAGAAACCTGAATGAAGTGAACAGGATGAATATCCAGGGAAAGAGCACCACGGGCAGAGAGAACTCCATGCGCAAGGGCCATGAGGTGGAGCATGAATGTGCGATCCAAGAACAGCAGGGAGTCAATGGAATTGGAGTGTGAAGAGCAAGTGGAAGGACATGAGGTCAGAGACTGGCCAGGAGCCAAATCCTGAAGGGCCTGTAGGTTTGGGAACAAATTTGCGTTTTACGCTGTAAGTGTGATGAGAAGGCAGTGCCCACCCCACATCCCCCCGGATCTGAGGGAGATACAGGAATCACAATGACTGCAAAGTCTAGACGTGCCATTTACTACGACAGGGAAAAGCAGGTAGGGCCTGAGTTGGGGAAGGAAATGAAGATCGGTGAGTGCCTATTCCACATTACGGGGTGATTATTGGCTCTTTATACACTTGAATCTTCAGAGTTTTCTTCCCAAATCTGCACGTACAATCAACTTCCAATTATTTTGGTCAAGGGAGGCAAGTAACAAGAAGGACAATGGAAAACTTATTTACATTTTATGCAGACCTGATTTCAGACACCATTTTAAAGTAGGCAAAGTTTATGAAGTTTCCCAGCCTTTGAGTTCATCTCTTCCACACCCCACCCCAAATTTCCTTCTCCATATTGCCCCAGATTTCTTCTAAAGACATGTAGTATCCTCGTTTTCTGGTGTGTGTGTGTGTGTGTGTGTGTGTGTGTGTGTGTGTGTGTGTGTGTGTGTGTGTAAGTTTCTCTCTGTCTCTTTCCGCCTCTCTTTCTTTCTGCCCCCACTCATCACCACGCATGTGACTATGGAAAGGATCAGGTATCAGTCATTTACATCTTAGGATGAATTGAACCCCACATATATCTCCCTGCAGTATTTGCCCTTTATACCTTGTCTCTAATTATATGCTGAATATTCCCCTTAAGGGAATGTCTATTTAATTCTCCTCTTAAAAAGCACTGATATGTTTAGACACCTACAGATTTCACCTACATGTAAGACAGGATATAAAAATAAGAGTGATCCAACACAGTATATACCAGGGATGCTTCTTAAATGCCTTCTACTTCCCCAAGACAGAAGGCAACATCCAGAAAAAGGTTTAAAAAGAAAGCAGTCTACTGGGTAAAGAACAGTTATCTCTTAGCTACTGCTATGATGAATGTAATGTGTAAATAACAAAATATTGTCTGAAGTGTTGGGATGAAGGTTAATTGTCCAAACTGATCATCAGAACAAATGCTCCTAAGGCAAGTACCTGGAACAGACCAGTAAAGCCAGGAGCTACCAGGGGTCCAGGAACATGACTCCAGGGAGCAATAGATCTGGAAAGAGTGCAGAAGTATCAGAAAGAATTTCTAAGAGGAGACGCCACTAACACCACAGCTGTGGTTAGTTTTTCAGAGCTTCATGTTCATATATGTGGGCACAGTGTCTTAAATGCCCCAGGGCCAAGGGAAGATCAATACCCATTGCTAAATCATATTTACCTTAAGTTAAATGCTTCTAAAAGAGTAAGTTCTTTGAATTCTAACTTTATGGCTGATTTTTCATCAAATTATTCATAAATATAATTTAAAAATGAAAACTATAGGTAGAATACTATTAATTTTTTGTTTCATTGAAGTATAGTCGATTTACAATGTTGTGTTAGTTTCAGGTGTACATCAGAGTGATTCAGATATATATATTCTTTTTCAGTTTCTTTTCCCTTATAGGATATTATAAAATATTGAGTATAGTACCTTGTGCTACACAGCAGGTCCTTGTTTTTCATCTGTTTTATATATAGTAGTGTGTTTATGTTAATCCCAACCTCCTAATTTATCCCTCCCCACAGAATACTATTAATTTTTATCTGTACCTATTAGTTGATAGTCCTTTCAATATTACTATCCTGTTACCTTTTAGGTGAAAGTGAATAGGCCTGGGCCGAGCAGGCGGAGACAGGCGGCCTGCTGGCTGCGGAGGTGCAAGCCAGGCTGCAGCATTCCTGTCTGGCCATGGCAGCATCACCCCTGAAAGTGTGCATCGTAGGCTCGGGGAACTGGGGCTCAGCTGTTGCAAAAATAATTGGTAATAATGTCAAGAAACTTGAGAAGTTTGCCTCCGTGGTCAAGATGTGGGTCTTTGAAGAAACAGTTAATGGGAGAAAACTGACAGACATCATAAATAATGACCATGAAAATGTAAAATATCTCCCTGGACACAAGCTGCCAGAAAATGTGGTTGCTATCCCGAACCTCAGTGAGACTGTGTGGGATGCAGACCTGCTGGTGTTTGTCATCCCCCACCAGTTCATTCACAGGATCTGTGACGAGATCTCTGGGAAAGTGCCCGAGGGCGCGCTGGGCATCAGCCTCATCAAGGGCATAGACGAGGGTCCCGAGGGGCTGAAGCTCATTTCCGACATCATCCGAGAGAAGATGGGCATTGACGTCAGTGTGCTCATGGGAGCCAACACTGCCAATGAGGTGGCTGCTGGGAAGTTCTGTGAGACCACCATCGGCAGCAAAGTAACAGAGAATGGCCTTCTCTTCAAAGAACTTCTGCAGACTCCAAATTTTCGAATTACGGTGGTTGATGATGCAGACACTGTTGAACTTTGTGGTGCCCTGAAGAACATTGTGGCTGTGGGAGCTGGGTTCTGCGACGGCCTCCGCTGTGGCGACAACACCAAAGCTGCCGTCATCCGCCTGGGGCTCATGGAAATGATCGCCTTCACCAGGATCTTCTGCAAGGGCCAGGTATCCACGGCCACCTTTCTGGAGAGCTGTGGCATAGCCGACCTGATCACCAGCTGCTATGGGGGTCGGAACCGCAAGGTAGCAGAGGCCTTTGCCGGGGCCGGAAGGACCATTGAAGAATTGGAGAGGGAGATGCTGAATGGGCAGAAGCTGCAAGGACCTCAGACTTCCACTGAGGTGTACCGCATCCTCAAACAGAAAGGGCTGCTGGACAAGTTTCCACTGTTCACTGCAGTGTACCAGATCTGCTACGAAGGTAGGCCCGTTCAGGAGATTTTGTCTTGTCTCCAGAGCCAACCAGAGCATATATAAAGTGAATTATGCAACACGTCAGGGAAAGGCCTGCCTTTCCGATCAATCATTTGGATTCAGTGGAAACTGGGACTTGCCAACAAGATGTCTGCAGCATCATAACCCCATCATGGATACTATGAATTTTTACACGTTCATTTTTGAATTGTGAGATGAAGTTCATTGGCTAAGATGTTACTGGGCAACAACTAGATGCACATATGTGAACGTGTGAGCGTGTGTTCCTTTCTCATTTTGTGGATGTTTCTATCAACCAAAATTAAAGGCCCTTTTTAAAAATTACTTTTGAAATTTTCCCACTGCGGTAGCTTATAAGATTGGAACTATCGCAGCTAAAAGTTTTGGATCTAATTCATATGTATCTCAGTGAAGGTATTTTTTTTCTCATTCTCTTGAGGTTAAAATTTAACCAGCATTAACATGGTAGAGTGGCAGAGTGAGTGGGTTCAAAGATCAACATACTGTAACTTCTAAATACTATCTCAGAGCCAGCATAATTAACTACTTCGATTGTGGGTTGATATATTATTTTAAACTATTACATATTCTTAATAGGTAATCCACTTATATATATTCCTCTTACTACAGTTTTCTGCATTTTTAGCCTCTTTTCTCTTCATTAGCTACCAGAATGTACTTTCATAAAGGCTCAGCAGTAGCAGAAGACAGAAAACTCATCTGGGATTTTCCTGCTGTGACTGAAACATTCTTCTGATTAATGACACTTGTATGATGCTTTTTGTCAGGTAGTACTTTTGTGCAAACATTTCCTTTGAGCCTCACAGATCCCCTGAAAGGGGGCCGCTATTATTCATCATTTAAGATGCAGTCACTATGCCTGGTTGCCTGGTGAGTAGGGGCAGAGCCAGAGTCAAGCCCAGTGGTCCTCCCCCTACCAAGATGCCAGGACCTGCTCAGACATCACTGGGCTGGTTTGACCTCCTACTAATTGGCTGTAGGATACACAGCCTTTACTGAGGCCATAGTCGGGCTTCCTGAAGCTGAGGTTTGTGTGGGTCCTTATCTAGAAGGATACCATTCAAAGTGTGGACCTCTCTCCATCAGCTTCACCTAGAGTCTCTTAGAAATGCATGTTCCCAGGTCCCAATCCAGACCTCTGAAGTGGGATCTTGTATCTATGCTTTGACATGTCTTCTGTGTGTTCATTACAATTTGAGAACCACCACTTTAGAAAATTTACTTTCGATTGACATTGGCATTTCTCAAACCATGTTCCATAGGAAATAAGTGTCCTGGGACCCAGTGGTGGTTCCGGTGTTCCCTCCAAAGGTCCACTGAGTTTGGGAAAAGCTGCATCTGTACACCCCTCTTGAAGGGGTAGAATGTATGTTAGTTTGTTAGTGGAACCTGTTTATTTAACCCAGCAAGTCCCAGACATATAAGATTATGGAGATTTCTTTTGGCAAGAAAACTTACCAAAGTTT
Source organism: Neophocaena asiaeorientalis asiaeorientalis (assembly GCF_003031525.2). Classification (NCBI taxonomy): domain Eukaryota; kingdom Metazoa; phylum Chordata; class Mammalia; order Artiodactyla; family Phocoenidae; genus Neophocaena; species Neophocaena asiaeorientalis. The sequence goes on from NW_020174698.1 coordinate 15,129,375, forward strand.
CCAAGGTACACTGTTCCTGGCTGAAGTGACCTTAGGACAGCTCAAGTATATGTACGAGTAAGTGAATGTCAACTTCACCGAAACACATGTTGTGTGGACTAAGTGCTTTTAAATCTAGAATTAGAATGGGAATTACTGTATCTCTTAAATGAGATTGGCTTCAGGATAACATTACAGTTACCTTACATAGCACTTGATAAATATTAAGGGAACCTATGAATATCACATATATTCATGGATTTTCAGTCACTTTGAGATTTTGATCCTTTTTTATTTTCCAGCTTGGGACTTTCTTCTTCTATACTTGAAATGATTTTTGAATAGATTTTGCAGGAGTTTTTTTAAACTCCTGTATACAGAAGTATGTGAAAGCACACAAAATCATACAAGTTTCATTGATTTTACTGCCACTGTTAAGTCAATTTTTGCTTGTCTCATAATTAATCTTTTAAAAAGTTTGTACATAGGTAACAAAGTGTTACTTCTTAAGATACTTAACAGGCTGTAAATTAATTGTGGTGTCTATTAAGTAGGATAATCAGATATGAGGAATTAGGATTTTGTCTTTTGTATATTCTCATCTGCATTCAGCTTCCTACTCTGGGTTTTGTACTTGAGCGTTTTTTCTTTATAAACGCCTTATTACCACTCTGAAGTCTCTGGCTGTACCACTTGAACATACTTATAATATTCCGCACATATGGAAAAAGGTAAATTTTATGTTTGTGCTTTGCTAACTGTAGATGTTTATTACTCTACAAGTTATCTATTTTTATAACTACCTGTGGTCCACCATTTATTTTAATTCATCTTTCTTACTAATTAAGGTAATAGGGAAGAGAGAGACATCTAGAAAAGAAGCTTAATTTATACTTTTTCAGCCAATCTGTGAATGTAAAAACTACACTGTTGCCTTGCCATAATCCAACCTACTATAATGTGAAACAAATATCTGCCTTGAAATCCATCATAGCAGGTGGAATTGAGCTAAACTCCTTCTGGTTTTTCATTTAACTCACCTAGAACATGGCCCCATGGCATTGGCCCAAGGAGCAGTGAGGTACCACTGTACAAAGGAATCTTCAGTTTTTCCACTAGTGCTAATCTAAGAGACTTTTACCTACACATGTACTATATTTGTTTACAGATTATAGGTCGATATGATTTAAAAGTTTGATTTAATAAACATTTAATCCCCCAAACCTATGCTACTGATCCTATTTTTTAATCAGCTTATTTAACAATTTTATTTGTTTAGGTAAGATTTTTTTTTTTTCTCCCTGAACTGGGTTGCATTGACAACAATAAAAAGGCAATTAAAAAAAAAAGTGAATGGGTCTTTCCCCCGTTTTCTTCATTTTCATGTACCCCTGGACTCTAGTAAATGAATTAGTAAATGGATATTTCTTTTCTTTTTCTAAGAGGAATATATGTGGGCACAGATTAAAATGTGTTCTAACAGAAAATCAATCCCACTAATGACATCTGACTTAGTATTGGAAGAATAAAAGAACTATAAACAAAGAAATCCCCAATGAGGTATTTACATCTTCTAAAAAAAACAAGCAGAAAATACTTTTAAAGTTGCTGAAATTAACTTGTTACCCTCAACCCAAAGAAAACCTGTTTGGTTAGGTCACCAAACCTGAGCAGAAAATATATCCACACAACTGCATTACAGCAGCCAATATGGCTGCCAGGGCCAGGCTGAAGTACAAAGCCGACACTGAATAAATAATATCAAAACCATGACAACTACTAACAATGGTCTATTCCTACCTAACTCTCAAAGCCAAGGTGACTTCACCAAAGGATAATCTTATGACCTGCATTTTTTGTACAGTTTCAGAAATAGGTATGCCCTAAAACGCCTAAAATCTCTGACTAGAGAATGACATCATGGGAATGTGCTATATATATATACATATATATGCATATGTACACACACACTAAATACATATATATATTCTATAAATATATTCCACAAACATCTAGAAATATATATATATAGTGTGTGTATAATATAATGTATGTATATATACAATGTGTGTGTATACATATATTTACTTTTTAACATTTTATCTCTCATTTTAAAAGGGTATGTTTCTTTTGATCTAGGATACAATAAGGTTATAAACCTGATCATGTTGTAGTTTTGCCTTGCATATCAGAAAACTTAGAGAAAAAATTAATTTTTTTTTTGAAAAAATTAATTCTTAATTACATCTAGTGTTCTTAACCTATGTTTTTAATCAAATTTTCTCTCCCTCAAATTTCCCCATCCTCATTATTTAGATCTTGGTTTATTAACCTAATTCTACTGATTGTTTTGCTAATGTGCCTATTTTTAAAAACTTCATATCTTTTGTGTTTGTAATTATAGTATACATAAAGAGAGAGAGAGATGATATGAGATATATGAGATAATATAAGTATAGTTATATGTATATATCATAAAAATAGGATAATAGCTATTATTGACTTACACTTCGTACTGAAAGTACTCTGCTCTTTCTCAAGTGAAATCTGAGAGTGGGCTTTGATATGGAAGAAGGGATTTGAGGTACAGGAAACAAAAAAGCCAGCACCTAGATGGAGGTAGCAGGTGCTGAAAGCACTCTTCTTTGTCATGTTAATCACCAGTCAGCTTTGTCCAGGGAAGAACTCTGGTTCTGAGGAGGCTCAGGTGGGTAGAGAAGAAGCTAAAGGAGAGTAGGTCCTTAGTAGTCAGGCGACTGCCAAATGTGAGCTGAAAATTCAATTGCCCCTAATTGTTCTAGAGCAGGTTCTGGAGCAAATTCTAATTCAAGAGCCACTGAAGAAAGAACAGAAGCCCTGCACTGGCTCTAGAACTTCTTTGTCTCTTGAGCTACAACAGTGGAAAGGATAATGGATCAGCCACTGTGGCTAAAAGAAAAGCAGTCACACTGAGTTTTACTCCACAGTGGAGTAGAGTTAAATAGAAAATTCCTCACCGAATGGAACTTTCCACTCTTTACTATCTCAAAAGAATTTTCTTGCCAATAGATAAAATATATTTCACATTGTTTAATAGAGGAGATCAACTCAATTATAACCACTCAACTCAGACCACATCCAAAACACCTTGCTAAGCCACTGCAATTAATGATTGATCTCAACCAATTTCCTGGTTCTAATTATAGTTGGCCAAGCCTTGGTGACACTCGGGATCTTCAAGACCGTGAGCTGAGAAAAATCTAACAGTAAGGCAAGGTCACTCTGGGAAGAGATCACTAGTCCCACTGGAGCACAGTAAACTTAAAAGTAGTCTAGGCATGTTGCCACATTCCCCAAATCTCATTTCAAGGAGCAGGGGAGGGAACACAGAACAATGTCTAATCAATGAAAGAGTTGTCCAGCCTAGTAGGAGGCAGAGTGAGATTATGAAGGTCTATTTAAGTCTCTTTAAAGGATGCTGGAAGCAGGATCCAGGCCCAGAGAGAAAAGCCTGGCAGGAGCTTAGAAATAAGGTTCAGTCCCAGCCAATTCCATGATCCAGAATTCAGTCGCAGGAAAAAACTAGAATGAGAACCAAAAGCCAAGAGCCCATCGACAGAAGATCTGTACAACAGACTGGCCACACTTACAGTGGGATGGCAAGGTAAACAGAGGTGAAGATGCTGAGCTCTGCTTTGCCAGACACTGAATCACTGTCACATATCAGACAATGTGACAGACTATTTACAGATCATTCTCGCTGGTAGGAAGAAGACCCTCAATGTACTGCCAGTCAGGCTTCTTCTGGTTCAGGAACCAAGCAAGGAACAAGCCTGTGGCTGGCAGGTCTGAATACCAAGAGTCGCAGTTCCTGCGAGCATCTGATATTGTGCCTTCCCTGTCCCTGACACAGAGGCATCTGCCCAGGGGGAGTGTGAGACAGCCCTACAGAGAGACCAGCCAGAGCACAGGGAGCACCACAGTGGGAAGAAGAACACGTAAAGGAGACTGATCAGCTCAGGAGCTCAGTCTTAAAAAAGGGAATGACCTTCTTCCCAGCATAATCATACTGAATTTCAGGCTACATTGATGCTACAAAGGATAATTTTATCATAATTTTTTTATGAATAAATCAGGAACCTTTATTTTCTCTTTAGAAATTTTTCCATCTAAATATTTTATATAAGCTCTTTTTTCTTAAAAAAAATCAACATTTTTATAATACATCAGCCTGATATATTTTATAATACATGCTGTTTGAGTTAATGAAAATCCTGAGATGAAACTTATTACTTAAATTATTTTAAGGTACATTATACAGCTTGTAGGAAACTGCCACTTTCCTCTCAAGATAAACCATTTCCCCCTGTTTTTGCATAATTAAGACTTGCAATTCATAAAGTCTGGCATTATAAATCACTGTATCCCCTTGAAACACAACCAGTCAATTGTCTTCCTCAACTAAACTGCATTGAGTTGCTATTTTGTAGGCTATTATAATCCAAGATACAAACTAAACCAAAATTAACTGTACATAAAATCTATTTCAAAGAAGTTTATAAATTTATCACCTGAAAGTTTTAAACAATAAAACGAAAATGCAAGAAAAGGGGAGATTTAACATGAAAACCATTATAGGGAATACCTTTTTATAATTAACTAGTAACTACAGATTATCCAACATTGTAACTAAAGTATGAGATATCATAATTAGAAGTAATGAGTTTTATTCTTTAAAAAAAAATTGCACTGTGAGCTTTTTCTTTTGGCAAAATAACAGTCTGAGGAAGGACCAGACCCATCTGGTCTACCTCATGTATCTACTCTATGGGAGGAAAATACAGTACCCTCCTTTTCCCTCATGAAATGATGAGGGAGAAAGTGAAAAGTTAACTGCCCATACTCGCACAGCCAGGGCAGGCTTCGCGGATACGCAAGTTGTTCAGTCACCCAGGGTACCAGACTTCAAGGGTTCTGTACTTGATCTAATGCTCTGCTGTCACCATCTTGAAATTCTTAATTTTTGAACAAGGGCTCCTGCGATTTCATTTTGCACTGGGCCCCACAAATATGTAGCCAATTCTGCCTACAAAGAGGCCAACTACAAATCAAGAAAACATCATCCCAATTGCCACATGATGTAACATGTACCTAGTGTATAGTATGCAAACAGGAAATGTTCATTGAATGAATTAAATCAAATGTATTCACTAGTTTCCAAGATAGATTTTAATCCAAAGAGTTGAGTTTCTTTAAATCGTTTTATAGTAAAAAAAATCAGAGAAAGGAAACTTCCCCACTGATAACCCTTTCCCATGTCAACTTATCCATATTATCATTATTCTCTTCTCTTTTTTAGCAACAGATACGCAAAGCTTATTCATCTGTACTGTGTGTGGCCAGGTGTCCTAATTAGCAAAAGCACAGCAGAACCCTGAGATATTCAGGCAGCCCACCAGGACTTCTTTTACATGAGGATCCATTTCTGTAGACTTCTTTAAGGAAACACAAATGGTAACTCTGTAATTTGGTGGTTAGTTCTCTGAGGCCCTTGAGCTTGCACACCCTTGACTCCAGGAGAGCAGTGAGTCATTCTGTTTCAGCAAAAGCTAGGAAAGTGATTTGATTTTGGCAAGAAGGAGTACTACATGGGTAAATGTCATTCATATGCACTTCTGTAGGCAGCTTTGGGACTCCTCCCCAATCCATGTCATCTTATATGTTACAGCACAGCATCTACTTTAGGGGCAGGCCTAAGTGGCTATATTTTTATCATAACACCCTGCTCCTATGGCCGCAGGTGACTGAGCAACACATGGGCACTAGTCTCGAGGGCAACTTCTTCCCTGAGACTTTGATCTAAGACCTATAGAGCTAGAGTCAGATAGCGGGAGCTTACCCTGAAACGTCATGCAAAGGTGGGACCAGAGTGACCATTTCTGACCAAGTGTGCACTAATTTTTAAGTCATAGAAAGCTAAATTTTACAGATAAATAAGAGAATAGAGCAAACAAACCGAGAAAGCAAAAGCCAGAAACCCAGAGAGAAACAAGCTGTCTCCGTTCCTAACAGCTTTCCAGTTTCCAACTCCATTCTCACAAGCCCCCGCTTGTTTTCATGTTTCTTATATTAAATAAAAATCCTTTCACTAAGCTAGCTTGAGTGGGTTTTGTTCCTTGCGATCAAATGTGTAGTACAGCATCCCTGAAGAATGTATTCTAAGTTATTTGACAGCACTTACTGTGAAATTGAAATACCAAACAGCTGGAGTCACCAAAAATACACGACCATCTAGGGTTGGCCATAAGAGCTCTCATTAGATTGGAAAATTTTTCTTCTCTCAACCTCAAGAAAAACAGAGTCAATTATACAGTCCTGTACAAGCTGAAAATCTTTACCTCCTTCCTGTGTGCATTTCAACTGTTCTAAATGCACCCACCTCCTGCTTACAGACCGCTCTGTTCCTCTTCTATTACTGAAAAGAGGGTAGGAAGCCCAGCCTTTTCTAGCACTTCCCAGAGTCCCAGGACTTGGGTAGCCAGAGCCTGAGCACCAGCATAAGAGCCATGACAATGATACCAGTTCCCCAGAAGTGCCCTGGCACCCAAGAGAAAGAAAAGAATCTCAAGAACAGGAACAAAATCAAGCAGAGGTCCATATTCAAAAGCCAATCCAATGGTCATCCACATCCTTGCTTATTTATCCTCATGATTGGTACAATCTGAGAAAGCAAGGAATCAGTGCTCTTGATGGCTTTTTGTTCAATTCATTTAAGATATTTGCTGTAAGCCTTCTCATTATCTTTCCATACTGCTTCATTGTCATCTCCCCCAATATACTTTCAAAGGCAAGATAATGCCAAGAATAATCTTTTATCTTGCACAACATTTGGCACAATGCTGGACACACAGAAGGTATTTAAAAAGACCCATTCGACTTAATTAATTGAATGACTAGTTCCTCAAATGGAGTTAACTAATTTTTATTCATCATGTGGTAGAATCTAGCCCAGTATCTTGAAAGAGAAAAGAGGAAAGCGTAAAGCACAAGGGGAAAATGCTTCACCTACCCTAACCTCTAAAGCTTAATTGACCTTCAAGTGTTTGCTGAATTTTCCCCCAATATTATTTGACTTTTTCACAACATGGACTCCTGCCAGGCCAAGCTTGAAACAGATTACTTCAGCCCAGATGAAGTCACACACACACACACACACACACACACACACACACGCACGGGTCATATTGTTTTTGCCTAAAACAGATTCTTTGTTGAATTTCCCTTAGCGCAGCACATAGCATATCACATAGCTGTCTGCATACACTAAGCACTTAATAATGCTCTGCAGTTTTAAGTAGCTGTGTGTCCCTAGAGAGTCTTCAAAATATAGCCCAAGACTAAGAGTAAAAATGAAATCTCAATGGTAGTTTTTTTTTAAAAATACCAGAAAAGGGATGCCAATAGCTATTTCTCCTTGCTACTGGCCAATGTTTTTATACATTGTTTCTAGGTAATATGAAGAAAAAGACCTATAAATTTAGATTTATATTCTCTAAATTTCACTCAGGTAGATGTGGGTGACCTGGGAGGTAACTGTAGAAAAATATACCCGTGTAAATTTTAGAAGATTTTACTTATATTTAAGCCTTTATTATTCACAGTTCATTATATTTACCATTTTCCTTTCATTTAGTAAAAGTATTTAATGATATCTTAAAGGTCACAATGAAAGTAATAACAAAAAATAATCCTGGCTGTTCCTGAGAGATTTTTCTATTTTTTATTGCTGAATACAAAAATTGGAGTAAAATGTCTAAACTATTACTAAAAAATATGTTTATTTTTATTGCTAATAAGATTTTTTAAATTATCACACAGGTCTTTCTTATAAAATGAATAATAAAATTATACATATAAGTAATTAAGCATGATTACTCTTATATTTAGGTAAAATTTTTCCTGCTGATTTGAGAATTCCTGTTTTTCTTCCTTATAAAAGTATCTCTATATGAAACTGATATCAAAGCTTAAAATTCTACTATTAGAGATGAGACTTTAGATTTAACATAAAGTCTCCTTCCAAAAAGACACTTATAAGGGGGTTGTGGAATATTGACTGGAGAGATAACCTTTACCAGACAACAGCACCTTAAAGAGAATTAGTTTATCAAGTGTGTTTCACCTGATAACTAAGTTCAAGTAAGTTACTGAGAAAATGGTAGTCTTAATTAACATGGTTGGAAAAACACTAAGAAAGAGATGAGAACTGGCCTGGATAAGGTTTTAAATAGCAGGCACCAGAAAGCCAGGAGTAAACATGAGAGTATTTTGTGTCTTAGGAAAGAAGGCCCAGTATAAGGTTAAGAAAAGAAATCAGAAAAGAAATGCAAAGAACATATATTCACAACTTTTTCTATGGCTGAACCCAAAATTTCCTTCTTGGAACATGCCTTAAAATAATATTATCCTCATTAAAAAAATTAAGGGGCAGCAGTGGTTCTGGAATCAGCACTGGATATAAACACTCCACAGCTCATTTCTCTAGTTCATTACAGCAAAAAAAAATTGTTGTCAAATACCTGAGGGCTCTAGAGTCAACTCCTGAGGCTTCTGAAAAGTAAACCAAAGCAGGTAGATTGCAGAGAGGAGCCAAAATATAGAAAACAAAGTGAGAGATGTTTCCTTTTTTTTCCTCACAGACTTGCCCCCAAGGGTAAGGCCCAGTCATAGAGTCACTTACCAGTGGCAGCAGCCACAAAACTTTCAGGAGAACTCCCTTTTTTCTGGTCAGAGAAATAAGGAAGAGAAGATTCTACAGGCTGGAGGGTATAAGGAAATTTCAGTGCACTGACGGCTAGACAGGGGGATTTACGACCTTACACAAGTCTCACGTTTATCTATCATCTATGCATGCGTGGGACAGACCAGACCAACATAATAAAGGCATAGAGAAGTAAAGGGAGATTTGAACCACTGCCCATGTCTCATACTAACCTCTGAGATACTTGTGTGTGTAACAGACTCACACTAGCTTATAATGTGCTTTGAAAACTGAATTGAGATATAAACCAGAGGCAAAGAAGACAAAACAGAACACATAGTCTTAATCTACTCAAGTTCTCCAACATTTCCCAGAGGATTATAACCAGACCCAGTGTCTACAAAACATAACAATCCCCTTGCCCAGGATGAAAATCCAAAATTACACAACTTGCTGAGAATCAGGAAAATTTCACCAATTCTAAAGTGAAGACACAATGCGCAGATGCCATTCTCAAGATAATCCAAGTCTTGGAATTACAAGGCAAATACTTTAAAGCAGCTATTTAAGCTATGCTCTGTGAATTAAAGAATAACACAGCTGAAATGACTAAAGGATAAGGGTTCTTAGAGGAATACATACTACCAATAAAAAAAAATAAGGTCAACATGTGAAATAAAAAATTCACTAGATGGGTCCAGATAGAAGATTGGAGATGACACAGGAAAAATAACAGTGAATTTGAAGATAATCAACAGAAATTATCCAACCTGAAGAAAAGAGTATTTTTTAAAAATTAACAGATCTGCACAAGAGTCAAAAAACAATTTTTTTAATGGGAATGGTAAGTTCTTTCCTATCAATAATTTAATGTAAATGTAAATGGGCTAAATTCTCCAGTCAGAAGACATACTGTAAAATGGCTTAACAGATAGAAAATAAAATAAAAATAAAAAGATCCAATCATATGCTGCCAATAAGAGATTCACTTTAGCTTTAAGGACATATATAGGCTGGGAGTAAAGGGATAGAAAAAGTATTTTAAGCAAGTGATAATCAAAAGAAAGCAAGCATAGTTGCACTTATACCAGAGTGAATAGACTTTAAGTTCAAAATGGTCACATGAGAAGGTCATCATATAATGATAAAAAGTCAATTCATCAAGATATAACAATTGTAAATAAATATGCACTCAACATCAGAGCACCTAAAAACATAAAGCAAATACTAACTTAACTAAAAGGAGAAATAAGCTGCAATACAATAACAGTTGGGGACTTTAACACCCCACCCTCAACAATGGATAGATCATCTAGACAGAGCATCAATAAGGAAACAGCAATTTGAAGACTATAGTTGAAATAGCGACCCAACATATGTATACAAAACATTCCATCCAACACCATCAGAATACATGTTCTTCTCAATAGGACTCAGAATATTTTCTAGGATAGATCACATTTTAGGTCACAAAACAAGTCTCAACAAATTCAAGAAGACAGAAATTATATCAAGTATCTTGTCCAACAATGATAGTATGAAATTAGAAACCAATAACAAGAGGAAAATTGGAAAATTCACAATTACATGGAAATCAAACAACATACTCCGGAACAACAGATGGATCAAAGAAGAAATCAAAAGGGAAAACAACTGAAATTAAAACAAGAAAACTAGGGAGAAAAGCAACCTGATATTGGTCTTAACGATGATTTTTTGGAAATGATACCAAATGACATAAGCAACAAAAGCAAAAATAAATGAGTGGGACAACAACAAACTAAAAATCTTCTGCATAGCAGAAGAAATTATCAACAAAATAAAAATCAACCTATGGAATAGGAGAAAATATTTTCAAACCATGTACCTGATAATAGGTTAATATGCAAAAGATATAAGGAACTGATATAACTCACTAGCCAAAAAAAAAAAAGTCCAATTTAAAAGTGGGTAAAGGACCTGAGTGGATATTTTTCCAAAGAAGATATACAAATGGCCAACAAACATATGAAAAGGTGCTCAACATCAATAATCATCAGGGAAATGCAAATTAAAACCTCAATGACAGATGGACAACAGGAGCATGAAAAGATGCTCAACATCACTAATCATCAGGGAAATGCAAATCAAAACCACAGTGAGCTATCACCTTACACCTGTCATCAAAAGAATACAAATAACAAGTGTTGGCAAGGATATGGAGAAAAGGGAACACCCCTACACTGTTGTTGGAAATGTAAATTGGTACAGCCACTGTGGAAAACAGTATGGATGTTTCTCAAAAAGCTAAAAATAGAAATACCATATGACCCAGCAATTCCACTCCTGGGTATACATCCAAAAAAACCAAAAACACCGATTGGAAAAGGTACATGCACGTCAGTGTTCATAGCAACACTATTTACAATTGCCAGGATATGGAAGCAACCTAAATGTCCATCAACAGGTGAATGGATAAAGAAAAAGTGGTATATATACAATGGAATACTACTTAGCTATAAAAAAGAACAAAATTTGCCACCTGCAGCAACGTGGACTTGGAGAGCCTTATGCTAAGTGAAATAAGTCAGACAGAGGAAGACAAATACTGTATGATATCACTTACATGTGGAATCTAAAAAAGACAACAAGGGAAATTCCCTGGAAGTCCAGTGGTTAGGACTCAGAGCTTACACTGCCAGGGCCTAGGTTCAATCCCTGGTCAGGGAAGTAAGATCCTGCAAGCCACGCAGTGCAGCCAAATTTTTCAAAAGAAATAAATAAAATTTTTTTTTTAAATTAAAAATAGGTCTTCCCTGGTGGTGCAGTGGTTAAGAATCCACCTGCCAATGCAGGGGACACAGGTTCGAGCCCCAGTCAAGGAAGATCCCACATGCAGGGGAGCAACTAAGCTTGTGCGCCACAACTACTGAGCCTGTGCTCTAGAGTCCACGAGCCACAACTACTGAGCCTGCGTGCCACAACTACTGAAGCCCATGCACCTTGAGCCCACGATCCACAAGAGAAGCCACTGCAATAAGAAGCCCATGTACTGCAATGAAGAGTAGCTGTCACTCACCACAACTAGAGAAAGCCCACATGCAGCAATGAAGACCCAATGCAGCCAAAAATAAATGAATAAATAAATGTATTTAAAAAATAATAATAACTAATAATTTAAAAATGAAAAATAGTGAATATAACAAAAAAGAAGCAGACTCACAAATATATAGAACAAACGAGTGGTTACCAGTGGGGATAGGGAAGTGGGGAGGGACAATATAGGGATAGAGGATTATGAGATACAAACAATTAGAAGTAACCTACAAGGATATATTGTACAATATGGGTAATATAGCCAATATTTTATAATAACTATACATGCAGTATAACCTTTAAAAATTGTGAATCACTGGGCTTCCCTGGTGGCGCAGTGGTTGAGAATCTGCCTGCTAATGCAGGGGACACAGGTTCAAGCCCTGGTCTGGGAGGATCCCACACGCTGCAGAGCAACTAGGCCCGTGAGCCACAACTATTGAGCCTGCGCGTCTGGAGCGTGTGCTCCGCAACAAGAGAGGCCACGATAGTGAGAGGCCCGCGCACCGCGATGAAGAGTGGCCCCTCACTTGCCACAACTAGAGAAAGCCCTTGCACAGAAACAAAGACCCAACACAGCAAAAATAAATATAAATTAATAAACTCCTACCCCCAACATCTTAAAAAAAATTGTGAATCACTATTGTATACCTGTAACATATAATACTGTACATCAACTATACTTCAATAAAACAATTTTTTTTTAAACCCACAATGAGATACCACTTCACACCCGCTACAACAGCTGTTATCAAAGAGACAAGAAATAAGAAGTGCTGGTGAGGACATGGAGAATAGGGAATCCTGGTACATTGTTGATGGTAATGTAAATTGGTGAAGCCACTATGGAAAACAGTATGGAGGTTCCTCAAAAAATTAAAACTAGAACTACCACATGATCCAACAATCCCACTTATGAGTACATACCTAAAGGAAATGAAATCACTTGCTCAAAGAGAAATCTGCACTCCCATGTTCACTGCAGCATTATTTACAATAGCCAAGACATAGAAACAATCTAAGTGTCTGTCAACAGATGAATGGATAAAGAAACTGTGATATATATATATATATATACACACACACACACATATATATGTACATATATATACACACACACACATACACACACACAACAGAATATTATTCAGTCATAAAAAGAAAGGAAATTCTATCATTTGTAACAACATGGATGAATCTTGAGGACACTTTGCTAAGTAAGACAGAGAAAGACAAACACTGTATGATCTTACTTATATGTTGAATCTAAAAAAATCAAACTCACAGTAATAGGAAGTAGATTGGTGGTTGCTGGTAGATTGGTGGTTGCTGGTAGGTTGGTGGTGAAATGGGTAAAGCTGGTCAAACTTCCATTTATAAGGTATCTTCTGGAAGAAAAAAAAAATTAACAGAACATCAGAGACCTGTGGGACATTATCAAAAGGTCTAACATACATGACACTGGAGTCCTAAAAGGAGAGGAAAAAAAGATTAGGACTGAATATTGGAAGAAGTTATAGCCAAAAACGTGGTAAAGTTTGATTAAAAACATACATTAACAGATCCAAGAATTTCAGCATGCTCCTGTTGGAAGACAACTCTCTATGGCAGTTCTGCACATTTTGTATCAGCTTTTGTTTCAGACTATCTTTTTCAAGCATGCTTGTATAGCAAATAATCTTGGAAGACAGAGACAGTGTCTCCCTCTGAGACAGAGGGAAAATTTGTTTCATGACCATTATAATAATGATAATGTCACTTGTCAGGCCAAAGGTTGGCTGGTTTCTTTTCAGTGTCCTTTGAAAGACTGGAGTTTCCTCAGCTATGATTCAAACCCACTGCATGCACAGCATCCTCCTTGGCTGCTCTGTATCACACCATAGGACCTGGGAGGCAAGGAATATCATCATGAACATGAAGTTCATGCTACCTGCAGTGCCACATGTAATAAAATCTTCTCTCTCTTACCCAGCAGTATCTTCTACCAGCATCCACAAAACTATTAACTTGTTAGCTTACAAGTAGGGTAAAATCTCAGGCCCTTCACAGTTCTTGACTATCCAAACAAGACAACTTCAAAAAGAAAATCATAACCTAACTTCTGAACACCAAACATAAAGAAAAATCGTGAAAGTGGCTAGAGAAAGAACTCTGACATACAGTGGAACAGTGATTTGAGTAATCACGGGTTTCTCACCAGAAGTAATAGAGGACAGAAGACAGTGGAGCAACATGTTTAAACTATTGAAAGAACTGTCAACTCAGAATTCTACATCCAACAGAAATGTATCATTTTCCTCCAAAAATAAAGAAAAAATGAAGATATTCCCAGATGAATGAAAACTAATAAAATTCATCATCAGCAGACATGTTCTACAAGCTGTGGTAAAGGAGATTCTTCAAATTGAAAGGAAATAGGAAAATGTAAATCTCCAGAAATAAAGAAAGAACAGAAATGATAAATATCTGGATAAATAAAGGTTATTTTTTTCTGGTAAGTTCTGCTGAAAGTAAAAATTATAACACTCTGTGTTGGGATTTTCTATGTAAGTACAAGTTATACATATGATATGTATAATATAAAGGACCATAAGAGAGTTATATGGATGCAAGTTTTCTACATTTGATATGAAGTGGTACAAAATTAATCATAGAAGATGATGAAAGGTTAGGCATGTATACTGTAATCACTAAAACAACCACTGAAAAATAATACAAAGATACATAGTCAAAAATGTAATAGACAAATGTAAACTGAATACTAAAATAATGTTCAAGTAAACTAAAAGAAGGCAAGAAAGGAGGTGGGGGAGAGGTGACTGAGTTAGAAAACAGAAAGGATAGAGGAAAAAAATAATAAAATAGTAGACTTAAATCTAACCATTTCAATACTTATATTAAAAGTTAATGGTCTAGAGAGGCTTCCGGGAAGATGGAGGAAGAGTAAGACGTGGAGATCGCCTTCCTCCCCACAGATACACCAGAAATACATCTACACAACTCCTACACAACACCTACTGAACGCTGACAGAAGACCTCAGACCTCCCAAAAGGCAAGAAACCCCCCACGTACCTGGGTAGGGCAAAAGAAAAAAGAATAAACAGAGAAAAAGGATAGGGACGGGACCTGCACCGGTGGGAGGGAGCTGTTAAGGAGTAAAGGTTTCCACACACTAGAAAGCCCCTTCGTGGGCGGAGACTGCGGGTGGTGGAGGGGCAAGGCTTCGGAGCCGCGGAGGAGAGCGCAGCAACATGAGTGCGGAGGGCAAAGCGGAGGGATTCCCGCATAGAGGAACAGGGCCGACCGGCACTCACCAGCGCGAGAAGCTTGTCTGCTCACCCGCCGGGGGCAGGCGGGGCTGGGAGCTGAGGCTCGGGCTTCGGTCACAGCACCGGGAGAGGATTGGGGTTGGCGGCGTGAACAGCCTGCAGAGAGTTAGTGCGCCACGGCTAGCCACGAGGGAGTCCGAGGAAAAGTCTAGAACTGCCAAAGAGGCAAGAGACTTTTGCTTCCCTCTTTGTTTCCGGGTGCTGGAGGAGAGGGGATTAAGAGCGCTGCTTAAAGAAGCTCCAGAGACGGGCGCGAGCCGCGGCTAAAAGCGCAGACCCCAGAGACAGGCATGAGACGCTAAGGCTGCTGCTGCCGCCACCAAGAAGCCTGTGTGCGAGCACAGGTTACTATCCACACCCCCCTTCCCAGGAGCCTGTGCAGCCCGCCACTGCCAGGGTCCCGGGACCCAGGGACAGCTCACCCGGAAGAACGCACAGCACGCCCCAGACTGGTGCAACATCATGCTGGCATCTGCCGCCGCAGGCTCGCCCCGCACTCCTAGCCCCTCCCTCCCCCCGGCCTGAGTGAGCCAGAGCCCCCGAATCAAAGGCTCCTTTAACCCCGTCCTGTCTGAGCGAAGGACAGACGCCCTCCGGCGACCTACACGCAGAGGCAGGGCCAAAGCCAAAGCCGAGCCCCTGGGAGCTGTGAGATCAAAGAAGAGAAAGGGAAATCTCTCCCAGCAGCCTCAGAAGCAG